>NC_083354.1:83453080-83761993 GCF_030254825.1 Meriones unguiculatus
TTCGCTCTGCACCTGCAAGTTAATCCTTTATCAAGTAGTATGACAGAGACAACTGAACCTCATAAATGTCATCACTGAGAAGATTATTCTTGGCTTGTTCATATTGGTTGAGTAAGATTAAAACTCTAAGACTTCTTAAGGCCCAAGCTTAGAATCATCATGCTTTAACTACTTACTTCATTCTCTGGATGACATAGGCGATAAGAAAAATCTAGATTCAAGGGTACAGAGATGGTTTCCACCAGTGAATGAGCACAGCTGAAGCATCACACAGAAAAACATGTGGCTGCGGGAGTTAGAAAAATCTGTTCTTTTAGATATTTTTATTTTTATATTAATTACAGTTTATTCACTTTGCATCCCAGCTGTAGCCCCCTTCCTTGTCCCCTCCCGATCCCATGGTCCCTCCCTTATCTCCTCCCTCCGACCCTAGCCAATCAGGTCTCATCAGGACTAGCTGCACTAGCTTCCTCTGTGGCCTGGTAAGGCTGCTCCCCCCTCGGGGAGAGGTGGCCAAAGAGCCAGCCACTGAGTTCATGTCAGAGACAGCCCCTGTTCCCCTTACTAGGGAACCCACTTGGATACTGAGCTGCCATGGGCTACATCTGAGCAGGGGTAAAACAAACCTTGTATTTGGGTTCTTTTCATCTTGTTCTGCATCATATCTCCTCAGCCCCATATCAGGATGTCTGTCTTGCATGCAGGTATTTGTTGCTAGCCTGCAAATTTCCTAAAGGAGATGGGGTTTAATCCCTGAAGGCACTGTAACCTTTGAACTGCACATTAGGCCCCTCAAGAGTGTTACAGTAGATGAAGCATGTGATGACTGACTTTCCTCCATTAATCTCAAAAAGAACTCAACTAATTAACAAGATATGCCCACTTGCATTGATCTATAAATTACAATTTCCATAGATTATTTGAAAATATTTTATGTAATAAAATAAAGTAGGTATTTGAGGAAAACTGCAATCTGAATTAGAAATACCATGATGATCAAATTCAAACTTGCTTCAGAGGAAATACAGATGGTTTAGGAGATCTAGATATAATAGTACCCATGGAAAGATTCAATAAACCTTTAAACCTTAACAATTGAGCAGAAATTAAAAGATGCCATGCAAAATTACAGAATATGACTGGATTTTTAAAAATTCATAAATTCTCATTACCATGGCTACCTAAACATGCGCTGAAAGAGAATTACACTAATAGACTTGCCAGAGAGCATGAAGGAAATCACAGGAGGCCTCCGCTCTACAAAAAGAGGTGCAGGTAACCGAGGAATACTGAGATTGGGACAAACACATTACACAGGAAGAACATAGCAACTGGTTATCCAGATCCAAGTGGTCAGTCCTGAAAACATATGCATACAAGTAACATTATACAAACAAAGCAGATTATATTTAATAATGTAGATGTACAAGAATGTACATATAGGCTTGTAACAACTAGTAATGAAGAAAGCAGTCATGCACTTGAAAGAGAGTAAGGAGGGGGGATGGGAGGGTTTGAACGAAGGAAAGGGCAGGGAGAAAGGATGTGACTGTATTATAATCTCAAAAATAAAATTAAAAATGGGTAGAAAGAAAAATTCAAATTCATAAGATGCAAGTGAAAAATAGTAATGTGGAAGTATCAAAACAATAGAAGAAAGCAAAGAAATAGAAACTATGAGAGTCGATAAAGTGTATTTAGGGATATCTCTGAGAAGAACATTAAGACTAGATTGGAAAAACTTGAGTTCCAGTTCTAAATTGGTGCTAAAATATGCCCCTTTGTTAGTTATGATACATATACGAGGGGAAAGTCATCTTCACATATAGTATTCTTCAGAAAACAGTGGTCACATGGGCACCAGAGTGAAAACCCTCTTTGTAGGTTGCAAAGTTTAGAATGAGCCCATAGGCAAAGCCATGGAGTTCTTAATTGTGGTTCAGTGTCTGACTGTTTTCAAACATAAGAATGTTAACGATAACACACTGGAGCTCTTGGACACACAGGATCTTTTTCTTCCCTGGAGTCTAAAGGCCCCTCTAACTAGCCAAACTGCTGTGCCTTGTTCAGTAAGTTCAGGATCGACAAGTAGCTTTAGAGAAAGTCTTCTCAAACTTTCTACTTGAAAAGTCTCCTTAACCTAATCACTTTTTGCATAGCCCTGAGTATATAGGTCTTTAAAATACGCATGCAAATACAATATTGGCCAATAACAAATAAGAAGAATTTGATTTTAAAATAATTCCTTGGCAAAATTTAATTTTATCATTTGTCTAAGACACAAATGCATTTGTATACTAATTAGATAGTTGTTCATTTTTAATACAAGGAAATCTTGGCTGATTATTTGGAATGACAGGTACAGAGCCTCTTTGAGGCCTTTTAAAGTTGACTGATACTTTGATTTTATAATTACCAATGCCAAGAACAATACTTTACAAAAATGCATAATATAAAATAGCATAAGTATGTTTAGGGCTGTTTCAAAATTATTGGAGATTTTGTCCTATTCTCCAGTAAATTTTCATTTGATTTTCAAAAATGAAGCTCAAGACAGAAAGTCAAACAGCAATTTTTAAAATCAAACATCCAGCACAATATTACTGAAGACTTGCATGCTGAGGTATGGTGGTGAGAAAACATTAAAAGCCTTGTTTAGATTCTGTGATTAAACCAGTATATTTTCTGAAGAGTGAAACCTCAATGTTTTAGGAAGCACTGATTGACCTTGCATGGTAGGGAGGCATGGAGAGTAGAGAGTACACACGTGTGTTCAGCATAAGGCTACAGTGAGGTCCTGTGATGTAACATGACGGAGAGCTGCTAACAGTACTTCAGATCAGATCATTATCTGCTTGATTTCAGATTCACTTTTGGAGACTGCTTTTTTTTTTTTTTTTTTTTTTTTTTTTTCAGAAGCATACCTAGCCAATTATTTTTTGGCTTGTGTTCAGTTTAGGGCTGAGATTTGGGGCTGAAGAGATGACCCTGCAGAGAGCAGCATGTGGTGCTCTTGCAGAGGACCTGAGGTCAGTTCCCAGTATCTATCCGAGGCATCTCACAACCAGTGCCCTCTCCCAAAGTCCATGGATACCTGCACTCATGCACACACACCCCTCCCCCATAAAAAAACATACATATGCAATTAATTTCTTAAACTTAAAAAGAAGTTTATTACTAGAGGCTCAATTAATGGTAGAAAAAGCCATCAGTACAGGAGTCCTTGGCATTCTCTCACTGATGTACAATGGACACAGGAAGGCAAGTGAGGAAGGAGTAGCTGCAAGGCTACTCCTCTAAGGATGTCTAAGGCTGTCCCCATCACTCATGAGACTGTCCGAGAAATGTCTCCTCTCCCCTTCTACGAAATCTGACATGCAGAATCTTTGAACTTGTCCGGGATGTACCAGTAACTGTTCTCGTCAGAATGCTGTTTGACTCTAAGCTTACCAATATTTGGTACTGTATACAGTGGTCATACTGTATATGACCGCTGTGTATGTGTAGTGCGCCCTTGGTCCATATGAACTGCCAATAGTATAATCTGGCTAGTTTATGCAGGACAAAATTTTACTTCTCATAGGAATTGATCAAGGCATCAGCCGACAACATCTGGTGTGGCCTTGTTTTCTGCTTCATAGCTAGTGCCTGTTTGCTCCATTCTCATTTGGATGTGGAAAAGACAAGGCTGCTCCCTGGGGTCTCTTTTCTAAGGGCAGGGATCCCATTCATCACCTCATGATCTAATCATCTCCCAAATGTCCTGATATCAGGGCCTTGGTGTTTTTCATCTTATGGATTTGAGAGGCTCACAAACATTCAGAGGGTAGCAAAGATAGAAAATGAGATCTGTAGCTTTAGCCTGCCCTGGAGATTTTTCCTCCAGCCATGTGTTGGTTACTTGCATAACATGAGCAAAAGTAAGGAGCTCTTTTTAAAATTAATTTATTGACCAGTTTCTCCTCCCTTTGTCCTCCACCTTCTCCATCCCCACCCCTCCTCCCTCCTCATCCACTCCTTCTTTTTTCCCTTCAGAAGTGTGCAAGTCTCCCTGGGATATTAGCCAAACATGGCATATGAAATTGCAAAAAAGATAAGGCACCTCAAAAGAAAATTAGGCACCATCTCTCATATTAAGGATGGATGAGGCAGCCCAGGAGGAATTAAAGGATCCAAAAAGGAGGCAAAGGTATTAGAATTAGCCCCCATTCCCTCTGTTAGGAGTCCCACAAAAACACCAAGCTACTATACCATACAGAGTGCCTAGGTTAGACCATTCAGGCTCCCTGATTGTTAGTTCATTCTCACTGAGGCCCTGGGAGTCCAGGTTCCGATTCTAAGGGTTTTCTCGTGGTGTCCTTGACCCTCTGGCTCCTACAATCCTTCCTCTCCTACTTTAGCAGGAGGAAACTCAAGCTCTTACATGTCGACGATCATTTTCAGCGAACAATGCTGATTAACGACTACAGTTCATACAAAAATAACAGCAGCGACCAAATAGGTTCATTCATTGTGTTTGAAAACCTGTTTCAGGTTTGCTGTGCTTTATTATCCTGTGTTCTAGATCTGGTCAGGCGGTCTCACCCCACGGCTGTGAGGTCTTCATTCACATGGGGCACACGCTTAGATACACATGTGGTGAATTGAGAAGCTGCTCTTTCCTAAAAGGCAGCCAAAAAACTAGGTGGTGAGTCAGGTATCAGCGGGATACTAAAATTTAATCTTACATATTGAGGATCTGGAGAATATCAGCGATCCTCTCTCTTGCACACCCAACCTTTGCCTTTCTGTCTACTCTTCATCAGGAACACTTTATGGCTATGACTATGCATTTGTTTTACTTTTTTTTTCCCCATCTGAAGACTTAACAAAGTTTGATTATGCCTTTGTAATCTCCACAGCTGTTTCTATAAAGATTCTTGCAACATCTTTGCCACACTCTCATCTGAGCACTTGATATTGTTATATACAAACATATTTTAAAATAAATTTTAGTACTGTTCTAGGAAAAGAACACATGCTTTAAAAGTCTGGAGATTTCTTTTTCACTTTAGGGGAACTATTTTATTTCATTACTATTTAAGTCATTTTAACAGGATTTATGACAACATTAGTTTGCTTTTCATTGTGATGTCAATCAAAGACATAAAATAAAGCTCTTTCTGGCAAAAGTGTAGTTCATCTATAATTAACATCCAATATGTATACTGTTGCTAGTAAACAAATATGAAAACACTCTATTTGGACCCATTTGAATTTAAGGACATGCTTAGCACCAGATTAATTATCCTTTGACATTGACTATTCTGTGTGTATCACTGAAATATGGCTCACCAGTGACTCGATGACAGATGAAAGATGATCATGGCTGTGAGATAGACCTGCTCATCTGGTTACTTCAAAGTAGCCAGGATCAGTGTATCATTTAGAGTAATTAATATGAAATGTTGGGCCACTTAAAGCCCCAAATCCAGTAGCTAACCCTTTGAAGTTTGTCCCATTTATGCAAAGTCAGTTGATATTTCTGGTTGGCCCGCTGCCTTACACTTGATCATTCAGACACACAGATTTCTGGTTATTGATCTATGGCCCAATTCTCTCAGTTTCAGGTATACCTCCCATTAGGATATTACCTGGGCAACTGAAGAGGAGTATGGTCTGTGAGCAGGCCCAAAAGTGGCCCTGCTTTCATCACCCTTACACATGGCATTACATGCATTAGAAATTTGGTCTAGCTGTGAACCGATGGGAAAGAAACATTTTTTTTTTGTTTTTTGGTTTTTTTTTGTTTGTTTTGTTTTTTTTTTCTGACTCACTGCCCACAGCTAACATTGAGCCATATCCAAATTGATTTATTTTCATAATCCTTAGAATATGTATGTTGCAGCCTTATAGAAATTATACTATGTGGTTGTTTCTTTTGGACTGCATTAGTGGATTTTAATATATCCCATGGTCATCTTATTGAATCAGCTTTACAGTTTTCTGTAAGTTGTTCTAAATATAATAATATTATTCCCAGTTCCCTCAAGTTCACAAGTGAAGAAGACCTTTCCGTTGGTGCAGTCTCTTTCTTGTCTTCACAGAGATTCATGGTTTGGGTTATACAGTGGCCTCTGCAAATCTTCTTTTATCTTAGGCATCAGCAGCCGCTATTATTGAATCTCCTTCTCCTCTCCCTCATCCTCTACCCCCTTCTTCTCCTCCTCCTTGCCATCCTTCTCCTCCTTTTCAGTATATCTCAGAGCACTTTAGATCCTGAACTTTTTTAATTTTTGTCTTTTTATATTAATTAGTTTATTCCTTTGTATCCCAGCTATAGCCTCCTCCCTCCCTCCCTCCCAATCCTATTCTCCCTCCCTCATGTCCTCCCATGCCCCTCTCCAAGTCCACTGATAGGGGAGGTCCTCCTCCCCTTCCCTGATTTCAGTGGGATTGATTTAAGTCTCTCTCTGTTTACTTTGCTGTTGGCTATAGGCTTGCTGTATATTGTCTTTACTATGTTTAGATATGTGCTTTGTATCCCTGATCTCTCCAAGACTTTAAACATGAATGGATTTTGGATTTTATCAAATGCTTTTTTGGCATCTAAGGAGATGATCCTGTGGTTTTTCTCCTTCAGTTTGTTTATATGGTGGATTACATTGATGGATTTCTGTATATTGAACCACCCCTGCATGCCTGGGATGAACCTACTTGGTCGTGGTGGATGATACCTTTTATATGTTCTTGGATTCAGTTTGCAAGTATTTTATTGAGTATTTTTGCATCAATGTTCATAAGAGAGATAGGTCTGAAGTTCTCTTTTTTTTGTTGGGTCTTTGTGTGGTTTAGGTATCAAGGTGACTGTGGCTTCATAGAATGAGTTTGGTAATGTTCCTTCTGTTTCTGTTTTGTGGAATAGTTTGAAGAGAACTGAAGTTAGCTCTTTTTTGAAGGTCTGGTAAAAGTCTGCACTGAAACCATCTGGCCCTGGGCTTTTTTGGAAGGGAGACTTTTGATGACTGCTTCTATTTCCTTGGGGGATATAGGACTATTCAATCTATTTAGCTGATCTTGATTTAATTTTGGTAAGTGGAAACTATCAAGAAAATTGTCTATTTCACTTAGATTTTTAAATTTTGTGGCATATAGGTTTTTGTAGTAAGACCTAATGATTGGATTTCTTCAGTGTCTGTTGTTATGTCTCCCTTTTCATTTCTGATTTTGCTGATTCGGATAGTTTCTCTCTGCCTTTTAGTTAGTTTGGCTAAGGGTTTGTCTATCTTGTTGATTTTCTCAAGAACCAGTTTCATTGTTTCTTTGAATTGTTTTATTTGTTTCTAACTGATTGATTTCAGCCCTGTGTTTGATTATTTTCAGCCATCTACTCCTCTTGGGTGTGTCTGGTTCTTTTTTTTTTTTTTTTAACCCCTAGGCCTTTCAGGTGAGCCATTAGGTTGCTCGTATGAGATGTTTCAAATTTCTTCTTGAAGGCACTCAGTATGAAATTTCCTCTTAGTAGTGCTTTCATTTTGTCCCATAAGTTTGGGTATGTTGTGCCTTCATTTTCATTGAATTCTAGGAAGTCTTCAATTTCTTTATTTCTTCCCTAACCCAGCTGTCATTGAGTAGCGAGTTGTTCAGTTTCCATGTGTGTGTAGGCTTTTGCTATTTCTGTTGCTGTTGAGGTCCAGCTTTAGTCCATGGTGGTCAGATAGGATACAAGGGATTATTTCAATCTTCTTGTATCTTTTTGAGGCTTGCTTTGTGGGAGAACGTTCCATGAGGTGCTGAAAAGAAGGTATACTCTTTTGAATTTGGGTGAAAAGTTCTGTAGACATTTATTAGGTCTATTTAATTTACAACCTCTGTAAGTGCCATTATTTCCCTAGTTAGTATCTGTCTAGATGATCTGTTCCTTGGTGAGAGTGGAGTGTTGAAGTCTCTCACTATTTAGGTGTTGGGATCAATGTGTTATTTCAGCTGTAATAATGTTTCGTTTACAAGTGTAGGTGCTCTTATATTTGGGGCATAGATATTCAGAATTGTGATGTCCTCCTGGTGGATTTTTTCCTTTGATGAAAATGAAGGGCCCTTCCTCATCTTTTCTGATTAATTTTGGTTGAAAGTCTATTTTATTAGATATTAGGAGAGCTACCCCAGCTTGTTTTCTGGGTCCATTTGCTTGAAAAACATTTTTCAGCCCTTTACTCTGAGGTAGTGTTTATCTTTGTTGCAGAGGTGTGTTTCTTGGATGCAGCAGAATGTTGGATCCTATTTCTGCAACCATACTGGTAGTCTCTGTCTTGGAGAGTTCAGTCCATTGATGTTGACAGATAATAGTGACCGAAGAATGTTAGTTTATTTTATTGTGTAGTTGGTGGTGTTACTGTGTTTCATTGCTTGTTTTCTTTTAATTTTTTGTTGTGAAGTTATCTATATCCTATGTTTTCTTGGGTGTAGTTGTTTTCGTTGGATTAGAGTTTTCCTTCTAGTATCTTCTGTAGGGCTATGTTGCTGTGTAGAGATTGTTTAAGTTTAGTTTTGTCATGGAATATTTTGTTTTCCCCATGTTGATTGAAAGCTTTTCTGGGTATAGTAATCTGGGTTGGCATCTGTGGTCTCTTAAAATCTGCATGACATCTGCCCAGGCCCTTCTGGCATTCATAGTTTCTGTTCATAAGTCTGTTGTGATTCTGATAGGTCTACCTTTAAATGTTATCTGGCCTTTTTTTCCCTTGCTGCTTTTGATATTTTTTCTTTGTTCTGTAGATTTAATGTTTTGACTATGATGTGACATGAGGAGTTTCTTTTCTGGTTTAGTCTATTTGGTGTTGTGTAGGTCTTTTGTATGTTTATGGACATTTCTTTCTTTAAGTTGGGAAATTTTTCTTCTATAGTTTTCTTGAAGATATTTTCTGGACCTTGGAGCCTTGGAGCCTTCTTTTTCATCTATTACTATTATTCTTAGATTTCTTCTTTTCATGGCATCCCTGATTTCTTAGATGTTTTGTGTTTGGAACTTTTCTGATTTTACTTTTTCTTTGAGAGATATATCAATTTCTGCAAGCATGTTCAGCACCAGAGATTCCCTCCTCCATCTCTTATATTTTGTTGGTGATGCTTTCCTTTGTGGTTCCTTATCTTTTCTGTAAATTCTCCAGCTCCAGGGTTTTCTCTGTATTTTCTTTATAGATTATAATTCTGTTTTCATGCCTTGCACCATTTCCTTCATCTGTTTGAATGTGGACTCCTGTCTTTCCATGATGGCCTCTATTTTTTTGTCTATTTCTTCTCTATATGTCACTAATTGTGCCTCTATTTGTGTGGCTGTATTTGCCTGTATTTCTTTGAGAGCTTTTTTTTTTCATTTCCTCTTTATTTGCCTCCATTTGTATGGCTATTTCTTTGAGAGATTTGTTCATTTCCTCTTTATGAGTCTCTAATAACTGGATAAGCATAGGTTTAAAATAATTTTCCTGTTTCCAATGAATTTAAATATCCATTGATTTGTGGAGTTGCTGGTGAAGTCAAGATGTCCTGATTTTTGTTGGGTGTGTTCTTATGCTGACCTCTGGCCATCTGCTTATCCATAAGCTTTGCTGTTTGTTCCTGGAGTTTGTACTTCAGACTGGGTACCTCTTTCTCTGGTGTCTGGAGTATTTTTCAGGTAGATGAGAGAGGTCCACTGGTTTGACAGTGTGGGTTGTTGTTTCAGCTATACCTAAGGGAGTAAGGTCACTGGCATGGGTGCACAAGTGTGGGTGAGCAAGCATGAGCATGTGCGTCGAAGCATGCTTTGAAGGACAGTGTGCTAGAGAGTGTAGATGCCTGGAATGTGGGGCAGGGTGTGTGCAGGCGCAGTAGGTGGCGTGAATGCTAGCACGTTCACAGGTGCTTTGTGCATGCACAGATTCCCTGAATACCTCCGTGGCCTACAGGCCTGTAATACTGTCTTCCTGGCATTCAGATTTGTCTGGGCTCCAGGAATTATTTCCCTGGACTCCACTGGTAGACACACAGAACAGGGGCTGTGGTCTCCGTTAGATCTGGCTGTAGGCAAGTCTTTAAGCCATTTCTTAATTAGTGATTAATATGGGTGAGTCCAGCACATTGTCAGGGGTAGGGGTCCATCCTGGGCTTGTGGTATAGAAAGCAGGTTGACTTCTTTTGATGATGAATAGTGATGTGGAAATGTAAGCCAAATAAATCCTTTCCTCCACACTTGTGTTAATCTTGAGACATAACAGCAATAGTAACCCTGACCAAGAACAAATTTGGTACCAGGACAGCTGGGTATACTGTGACAGACCTGATCATGCTGTTTGGGAAGGACTATGAAAGGACTTTGGAACTTTGAGTTAGAAAAGCCATGGAGTGTCCAAAGCTTGGTTAACTGTTATATGGAAGCTAAAAAGACAAGAAAAGAACACAGAGAAGTTCAGACAGTGGAGGGCCTGGTTTGTAAAGTTCCAGAGAGAAGTTTGAGAGTCACTTAAAGATTCTATCTGAGCTGTTGCACAGTTTGAATTAAGAATCTGTGATTCTCATTAGCAGGAGCTGAAGAATCAGTTGTGATAACCAGAGACTAGCACCAATAAGTGAAAACTTTGCTTTGCTGAGATAATTGATACTGATCATCTGGAGCTGACAAATTAGCAGTGATTAGGAAGAGACCAGTTGGTCTTGCCGCATCCAGGGGCTTTGCTGGGGACAGTGGTTCTTTTCCTGCTATCCGTGGCCTATGTTACCACTGAAAGCCATGCAGCTGTCTATGGTCTGTGCTGCCACCTGAAGCCATGTTGATGCCTGTGGGCCAGGCTGCCACCAGAGACCATGCAGAGTTCCATGGTACGTGCTGACACAGGAGATTACGGTTGGTGCTAATGATGGCTGTAAAGAACAAGGTAGTCTCTTTTGCAATGGTATCAATCAATGCAGACTCACAGTTGAGAAAGAGGGACACAGAAGGCTTCTGTGACATGCCCCCCCCCAAAAATAACAACTTAGATAAGAAGCTATCGAAGAGAATTGTGGTAAGGATGCTGAACTGTAGCTCTTCAAAATAGTTAGCTATTGGTAGGAGTGAAGATGGGGAAGGATTTACTTTTCTTTCCACTAGGAGTTCAACCATGCTCCAATAACAGATTGGACTTTTTAAAAAAAATTTTGGGGGGTTTAGACTTGGGAGAACTAGGAAGTAAGAGTGATCGGAGTCTATTATGTGAAATGCTCAAACAATCAGTACAAATATTATGTTAACAAACACAAGACAGTGTAATTGAGTTGAACTCTTCTGGAAGCATTTCCCCAGGGTCAACACATAGAGACACTCTTCCAGAAGTGGTCAAGGATGGGCCTTGTGCTGGCAGACAAACTTGGTGGTGTAAGAATCACTCAGGTGGTACTGGTTTTGCAGGTATGGAAAGTTCATGGTGAGCATTGAGGCTTGACACTGTGAGAGGCTAGGAAAGGCCACTGAAGGTGAAGGTGCAGCTTCAGTAGGAGTTGAAGGCCCAGCACTGAAGGGACCAGGAGGAGGACAGTCCAGGAGAGGCTATTGGCAGAAGTGCAGCATAGCTACAGCAGAAGACCCTAGTGTTTTGGAGATGCCAGTACCATGGAATGACTACCCAGAACAGCTGCAGTGGCGGAGCAGAGCCAGCTGGAGCCTGGAAGAGAAGCTGTGTGTGCTGCAAAGGGAAGAGCTTAAGGACTCAACCCTCCCAGGGAAAGCCTAAAAGATTCTCAGTAACCACCAGATAAGGGACACTGAGTGATTTACACAGATAGAGTTTGTTTTGCTTTGTTCAGATTGTGACTGTATCCTGGCTCTTACCTCTTGAAGTAAGAAAGTATTTAATTTATTTTTGATTTTACAGAAGCCCACACTTGAGAGACTTTAAACTCAGGAGACTGGGGAGATTTAGAGTTTTACAGATACTTTGGATTTTAAAAAAGACTGGAGAGTTTTTTTTTTTTTTCAATGCAGTTTATTCAGGAACCTTGAACAATCCTCGGACCCTGGGGAAAGCCAGCCCACAGCTTAAATAGCCTCTGGGTAGCCAACCCAGGCGTGCCACGTGTGCAATGCAGATAGGTCCACATACATGGAAGCAAGCCAGATCCTCGGCCTTAGCCAAATGTGGAGTTGTTCGTGACAGAGAGCACTCACCATCGGGAAGGTGGAAGGCGGAAACCAGCTCCATCTTTAAGGCATTCCGCAGCTCTCTACAGTTCCCCCTTTTTGTTTTAGACACATCAGGCAAGAGTAGAGGTCTGATCTCTGATATTAGAAATAAATTGGGACTTTGTACTGATGTTCATTTAGGTGTCATCCACCCAAAGAGCATCAGACCCGTCCGATACCTTTTTCTCAGAGGCGGGACCTGGGGCATCAACCCGCATGCAATCAGACATGCTCTTCTCTGGGTCGAAAGCTGCTGACCCTGAGTGCAGTGCTTAGCCTCGCATCCTGAGCGTATCATTTTAGCTTTTTATGGTATCCAACCATGCTTGGGGAGAATGTCCTGCTTCAATGGCTGTAAAGGCCTGAATGATCATGGCTGCATCACACTGTTGTGAGACTCTAATCTTGCATATATACCACAGGCAAACCAAGGAGACCAACACCAGAAGGCCTGCTAACGCTCCCATGCCCGCCCATTCCTTCAGATGATTCATGGCTGCAGCAATCCATGTTGATAATCCTGTGGCTAGTCCTGCGTCCACTCAGACAATTTCTAAAGTATTTAAAAACTTCTGTGGCCTTACCGGTTTAAGTTTGTAGAATGTTTTGTATTTTGTGATCTTGGGGATGAACAAGGAAGAAGACATCATGGCTTCTTAACAGTAATGTGTTTGTGTGTCAAGCTGACAAGGGGTCAGTTGTGCTGGCTAGTTTTGTGTTAACTTGACACAAGTTAGAGTCACTGGAGAGGAGGGAGACTCCACTAAGCAAATGTCTCAGTAGGCTCTGGCTGTAGGCAAGCTGTAGGGCATTTTCTTCATTAGCAATTAATTTATGGGGAGTAGAGAGGAAAAGGGAGGGTCCAGCCCACTGTTGGTGGGGCTATCCTGTGCTAATGAGCAAGCCATGTGGAGCAAGCCAGTTAGGTCACTCTTCTGTGGCCTCTGCATGAGGTCTTACCTTCAGGTTCGTGCTCTGTTTCATTTCCTGTCTTGACTTCCTTCAATGAGGAAGAGCAATATGAAAACGTAAGCCAAAAAAAAAAAAAAAAAAAAAAATTCCTTCCCTACTGGTTTTGGTTGTGGGTTTCCACTACAGCAATAGTAACCCTAACTAAGACACTGGCATTACCTCTTTCCTGGCCACAGATATACACTGCCTTGGTCCATTTCCTAGCATTATCTTGTCCTATCTGTTCTCCACACTGTAACATAAATAATCTCAAAACAGAAGTCTTTCCCCATCACTGTCACTTAACCTAACCTTAAAATTTATTACTTGGGGGAAAAAAAGAGATGATTCAGCAGTAAGCTGTGAGGCCTGCTCTTCCAGTGGACCCAAATTCTGTTCCCAGCACCACTCTGGGTGGTTCACACTCTCCTGTATACCCAACAGGGATTCCTGGCCTCTCGTCAGGCCTCTTTGGGCGCTGCCCTCACATGCGCAAACCCGCACACATATATCCATAAATTTAAAAAGTTTAAATGCATATATGGATTATTAAGTTCCCATTTCTCTCAATACTGTTGAGACCCCATTAGTCTGGTTTCCCAGGAGAAGTGTAATTAGAAGTATAACATTCCTTTTCTGCCTCCCTTCTGCTGAGCTTGAAGCTTCTTCCCCTGTGCCCTCCTCAGAACTCCATACACATTGGCTTTTCACTCAGTAATAGTTTGCTCATGTTCCAACTTTCTTACCATTCTGCACAGCTGATCCTTCTCATCCTTCTGATCTCCCATAATTCAGCTCTCTTAAAAGCCTTTCCTGAAATAATGGCTCCTGCTATTTGCTGTTATGGCAATCCCGGTGTTTTCTATACTGTAGTTACCACATGCTGTAATCATAATTTTGTGATTCAGTGGTTAACATCTCTGAATGATCAAACTGTATCCTTCTGTTCATCATTTTGTCATCAATACCCAGGAGAATGAGTTAGACATCACTATATTAAAAAAGCATCTTTGTTTTTTGTTTGTTTGTTTGGTTGGTTGTTTTTTTTTCTTTCAAGACAGGGTTTTTCTGTGTAGCCTTGGCTGTCCTAGACTTGTTTTGTAGACCAGGCTGGCCTCAAAGTCACAGAGATCCACCTGCCTCTGCCTCCCTGAGTTCTGGAATTAAAGGTGTGCACCCTCATGCCTGGCTGCATCCTTGTTTTTCTATATTGAATCCAAAGCTATGCCTTACCATCTCGTACAGCTTGAAGCTAAATAAATAGGTGCTGGATTGAATTAGAGTCTAATTGCTAGGGTTCAAATGTATTAATTTTCAAGACTACCTTGATGCCCATCACAGTTTGAGTTTTAAAGAAAACGCAGGTGTGCTGTTTTGTTTCAGACAAGCCTCTCAGTTTTCTCTTTGAAGAGAAGGTTTTTACTGATAGATTAAGACAGTCTGGAGGCTATCAATTTGATCAACTCCCCTTAGCCATTTGCCTGTTTCTAAGTGAGTAGAACGTTGGTAGAGTGATCAATGAATACCCAGACAAAATATTTATACAATAATTCTATGTAAATTCCAGCTTTTACTTTGGGCAAGAAGTGTTTCAGACTAGAAGTAAAATATTTCCTGCTTGGTATTTAGTGTGCTGTTTCTGGCATCTGGGACTTTTGTTACTGACCCCAGGCTTAAATTTTTCTTCTTTCTTTTTCAGTAGCTCAATTTTTAAAACATCAGCTTTTTATAGCAAACCCCACGATGTCTGTGTAGTCTGACAGATGTATTCAATATTTGAGTCAAACGTTGAATATGTACAACTTTGGCTGTGTGTGATGCTTTATTAATGTGGGTAGCTAATCTGAAGCTAATGGGAGTAAAATTATAATCAAAGGCCTCTTTAACTAAAAAAAAAAACCCTCTAAGTTATTCTTTTTTCTCAAACTTGCTTTTCTTTGACTAGGTCCTTGAGATATTGAAAAGCCTTTTTTTAAAGCTCAAAATAGCAGAAAGCATAGTTCTTTATTTTCTTACTTAAGAGAATAGTTTTTGACATTCAATTCTTAACACTTATCTTTGTCTGAAACAAGATTCTGTGTCTCACTAGGATTTGGCAGGAAAGCTTGAATATGCATTTAAGGGAATTAAAATAGATGATTCATTAACCCAGCCAGTATACTTTTATTTCCACTGTGTATGCCAAACTGGAACTATAGCAGTCAACAAAGATTTTACCCTTTACATATATGGTTATTATATTTTAGGAACCCTGAGGAAACAGGTCAGGTAAGAAACCTATTGAGAAGTTGAGAACAATGTGAAAAAACACAGGGAGGTCACAAGGAGGGAGCTGAGTTGAAATGTACTTATATGTAATGTTAAGACCCTGATCACATGGGGTACAGTGAAGTATGAATAGGACTGAAAAATTATCCTCCCTGAGAAAGGTCTGACTTCTGTATCCCCATATAAGTAAATCATTGTTGTGTGAATGGGAGGAAAGGGGTCATGACCTTGAAGACATCTCAGGGGAAAGTTCCCCTTGGATCTTCTACGGCAGTGCTCTTGGGATGGAGTTATGAACTGCTTATTAATTTACAACATCTGAAAGACAAGGTACTTCCCAACAAAGAGGAGCCTGAGCGGAGAATCAGCAGCATTTATTATAAAAGACAAAGCTCACCAGTCCAACCAGGAGGTGATGATGGCTGAGATCAAAGAGGCATCTGCACTCCTAGTACAATACAATCTGGCCATGTTTTTGAAGATTGCTGCTCAACTGATATAAAGCTGCAAGAAAGCGAGAAGTCAAATAGTGTTGCAAATTCTAGTCTAAGAAACTGTGTTTCTAGTCTAAGAAAGCAGAGTAGCTACTTAAGTATGATAGTAATTGAGGAGTTGGGGGGAGAGATCAAATTTCCATAACAAATTTAGTATATGCAATCAGATGTGAGCATGGGAAGGTTTATTAAGCTGAGGTCTAGTTCATGATTCTAATTACTTTTGTTGATGGTTTTGAAGCTGAGCATTTAGTGCAGATAAATGGGAGAAGGCAATACAATGTTTTGATTTGGAGGCTGTAAAAAGGAAACTGAAAGATGCAGAGAAAGAGCAGCTGGTATGGTAGAAAGACAAACTAAAGTGAGGGAAGTAGAGTATCAGTGGTCAGAGTTTCAAAATCACAGGGCGAATTTGGTATGGTGGCACTAGCATTAGGGAGGCAGAGACAGACAGAATTCTTTGAGTTCAAGGGCAGCCTGGTCTATATAGGGAGTTCTAAGAGAGCTAGGGCTGCATTGTGAGAACCTGCCCTCAGAAGATGATGAAGAGGAAGTAGAGGAAGAGGAGGAACAGGAAGAAAGATAAGAAAAGGGAGAAAGAAAGGGGGAGGCAGAAAAAAGGAAGGCGAAGAGAGAAGAAAAGGGGAGAGAGACGAGTGCCTCATTCTGAGCAGTTCTGAATAATTGGGGGAGAATTGGTAGACTGGGCATGGAGAAGGTTGTGCAGGGCCACAGACCCATTGTCCTGAAGTACTGGCCAGTACAAAACATAGGTAGAAGAGATTTGTGGATGAATAGTAGAAGAAAGGAAGGAAAGAGTATGAATTTAGGTGCCATTTTTGAGGAAGTTTTCTCTCATGTATTTATGTAGACTTTATATTGGTGCTTAATGACACTAAGTGGGACATAATATAGAAGGTTCTTATTTAGATGTGAAGATCCAAGTAAGAATAATTCAGGAAAGGGGAAATAGCCACAACAATGTTCTTGAGCATGTACAAAGGGAGGATTGGGAGATACATGGAGAATTTTGTAAACGTGATGGAGGAATCACAGGGAAATCATTTTTTATTTCACTGCATGATTTCAAAGGAATAAGGACTAGATTACCAAGGAAAGGTGAGGATAGGGAGGGTGCTGTTGAAACTGTGCAGAAGGATGTGAAAGCATCATCTCTAAGGAGTAGGGATCAACTCGAAAGCACACGACACTTCTGGACAGCTCTGGGAGCTGAAAGGTTCTGACAAAAAGGCCTCAAGTACTTAGAATGTTTAGATTTAGCTAAGCCCTGCAGTGAAATTTACAAAGAAAAGGAGGAACCAGATGCTTAGTTTGCTATAGGCATGACATTAAGTACAGGTAATTGTTAAAATAAAAATAAAATGGTTAACATGTATTCTACTGTCTTAAAAAGAGATGAATCAAGAAGATCCAATAATTTCATGAATACCACATTCAAAATTTTGATGAATACCCTGTAACATCATGGGAATTTTCCATATAATATGACCACTTTCGTTGCAAGATGTAATGTTCTTTTTTTTTTCCCCTTCCTCCCTTCAAGATAAAGTCTCATGTGTCTCAGGCTGGCCTTAAATATGCTCTGTAGCTGAAGGTGACTTATAGATTTTGGATCCTTATGCCTCCAACTCCTGAGTGTCATGATGACACTAACACACCAAGTTGATGAGGTGCAGAGATGAAACCTGAGGCTTTGTTCATACCAGGCGAACACTTCAGCAACTGGACCATACCACGACCCCTTGAATGGTACCATTAGAGGGAGAGAGGAAGAGACTTTCAATCTGTCTGTTATGTCTGTCTGTCTGTCTCTTTCTCTCTTTGTGTTTGTGTATGTGTGTGCTGTAGGGTTCAAACCCAAGACTTTGTATATACAAAAAGTAAATAAATAAATAAATAAATAAATAAAAAGTGCTCTGCCACTGAGGAATGGCCACAATCCACTTAAATCTCCTTTTAATTATTAAAAATTTGAAATACAGTGTCATGAATGCACACTTCAGCAGGGCTTTACTTGGTCAACAAAACCAAGTGCTGCTAGAAAGACATTACAGTGAAATGACCAGATACAGATGCAATGGAAAGCAGGCTGTGTGTTCTGCTGTTATCTATATTTACCTAAGAGAACAGGGCAAAAGGCTTTTACAGCTCACTGAGCAAAGTCTGACAGGAAGGTGATTCTGTGAGATGTAAATTTTCTGGAGGTAACACTTTCTTTGCATTTCCCTACCTTATGGGGCTTCACACCCTTGCCCTCCTCCCAAGCGGTGCTCCCTTGCTTAGTGAGACCTCACTTCGGTGCCCTCCAGAGCACCCGGAATTCACAAATATTAGCTCCACCCACAATGTGGGTGCAGTTGTTTGCATGAATGGCCATGATAGATATAGTAGGGTATATAAATCTGAAATAGGAAAATGAAGTGTAAATAAATTCAGTGATTTTACATGTTACCAGTGGATGTGTATCAATGTTGTTTTCTGCTTGAAGATAATGTGTTTATAGATTATTTTATATATTTAGAATATTTTAGTTATCAATTAACTTCTGAGCCCAATCAACAAGATAGTCCCGAAACTCTGTCATTTATTTGGTTGCTTGGTTTTAGGTTTTTGAGACAGGGTTTGTCTGTGTAGCTCTAGCTGTCCTCAGATTCTCTCTACAGACCAGGTTGGCCTTGAACTCAGAGATACACCTGGCTCTGCCCCTAACTGCTGGGATTAGAGGCCTGCACACCTACTGCTGGCAGATCCAAAACTCTTGAGGCTTAGTTTTCAGATTTGTCTCAAATCCTGTCTCATATTGTCTATCTTATGTCTTTTAGGATGACATCATAAAATCCTATGGCTTTAAGTCCCCTTTATATATTTTTACACTCACATCTTTTATCATAGAATCAAAGTTTGTCCAAGTTACAGATTTTTATTTACATCTTAAGTATCAACTCTAAGTTATTAATTTTCCACCCATAATTGTGTGTGTATTTTCTAAATAACACATATATCTACTATATATCAGGCATTGTCTTAGATGCTTTGTGATTTTAACTCACTAATTTCTCCCAAACAAATTGTAAGGTAAGCATTTTTACTAAATAAAAAACCCGAGGCAGAAGGATTAAATATCCGTCCATGGTCAAAGGCATCCTTTTGTCAAACTTCATGCAATCCAGTCTGGCAGCTCAGCAGGCAGAAGCTGCTGGAGCAATTAGAATATGGACATTTAGGTGAGCCAGAGGGCCTCTCTTGACATCTAGGGGGAGAAGTGAAGATGCCAGAGAGAAGGATACAGAAATTATCAAGATAGTGATGAATGAGGTGACACGTAATGATGGATCATCTGTCATAGTATCGGTGCCTTTCAAAAATCTGTAAACTGAATTCCAGGGCAATAAGGTAGGGCATTTTGTTCAGACTTCATGTAATCAATTTAGTCCTCTAAAAGAGGGTATAAAAATATAAAATATAACTCCATGGTTATAGTTGGTGCTTAAATGTAGACTCATAGCATGTTGACATTTTAGTTTCTGAAATGGAATGGTAAAGATGAATACAGTGTAGCCTTCAAATGAAGGATAGAGCTCACAGAGAATACATTAAGGGCTGGCTGACTTGGGAATTGAATTAGTGACCTAGCATGTCTCAAGAATTTAAAGATACTGTAAAGGAAATGAGCTACTAGGGCTTACAGAGCAAAACAGATTCTACTCTTTTTTGTTCATACAATATATTTTGATCATGCTTTCTCCTCCCCTCAACAACTCCCAGATCCCATGCGTGCAGACACACACACACATACCAAAAACAGATAGAAAATAATGAAAATCAATGCAAGTAAATAACAACAAAAATAAGACAAAAAAAATGTCAAAGGGGTAGAGGTAAAAGGGTGGGTAGCAAAATAAAAAGCCCACAAAAGATATACAGAGTCTGTTTCCTGTTGGCCAGTTACTGCCCTGGACTATGGTTGACATACTCAATGATGCTCCGTAGAACAAAACTGACTTCCCTTTCACCAGCTTTACCACTGTTGGGAATAGCCCAAAGAAAATGTAATTTTTAATGGCTAATAAATAGAAAAAAAAACAGTTAATAGAGTTGCTTTCACTGTAATCGGTTTTGTGTTGTTGTTCACAAAAAGGTTATTTATATTTAGACAATTTGATATTCAAACCAAGAGTAAAAATGCTGAAATGGGAATGTAAAAGTATATCAATGCTACAAATACTATTTTATACATATTTATAATTATACTTATTTATTATTTAGAGGGAAATATGGTTGTGCTGTTAAGATTCTGCTTTTTGTTAATACTAGATTATTTTTCTCCTATAACTGGTTGTTTTAATGGGGGGGAAGTCTTAAAAGAATAGCAAACATTAGTTCATATTTGCAGAGAGATTTTTACTCAGGCCTTTTAGTTCCACATATTTTGAGTAGGTTGCAAAGGAATTAACAATAATATTGCTTGCTTCATACAATTCTGCAAAGGTGGCTATGCTCATTAATATGATAAATGAAAACTGGTGTTCAGTTGATTATAATATATGGAGTTGCTTTTGCATTCCAGATGTCACTTCCTGTGTGCAATGAGTCTGCTCTTTCCCAAATGGAATACGTTTTCTCATATTCTAATTTGCCATATCTTTAAGGTGCTTATTTTTTATTTCACAGAAACTGGTGCTAGCCAATGTCCCAGAAAGACATATTTTCATTAATCTAACCATTTCTCCATAAATAATTAACTCAATTATTTCCACTTAATTTCTACATTATTGGGTATTTATAAAGCTGACAAATTTAAAAATATTTGTTCTCTGTACTTGTCCTTATCATAGACAACACAGCTCTAAAGTAGCATTTAAATATGGTGGGGCTTTTTTTCCAAAGAATTATGTTGTGCTGGTGGTATTACGTAGGAGTGGGAAGTGGCAATAATTTGGGGGGGTGTTTCTTTCTCTTAGTAAAAATCTACTAGAAGCTCAGAAACATGTGATTTTGTATAAGATTACAGAATTCAGCAATTTTCTCTAGATAAAATTTTACATGCATACAGTTCTTTGGGTTGGTCTCTGTGAAGGATGGCTGCTACAAAAGAAAGACTGGGTTATGTGTCATTTGTCCAGCTGCAACTATAGCTCACTGCTGTCTTCCCATGGATCTGCTCTGTGACCTCAGGCCTGTGGCCCATCTCAGGTAAAAGGCCCCTGTTAGAGATTACTTCAATACACACAAGCCAAGAACTGCGGCACATGGCATTCTGTTACAGACTTGTTGAATGTAGCACTTTACAGGGTACTAGGTATTGCGTGGATGACGGTATCAAAGCTGGAGTCGTCTGTGTTTAATCACCGTACTTCTAGATCTCAAGTAGTTAATGGGTCTCAGTCTGGAAATGTGAAGATAAAAGATCTGGGAGTTTTTAATATAGGTCTCTGGCTAAATGTCTAGTTTGATTTAGTGTATGAGGTACAGTCCCAAGATTCTCAACAAATATTAAATGCAATACTTTTGTCATAAGGTTGTAACATGAATTACATTTGATAATACATGCAAACTTTCTGTCTGGGTCCTCAAATTATTAACTTAAAAATCATTACCCTTATCATTTGTTGCGTCTAATCACTTTCTTATAATTAAATTTTATGAATCATTCTGATACCACTGAGGGACTCTGCTTAGGATGACACAGAACGTCATATCACAGTAATTCTTTTTTTCCCCCACCATTTATTTTATTTTCAATTAATAAAATGTCTGTTTTACACAGTAGCTTTAAAGACACTATTATGAGACTATGCTAAGTATTATCTATCATCTATTACCATCTTTTATCAACTATCTGACATCTATCTGACTTCTATGTATTTATCTATTTATTTTAATGTATGTTTATATATATGAAATATATATTTCTACATACATATATCTTTATCTATCTTAAATATGGATTAAAAAACAGATTACTATATTCAGTATTAGCTCTAATCCAGGCTGTCAATCTATACTATTTTAAAAGCTGTGTGTTCAAAATAAAGTGATAATAGACAGTAACTAACCTAATGAGATATTTATTTTCATTTAAAGTAAGGTATTTGGGGATCATAAGGGTGAGATTTTTAGAATCAGTCATTTATTTTCCTCCAATATACCTCACATACCACCAGACCCAGATTTGATAATTATGTTCTTTGGTTTGTCCTCTGAATAACGCCTTGACTTCTAACCCACAAATAGCCTGATTCCAGAGAGATGCTATTGTATTTTGTGAATTCTAGAGAGCTAATAAATTGGAGACTGTCTTTCATTTGAATTTGGCTAGTCAGAACTAGATATACATAGACTCTTAGCCATTGGCATATTTAAAAATAAAGATGAACAATTACAAGTTAGACAATTTTGCATTAAAATACTTCATATTTTCAAAGCACCAACATAGATGCTTTCTGAGATTTTTATCTGTTTTTCTATACCGTCATTTATATTCAAGAAATGAAGTGACCATCTTTCAGAAATCAATTCATGTTTGTCATTTACAAGTACTATCAGTTTAGATCTACTGTAAACAGTTATTTACTAAGTCAGTGACATATGACCAGTTAAGTTTGTAGGTGAGAGATCAATGAAATGTTCCCTTCACCTCTAAGTTCTATTGGCTGCCTAACACTTCCCTGAGTATTGGTATTGGTGAGCCATAACACCAACAGCACTTCAAATAAACTTCAATTGGTAGCCACAATCTTATTATTATTATTATTATTATTATTTTTAGTACAACAGCTTCATTTGCTGGGCTATGTAAGCCTTTAGCCTTTAGGCTTTTTTTCCCCCAAGCACCCAATAGAAGTCCCTCACATGGGAAAGATGTTCTTGTTTGATAATGTATGTTGAAATCCTTTTGCAAAAAAGCTAGCTGAGAATGAGAAATTGAAGTCTGAAGAGAGAGAAAAGTTGATTGTCATAAAAGGTCTCTGGATATATATAAAACTGAATTGGACTTGGAACAGATTTTGAGATGAATTTTCTTACTATGGGAAAAATGTCTTTTTTTTTTGTTGTCCTGGGAGAAGGGAGAAACCCAGGAGTCAACAGCTATGTATGACATTGTTAAACTGACATTCAGGGAGTGAAGGTACAAGGATTACAATGAAAAATGAGGCATGTCAAGATATATTCATCACATAGGTCTCCAGTGGCCACTAGGGATGGTGCTACCCTAAGTCCCTAATAGGAGCTGTGCATAAAGAGGCTGGAAGTGGCAAGGGAAGACTTATGGCTATGTGGTAAAGGTACATCTGATAGTTCTTAAGGATAAAACATACATTAGTCCATCTTTTTGATCTTCATTGCATCCATCTCAGTCTTGTATATTGTTGGTACCAACTATGTCTATGGTGCTTATGAAGCATCCAGATTCCTAAGGACAGAGATGCCAAGCAGAGGGGATGATACACATGTTATTCTTATGTTCAGGGGTGAACCTTAATCTAAGGAGTTGATCCTCAGTGGCACTATTTAGGTGGGAATCAATAAAACTCTGAAGACTGTCACTTATTTTATTTATTATATCATTAAGCCATTGATATACTAAGCCAAGTAAGCACATTAACATCATCTTCAATTGAACTTGATCAATGCCTTACCTCTCATTATCAACCATGTTGCAAATGATTGAGGGCAACTATAAGGAGGACTTTATGGGCCTGCTCATCTGGAGGGGTTGGATGAGATCATAGTATACGGCAGAAGCAAACTTACTCTTCTTGTTTCTCAGCATAAAGAATCACAGAGTCATATAGAACTCTAAGTTCTATATAAACCTTGTACATTGTAGACTCTAGCTGGTACTAAGAGTCCCCCATGAATTACACATTGTAAAGAAACATCAGTGCCTTCTTTTAGAGTGTACGCTTAAGAGAGGAACCTGTTCAGGTGGTCTTATAGGAAGGCCAGAGAAATATTGTAAACTTCCCTCTTGGCTGCAGGCTTGGTGTTAAGTTCGCTCATTAAATATATCTTTAAAAACAGTGAGATCAGATGCATAGGCACTGGACTGACAGTGAAAGGGCTCACTCACACTGAGCACAACAGCTCTGGTGGAAATCAAGTTAGGCAAACAACTCAACCCTAAACCAAAATGAGTCATACTGTTTATCATAAATATTTCATAAATTTTGCTAAACCCAATCCCACAGAGTTCAAAAGAGTACTGATTACTCACTCTCTGGAGATGCCAAATGCCGAAAGAGCAATGCCTAATAGTGATTACAATGTCTGAATCTGAGCACTGAGCATACATTTTTGTTAGCGAATAATAGATGCTTCAGGGTAGACAACACACTCTTCAGATTATTACATATCTTATTCCCTCTGCCCTAGTCAATATCAGTATCAAATGTATAGAAATTTGTTCAATGTCCTCTCCTTCCATCATCCACAATCTTTTGAGGCAGCTGGCTTAATTAATATTTAAACGGTTCATTTGGATATTCCTCATAAAACATGAGTGAGCCGGCTATGATTTTAGAGAGTACTTCCAAATTAGGTTTGGACAACCATATGATTAATTTAGATATAGAGCTGGATCAGATACTTTGTGATCAAGTTAAATTATATAACACTAGCATTTGAATAATGATATAAGCCTAGATCTATAATAAAGACAATTTTATTAGCAGACTAAAGTTTTCAATAAAAACATCATTTCTATAGCAGATGAAATGAAACTAGTGATTTGTTGTTTTTAAGATTTTTTTATTCTATTACATAATTTTTACCACTTTTTGATATACTTTGTCTCAAGGTTTATTTATCATTATCATGTCTTCATAGAAAAACCAATAATATTTCTATGTAAAGCCTAAGTTAAATGGTAACGTGTATTCTTGTGTCACAATTTTTGTCCTAATTAGTTGATCTCAATCTGTGTGTGTGTGTGTATGCGCATGTGTGCATGCTGTTTCTTATTCAGTAAAATAAAAACTGTTGGTTTAAGAACCGAAGGTGGCATTAAATAGAGTAGATTCAGTTTCCTGATAGGACTGTAAAGCACTGGTACTTACATGGCTGTTTATAGGGCACATACCTTCAAGTTCTTCATGGGCTTCATTCTCTTTGCTTGTGCCCAAGAATATTGATTTTTAAAAATATGTTGAATGTGACCTTACAGTTATATCTCTTCCTCAGCTTAGTAGGCTTTGGAGCAAGCTTTCTATCTGTTTTATGTATGAGCTTCGTGGGTCATATGGGTCATTCCCTTCATCTTATATTTTGTGATATCTATCTTTATTCCATCATTGTCTCTGAATATTGTGGCTATTGATCATCTATTTCTGTAGCTATTTCAGTCCTGTATCTGAAGGTTCCTCTAGAAGGAGGTGGGGTGTGTGTGAACCTGTAATTCCATGTACTTAGCTAAGCGCTACTTCAACATTATTACAGCCTTGACTTCCTTTGCTCCTCCCCTCCCCCACACCCACTGCTTCTCTCTGTAGCTGGTGGAATCCTTGAAAACACTTCCTCACCTCAATTCAAAAGCCCCAGTTCATATTCAGACATCCACCAATCTAGTTTGCTTGCAAATTAAAAACCATCTGGACATCAGAGCTTGGTTAGATGATTTATAGTATATTGTGATTCTAAAAATTAATTTTTGTCTCCCTGATCAGGTTTGTCTCTCAGATCAGGTTTCTGAGATGAATGGGAAATCCATTAGAGTTTTAGTGCCTCTGAACTCAATTGAGCCCTCCCAGTTTGCTGGGTCTGATTTGAGTGCATTTTAAAGGGTTATTTACTTTCACGGTTTGGCAGGACCCAGATAGAAAGCAGCTTTCAGCGCTGGTGGCAGCAAAGAGAATACTGATAAGTGTTACTCATCCGCAGCAAATTAAAAATATAATAATAAAGGAAAATTAAACTGCTGTGCGTTTGGGTGCTTTCTCTATTACCATAAATCCACACTCTTCTCTTTCCTAAAAGAGAGCGGGTGTGGCAGGAAGCATTTGTGAATTTCCATCAGCATTTTTGGAGACAATTGCTCTGCTAAATGATTCAGGGTTTCGCTCCTAGCTTTCAGAGCTCAACTTAGATAGACCAGACATTTAATTCCAAGGCATTCTGTCTACATGGTACCATAATATACGTTAGAATGAAAGTATATGTGAGCCTCTAGCCCAAATTAATATTTTCTCTCTCTTCCCTCCCCCCTTCACTATCTGGTGGATGTCATCAGTACCTTTTCCTTCTCCTCATCCTCCTTTTTCCTGAGGAAGTGCTGATGGTAGCCCCAAAGTTCCGCGCCTACTGGGAGAAAAATATATTCTTGTACATGTTTCCTTTGGAGATTGCTAAAAAAAAAAAAAAAAAAAAAAAAAAAAAAAAAAAACTTGAGAATTTCAATACAGAGCACAATGCTTGGTTTGTGGTATGTTAAGTGAATTAGTGCATTATGTTGTACCCAGACTTCAGAGCAAGTATTTCCCCATTATAGTATTGTCTGTGATGGTTAATTTTGACTGTCAACCCGGGTACATTAAGAAATGGGTAGCTGTTTATTGAAGTACATCTTTGGACATGTCTGTAAGGCATTTCCAGGGAGGATCAGCTGAGCCCTGGATACCTAGCTTCATCTGGGGGTGTCACCATCTTAGGGGTTGTGTTCCCAGACAGAACAAGTGCAAGAGTCAAAAGAGAGGCATTACTTTCTCTGTTTTCTTATTTAGACAGATGTGAAAAGGCAGGCTCAAGCTTCTGTCACCACAAATCAGAGCTGTTCCCTGTGCTACGACTTTTCCATCATAAGAGATGAGACCCTCAGATTCTGACCTCATATAGATGCCCCCTTATATAAGTTACTTCTCAGGAGAGCCAACAGACTGCCAACTTTCCATGTTTTATTGTATAAGTTCACGTGAACATGTATGGCTGCAACCATACAGCTGGATATTGAGTCAGATCTCCTGGGTTTTGATTTTTAATTTTCTCTCTCTATTTCTCTAGAAAAATTGCCTTCCTCTGTCTCCTTTCAGTTTTGATACACAGCAAATTCGATTGTGCTTTTGATTACCAGGACTACCCAGTGAAGCGTCCGTACTTCTGTCTGCTTGACAGACCACACAAATTGCCTTATGAATCTGGGTCATATTATTATCAACCCCACAGTGCAAAACCCTTTTTATTACTACCAACACTGCTAATTTTCTAGGAACATGATCATTTTGGCAATCTGTACATATTTAGTCTGTGCCAACCTCCAAATCACCGAAAGCTGTTAATTCCAAATCACCTTTTTTTTTTTTACAAAATACATTCTGATGTCCTCTCACAAGTTGGCAGGAATGCTTTAGACAAGTGGGAGGCCAACACGATTCGCATCTCTGCGGCCTCAGCTTTGGCAAGGGAGTAGCTCACACAATGTGCAGCGGTGGAAACCTTCCTAAGCGCTGATGCAGGTTGAAGAGAAGTGCCCCAACCAATACCAAGCCCTCCTGTCAGATGTGCTCAGTGAAAGCAACAATTCAGTTGCAATCTAGTTGGTAATTTAGAGGGCAGAGTATAGAGCTGAAGAAGCCAAGAGAAGAATATCAGTTGTTGATGGCAGGAATAGGAGCTGCCTATCTTCAGCTGTTACTTTCAAAATTCTTCCAAGCATGCCAACTCACTGAGGTTATTTCAATAAGCATGGCAGAGAGAACTAAATTCCAGTGCAACTGTCCTAGAGCAGCGTGGGTTTGTCACTAAACCTCCACAAACAATTGATAAGAATAGATGATATAACCTAATGGTTTCAGACTAAAAGTGTTTGATCTCTCTCACTCCCTCCATCATCCCTGCCTCCCGCTGTGTACCCTTCCTCTCTGTCTTCCCAGTCTACTATTTTTAACACTCCCTTTTCTTTTTACTATCTTAGGCTCAACCTTTCTTCCTTCCACATCTATGCTAGAGAGTTTTTGTATCTGTCATGAAGACTGGCCTTTTTATTTTCATTGTGTACCATTTTGTGTACTGTGGCTAAATGATTCCTTATTAGAAAATATGTGGCTTTTTACCCACTGTTTGGTGTAACAAACATTGTTACAGTGAATAAATGGTATTGTTTTAGATGTGTGCTGGATATCTTTAAGACAGCTCCAAAATTAAGATGGCTACTGACATTTGTAATGTTATTTTAAGAGTCTTTCCCAGTGCATAGTAGTAAGCATATTTGCAAGCTTGTAACTTTCTAAGGCTGCACTGTCATGAATACATATATTCACTAAGAAGTGAAATATTCTCTCAAGGCTTCTTTCACATGGTGCTATCCAACAGAAGAGTAGGTCAGGGGAGTTTATCACCATAACAACAGTAAGTGGGAAGGTATCCATGGAAGTATACCTTTGGAAGACCCACATAGGATGCCCTTCCACTGGAGTCTTCTATGTACACTGTCCTAGTGTATACAAATATTTTTCTAGTGATTAGTCTTAATATTAATTTTCTCTATATTAAGTTTGTTAATTGGCAGCATTATTTATGTGTGTGTATTTGTGTGTGTGTAGGTAGTACATTCTGTTTCCTGTCATCTACACCCTCTCATATCTCCCCCTCACTCCTATTATTCCCCAATCTCTGAAAATCCCACTGATCCAATGGCTTTAACCAGCACTGTCTGTATGACCATGGGTTTGGAACTACTGGACCATGGTGGTTTTATCACTGAGTACACTGCTGAAGAAAATGTCTGCCTCTCCTATGTAATCCATTAGCAATATGTAAGTCTGCATGGAGGGGTAGGGCCACGTGGGCTCCTCCACAGTCTACGACTGGTTGCCGAAAAGCCCAGCCTCTGCAGGCCCATTGTAGGCAGCCTCTAGTGTATTCATAACTGCATCATCAGTGTCATACACACAAGAGGCCAGGTCTTAGTTCTTCTTGTCTCTGGCTCTTGCACATTTTAACCCTCTTTGTGACCTTGTTCCATGAGACTCAGAGAAGGAGGTATGATCAAACTGTTTTGAGCCTAGCCCTAAACCTTCCCTTATTCTCAGAATTGTGGGGATCTATACATTCACCAGTGTTCACTGAGAATAGAGGTTGCTGACCAGGCTTCAAAACCAATCATAGAGCACTTTGTTGTCCCAAAACTGTTATGCCTCTATTGTGCCAGGGAGCATATCTTGCCTGGCGCCTTGTTATTGGACTGCATAGAGTTCTCAATTGGATATCGGCAGGGAAGAGCATTAGGGGCCTTTTTTCTCTCTCTCCTCTCTCTTTCTCTCCCTCCCTCTTTTCTTCCCCCCCCCTCTGCCCCACACACAGGGTGGGGGTGGGGACAAAGAGAGGCCTGCATCGTGCTTTGAGGCACAGGGAAAGCTGTCAAGAATAGAGGAAGTTTCCAGCTCAGTTTTGTTTGATAACTCTGTGTCGTGCACTCAAGGCGTGTCGTCTTTTCAGTAAGGAGTCATCGCTACTAATTCTGATAAACAATACTAGGGAATATTCAAAGCCTACATTTTGGAAGGAGCCTCTGGGGCCTCCTTCACCAATAAATCATAAGGAGTTTTCCTACATCTTGTTCCACAATTTTTGCACATCATCTCCCGGCTTTCAGGTTCAGCATTATTTAGTTTTGCAGGCTATTACCCTCCCAACGCTAATATTCTTAGTTGGCTCATAAAGTACTAGGTATCCACGTGGCTTTCTAATGCACCCTTCATTTAGGTTAACCCTTCCTCTGTGCTCCCTTATGTCCACCATTTCCCTATCCCCATCCCTGCTTAAATACCCTTGAAGATTGACCCTCTGTGTTTTCATGTTACGTATGTTCTGCTATCCCTTCTCCACTGAGACACCCATCATTCCAGTGACCCTTTTCTAGTGTCACAGCTTCTTTAAGTACTCCAAGCTGAATGCACAGGTCTAAAGACTAGTAGCTAGGATCCATATAGGAGAGAGAAATGCAGCATTTGTCCTTCTGGGCATGGGTTACTTCAGTTCAGTACAATTTCCTCAGTTCCATCCATTTACTTGCAATTTTCATGATTTCATCTTTCTTTACTAACATTTTATTGTGTATTTGTACCAATATTCCTTATCCATTCATCCATTAATGTACATTTAGGCTGAATTAATTTCATAGCTATTGTGAATAGAGCAGCAACGATCATGGTTGAGCAACTGAATCTTTTCCATTTTGTGTTTTATTGCTGTATGTAGATAGAATTTCTCCTGTAAAAACAAGTAATGATATTTTTATTTTTTTTGCTAATTTCTTGGTTAATAGTTTTCTTTATATATTTATTTCATATCTTCTAATTAAAATGTAATTATTTTACTTTCTCCCTCCCTGCTCCTTCCTCTAGCCCCTCCTATGTCTCCTCTCTAATTCCTTTCATGTTTCCTTCTCACTCATAAACGGAAGGCCTTTTTCTTTGATTATTATTATTGCATGTATATGTATATGCATGCTCAAATATTTAAATACAATCTGCTGAGTTCTATTTTGTTGTTTGCATGAATTTGGTTCCAGGGATAACCAGTTAGTATTGGATAGGCTCATCACTGGGAGAGGCTAGTTATCACAAGGGATTAGTTGTCTCTTCCTGCTTTCTTCTCGCCACTTTCATGCTAGCAGGTTTACTGACATTGCCATTGTTTGGGTCTTGTTTATGTCACTGTTTTTATAAGAGATTGTCTTGTACCCGAGATCCTAGTATTCTGGCTCTTAAAAATTTTCTGTTCTTTTTCCTGGACTGTTCCTTGAGCCATTCGTGCAGGAGCTCGATATAGATGTATTCATTACGTCCGGTGTCCTACAATCTATTTATCTCTGCACTATGCCCAGGTGTGGTTTTCTGTGATGGTCTTCATTTGCTGTAAATTGAAGCTCTTTTTGATGAGAGGTAATAGGTCTATTTATCCGTGGGTATAAGGAAAAAATTTAGAAAGTAGTTAGGAATTATGCTGGTCCAGCAAAGTGAGGGTAGTACATTTCCTTTCAAGATCCGTGATCTCACTAGTCTCAATAAGTTGGCTTTCTCTCGTGTTGGGTAAACCTTAAGTCTAATTAGACAGCTGTTTATTACTACCAACATGTGAGTATCACATATTATGTCTTTATAGATACCTCGTCATGCCCGGCATTGCTGTGGTTTACAGAGGTCACTCCAGGTTGAACCAGTAACGACTTTTCTCCCTTGTCAGGTTGTGTAGAACCTTCCGTTACGATGGAAGGTAAAACACAGAAAAAAAGGTTTTCAGGTTAAATCTTACTTGAATCATCTGAGTTCCATGTCTAAAGTGTGTGGTGGCCTTAGCAACATGGGCTGACCCCAATCCCTGAAAGATAACCATGTAGAATAGCTGTTAATGTTATTGCTGTAAATCTGTTTGTTTCCCAGTTTCTCTCTTAACCCAGCTACCACACAATGAGACTCTTTTATACTTGTTTAATAATAAACTCCACAACACAAGAACTGAGTAGTTAATCTGTTCTTAACCTTCTAACCTAATCTGGTTTGTTCTCAGTGTACATCCCAGAGATACTTGCATTTTGTAGCCGTTCTGCTCCAGCTTCTATGGTGATGACCTATCCCAAGGCTGAATCCCCTGGATGATTTCCCCTACTTCCTCCTCTAACTCCTCCTCCCCTGGCTGGCAGGAAGTCAAACCCCCTAGTCTATTCCCTGCTCAGCGATTGGCTGTAAGCTGCTTTATTGGCCTGTCAGGGAACATATGGGACCAGTGTTTACACAACTCTAAAACAGTAGATTCTCAGAACAAGGATTGCAACCAGAATTTGCGAGGAGCGGGGTAAAGAACTCAGCATTTGAATTACACAACAACTTTATACCTGTAAACAACAAAAGTTGAAATTGTTTTGGCGATCACCATGACCAAATGTTCAAGAGGAGATTTCCTGTGCAGGCCACTGGTTTATTGTTTGTTTTGTTTTGTTTTGTTTTCTAGTCTATGCTTGTAGTCTAGTCTATTTCTTGTAGGGAAATACTGTCAGTCTTAGTGCGCATGTGCACACCACACACACACACACACACACACACACACACACACACACATACACAAATGTCTGTATGTACTGTGCATAACTCCAGGCTAACATAAAACAATAAGGGTCCTTAAGGTTTTATCTGAACTCTCTTAATACATGCGAGGCAGTCAGTGATTGTTCTTTGCTTTTTTCGTTCCATATTTGTTTGCCTTATTTCCACATTTAAAGCATGATATATTTGCATGCTATCATCGCATTTATTTTTCTTTATGTTAGAACTAAATGTAGTCATTGATTATAATTTACCAAGATTTCAGTCAGGCTTTAGCAGTTTTCTGAGCTGTGGTTCAAAAGAAGAGGATTCAATAAACATGCGCATACTGACACTCTCTGTCCATAACTTTTCTATTTAAAAATAGCTTGGATCATGTTTTTCTGTCTTGAACACTTTTTGGAGATTGTTCTACTGTTTATTTGTCTTGAGGATTTTTATACATTTTTTAATATTAATTACAGCTTATTCACTTTGTATCCCAGCTGTAGCCCCTCCCTCATTCCCTTCCAATCCCACCCTCCCTCCTTCATTTTCTTTTAATACAATCTGCTTTAAAGTGCATTTTATTTTCCTTAATAACCACCTGGTATTTTTCCTTATATATCCACAGTATTCCTTATTTATTGCACCATTCAACACTTTTAGTGGGTTATTGGAATGTTGGCCATTCTACAAAATTTTCCTAAGTATATGATAATGTGATATACCATTTCTCTTTGTAAACTTGTTTTTTCCCTTTTTTAACTGAAAATATTATTGCATACAATATGTTCTGATCACAGTCATGATACCCTATTTCAGTGTTTTTCTTTTGTAGTGATTTAAATGTTGTATGCTTCTCTTTACTGTATTTATCACTCCCTATCATTATTTTAAAATTATTTCTTTAATCTAGTTTCTTGCTCTTTTGAATTCTTTCCTATGACTAATATGCCTTCCACCATGCTGGTTTTATGTGACAGTCTGTACTGAAATGTTTTAGTAGGATGACTTTTTCTTTTTCTCAATTTCTTTCCTCAGTTCTGTTGGTTACATTTCATGTGTTTTTATTATTTGGGTACCATTTCATCTTCTTTATCTGACACTATTCACCATTCTCTATTTTCACTGCAGTATTCCTTTATAGCTCAAATTGCTTCAATAATTTTGTAAAATTCTTGTCTCAAATTCAAGTGATATTTTTCCTCTTTGGTGCTAAAACATTTTTTTTTCAGGTGTGTTTTCTCCCTCTGCCAAGACATTTCACGTTTCTTTCTTCCTCCCTCTTCCTATTGGTTTCCTGGACTGAGGTGATTATTTTGTACTTTAGAACAAGACATATTAGAGTGGGTTGGTAATTCCTGAACTATGAGTTTGAAAAGTCCACAGCAAAAAAGCGCAGAAGTATCAAGGTAACATTCCTGCTTGCTGAGTTTCCCCTTCCACTGATCTATGAACCTTTGTGCCCCCAGATGTCCTTTGGCCCTCAGCACCTGAGCATTTATCAATGTGCCCATTTTGGAGTATCAATCTTAGAAAAGACCCCTTTGCCCAGATTTTTCATTTCTAGAACTGACCTCTTGGTGGCATAATATTGTAGTTGCATTCCAGTAAAGCAAGGAAAATAGGAGCCCCAGGTAAAAACAAAAAAAATCATGCCCGATTCTCTACCTATAGTTAAGCTTTTATTAATTAGTAAGCCCTGATTTGCTTCTCAGGTTCCCTTATGTGTATATGACATAGCTTGTGGGTTCACAGTTTTTACCAAGAGTTTTCCCAAGGTGAGGAGCAATTATAAGTGAACCTTTAATCATGGTGTCTGCTGAAAAATCAAAACAAAAGACTTAATGGCCTAGAAACCGTGCAATTAAACACTGTAACGGTCCAGAATTCTATTGTTCCTCCAGGAGACATCAAAACTGTCTTAGTCATCAGTTTTCAGGGGTTTCACAAAGGCCATCATGTTTATAGTTTCATTAAAACTGAATATCAGCATTCAGTGACTTGTAAAAGTAGGTTGTCTTCTAGGTGGTGCTATTTGCCTGCACTATAGAGGACAACTAAATGAATTCAAGGCATGATAAGCAACACAATTTACAGGGACCTTCTTTCTTCCTGTAAAGTCTAAGCATTGTGAGTCTATAGGAAACCTGAGTCATGGAACAATGATCTTTACAACATGTAGCACTCTTTCCTCTCTGAGATGTTTAAAGAGAGTAAACATCTCATTCAGAGATTCCATTTGTGGAAAACTTTGTGCAATAACGATCTTTTAAAAGTTCTATGCATGATTTCTCTGCCTTCTTGATTCATGCCAAATGCTTTTTTAGATGGTAGACTCCCTTTTATGAATTTTGATTTTGGTGAAGGTGAAGACAAATGAAGAGTGCTCACAAACAAACACAGATGCAGGGTATAGAAAAGCAAGCATGTTAGTTTACTAGGACTGCCAAAGCAATGCCACAACTAGGTGGCCTAGGCGCAGAAATGTGTTCTGAAGGCTACATATCTGTAATCAAGGTGTTAGCATTAATTGTTCCTTCTGATATCTACCATGAAGAGAGCTAATCCAGGTTTTCCTACTTGCCTTATAAAAGGATGACTTTTCTATGTTTCTTCCCATCATTTTTCAACTATCTGTATCGAGATTCAAACCTCACACTTCAGTCAAATGAGATGAGAGCCCAACCTTACAGCTTCACTTTCAATTGATTGCCTTTGCAAAGACTGTATCTCCAAATAAGGTCCTATTCTAAGAGAGGGTGGATTCTACCAGCTTTTGAATTTGGGAAAGCTTTTGAATTTGAGTCAGTCTGTTGGAGTAACCATTTAAAAATAAGCATTAGTGATGCTTCAAGCCTTTACAACGTTAAACAATGCTATTATAATGTGTGCTCTTTAAGATAGTCTAAAAAAAACTGTATTTTTATTAACATATAAGTTACCTTCAGCTTGTGTTTAATGTTTGATAAAGTGGTGGCTGAATGCCTCCCTTTTGTCTCTCACTAGTTATTGCTGGCAGGTTACTTCACAGCAATCCAGTATATATACACACTTTGTGACCGGTGTTGGATGAGAACTGTGATAGAGTTAGTATTGGCAGTGCAAATTCAACTGTCTGTTCCATTGGCTCTGAGATTAAGGGCCTATGTATGGTCTACAGTGTTTTATTTTTAAATGGTAATGTTCTGTTTATCTTTTCTATGAAAGTATTGATTTCTTTATCATAAAACTTGGGGGATATATAGAAACAAATTTTCAAATTATCCAAAATTTCACTGTTTGGTTGCAATTCTTACAAAATCCACCTGGAAATTTTGTGATACTTCAACTTATATTTTTACAGCTGTAGACTGACACAGAGAACTTTACATGCTACAGACTTTTTTACACAAATCACTTTTCAGATCACCCATGTGGCTGCAAATCATCTTTTATCTTATGGAAGAACTCTTGTTTAATTATCTCTTTATTCTTCTGGATGGAATTTGAATAAGCTGGAATTCAGTTTCCTTACTGGCTTTTATAGAGTTCTAAGAGATGAATGGTCCAAAACAGAGGACAGGACAGGCAATATCTTCATTCAATTCTAGGGTTTATTTCTCACACTGAGACTTTTACCTGGGCATGAGTAAGTAGCTTGTCTATTCCCTCATATACATATATGTATATACATAAACATATATATGTATATATACACATATATATCTATGTATATATGTACATATTAGTATATGTATGTATCTATTTACATATCATGTATTTATTATATCTTATATATTATATATTGTATATTATATTGTATATATTATATATTATATATCATATATCATATATTATATATTATATATTATATTTGTGCTGGGCCAGGAGAAATCAGAGATAGCTTCACTTCTTGTTTGGTCGTGATTTGGCCACTATCCTAAATATAAAGAGAAGAACCAGAAGAACACTGTTGTCCATGACCGCCATATCTAAATGTATAGAATTGTGAGAACTTGCTGAATCCTTTAAAAAACTGTCAGAGGAATTATATCATAGTCCATTATTCATTCTCAGAAAGGATGATGGGATCCATGATGAATGCAGCCTTTTTGTTGGACAGCTGAATTATTAAGGCAGCTTACACACCTCCTCATCTCTATTTTCTTTCAGTTTTTAATGTTTTTCTTCTTGCGGTTTTAAATGACCCATAAAACTTGTGTTAGCTGAGTATAGGTATACACTTGTCCCATGTACTCCTTAAGCTCAGAAAAAAAGGATGAATTGAATATCCAAGTTCAAGGACAGCCTGGGCAGTGAAAAAAAAGAACCCATGTTTAAAAATTATCCTTATTATGAAGTATACTATGTGAGTTTAATGCTTATATATATTAATAATGTTCAAAGCAAGCCAAATACAGCCATCCACCTCTACTATCACTTCTTTATGATGAAAACATTCATACTTCTTGCTTTTAGAAATTTATTTATATTTTTATAAATTACAGTTTATTCACTTTGTGTCCCTGCTATAGCCCCCTCCCTTATTCCCTCCCAAACCCACCCTCTCTCCCTCATCTTCTCCCATGCCCCTCTCCAAGTCCACTGATAGGGAGGTCCTCCTCCCCTTCCATGTGACCCTAGACTATCAGGTCTCATCAGGACTGGCTGCATTGTCTTTCTCTGTGGCCTGGCAAGGCTGCTCCCCAATCAGAGGGAGGTGATCAAAGAGCCAGCCACTGAGTTCATGTCAGAGACATTTCCTGTTCCCATTACTAGGGTACCCACTTGGACACTGAGCTGCCATGGGCTACATCTGTGCAGGGGTTCTAGGTTATCTCCATGCATGGTCCTTGGTTGGAGAATCTGTCTCAGAAAAGACTCCTGTGCCCAGAATTTTTTGATCTGTTGCTCTCCTAGTGGAACTCTTGTTCCCTCCAGTTCTTCCTATCTCCCCCTTCTTTCATAAGATTCCCTACACTCTGCCCCAAGTTTGGCTATGAGTCTCAGCATCTCCTTCGATACCTTGCTGGGTAAAGTCTTTCAAAGGCCCTCTATAGTAGGCTCCTGTCATGTTACCTGTTTCCTCCCTCTTCTGATGTCCATCCCTTTTCCTTTCTGCATGAGGATTGATCATCTTACCCAGGGTTCTCCTCCCTACTTAGCTTCTTCAGGTGTACAGATTTTATCTTTCGTTAAGTTTTAATTATTTTTTCATTCACAATTTATTCATAATATATCCCTATTGAGGCCCCCTTCCTCAACTCCCCCAGTCCCACCCTCCCTCCTTCTTTCCCTCATCCCCTTCCCCTAATCCACCGAAAGGGGGAGTTTTCCTCCACTGCCATCTGCCCATAGCTTGTTAAGTCTCATCAGGACTGCCTGGATCCTCTTCCTCCATGGCCTGGTAAGGCCTCATCATCAGGGGGGAGTGATCAAAAAGCAGTCAACTGAGTTTTAGACCTTTAAAAATATAACACCTATTATCTCATCTACATCCATCCTACTGTGCAACGAAACAGCAGAACTTACCTCTGACTTCTGTTACTTCATACCGGTGAGTCAACCTTCCCCCATCCTCTACTCCCTCTACCTTCCCCAGTTTCTAGTAATCCTAATTTTACTCTCAGCTTCTTTTTTAGAAAACACATATGACAGAAATTGTTTGGTATTTGTCTTTCTCTCTCTGGCTCACTCAGCCTGAAACTCTCCAATTCTAGACTGTTGTAAATGACAAAATTTTATCCTTTCCTGGCTGGTGTGCCTTTTTGTGTGGACAGAGCTTATTTCCACTTTTCAGCTATTGTGACTCATCCAACCACAAGCATGCATATGCAAATGTCTGTTTAACACACTGACTTCATTTCCTTAGGGAGTGTACTCAGCAATGGGACTTCTGTGCATAGTAAATTTACTTTAAGCTTTGGAGAAATGGCCATGCTCGTTTCCATAGTGGCTATGTTAATGTATATACAGAAATATATGTGTATATATGTGTGTGTGTTTGTGTGTATGTATGTATTTACTATTTTTCTAGCAATGGGAAGGATTTTGTTTTCTCTGTGATCCTTGTCCACACTTTGTAGCATTTGTCTTTCAATCCTAGGCATTCTGACTAAAGGGAAATGGCATCTTGCTATGGTTTTGATGTATATTTCCCTGGTGATTACTAGTGGTGAATATATTTTCCATGAACCTCTTATCCATTTTTATATTTTCTTTTGAAAATGTTTATCTGGTTTTGACATTTAAATTGAATATTGAATTCTTTTTATATATTCTGTGAACACAGTATTACTAACTCCTCAGATATAGAGTTTCTTATTACTTTCTAGTCTTCTGTAGATTATCATTTTGCTGTTTATTACTTCCTTTGCCATTCAAAGGTTGTTTTGTTTGTTTGTTTGTTTGTTTGTTTTAGTTTGAGGAAATCTCAGCTATCTTTGATTTTTGTCTCCTGTCCAACTCATTGTTTTGCATGAATTATACATTTAAGCCCACTACATCACCACTGGCACATGTTCCAAATATCAAGTATTTAATCAGTTGCAATTTGTTGGCAGTAAAGCTTGACTCTGAATGTTCTGGTGAATTAAGTCTGGAGTACATGTAATGACATGCTTAAATGAGTCATGTAATCTTCCGTGGTGAATCCTATAAGAGATCACTTGGGCACAGTCTGGTAATATTTCCTATCAGAAAAGTGCTGTTAAAAATTGCTCTAAATGCTGGAGATGTAGAGGAATTTTAATCCGGCAACGTGGATTCTCTGAACACATCCAAAGCCCTTCTAGGCCTGTCTGATCCAGCTGGAATGAAGACAGACCATGCACCTTTAACCCCTCTGGCTGGAACACATGCCCTTTAATCCCAAGCAATGATGTCTAATAGAGGGACAGACAAGGTGACAAATCGGAGAAAGATAATAGAATAGGATATACCCAACTTTCATAGCAAGAAAAGAGAGGTAATTTAAGAGGCACAGGGTGAGACAGTTCTGAGCAAGCGTTCAGTTCAGTTGAATTCAGGCAATGTAGTGAGTTCAGCTGAGCAGAGTTCAGTTCCTGAGATTCAGAGGCAGGTTTTTTCAAGCAGAGCAAATCAGTGGGAAGCTGAGAGAAACCAGATGTAGTCAGTCAGCTTGGAGAGAAGCTTGAGCTAGAACAGCTGAGTTAAATCAGCCAGCCAGCGCTCATAAAGAGCAAGAAAGGCGGAGCTTATTCAGCAGTAAGCCTCTAAGACAACAATTACATCAGTCAAATAAAAGTTACCTATACACAGAGCTGGCTTTGTGTAAAGAGCCATTGCAACTTTTGCAGAGAACCTAGGTCTAATTCCCAGAACCCACATCATAGCTTACAGCTATCTGTAACTTCGGTTCCAGATTACTTGACTCCCTTCTCAGGTCTCTTTGTATACCAGGTACACATTTGGTACACATACGTACATGCAGGCAAAACACTAATGCACATAAGATAAAAAATATATCTTGAGGTGGAGAGATGGCTCAGCAAGTAAGGGTTGTTGCTGCTCTTACAGAAGACTCCGGTTTTATTTTTAGCACTCATGTGGCAGCTTACAGCTACCTACGGCACATATGTGGTACACGTGAATTCATCCAAGAACATACCCATTAAAAACAAAACAAAATGAAACAAAAACAAAATCAGAGTCAAGAATGACCCACACCCTTAATCCCAGCACTTGGGAGGCAGAGGCAGGTGAATCTCTGTGAGTTGGAGGCCAGCTTTGACTTCCAGGACAGCCAGGGCTACATAGTCTTGAAAAACAAATAAGTAACAGCAACAATAAGAAAAGAATGATCTTCCTTTAGTACAATGGTCTTGTTCAGACTGCAAAGTCTGGCTTAGTGTCAGGGACAAGTGACATGGGAGTCATAATCCTCTGTTGACCCTCGATGTAGTAGGCGTAAAAAAGATCATTATGAGAAAAAAGCAGGCAGATTTCCAGCTTCTTCCTTCTGAAGTAGACAAAGCTTTTTTGCAGTGTAAAATCCCAGAATGCATTCCCACCCCCCTCTAGGCTGCTTGGGTTGACTACCTGCTTCCAGGCCCTGAACGGAGTCACCAGTAACCATCTACCTGGCAGCCCTGTGCACTGCAGTTCCATACTGTTGACTCATGTCATTGTAATAAATCATCTATTTATTACATCTATCTATTCCTGAAGGACATCCTGTTCAAGGCTAAAACTTCGAGTCAGTGCTATGGAGCGGAAGAACTTCACTGAACAGGGACTTCACAAAATATACTCATGAGCTTTATTTTTACTTTCCTGGCAAATCTCTGCACAAATTTCAAAAGTCAGTGTGGAAATGTACATTCCCACCATTGATGTACAAGTAAAACCATAAACACTACACAAATTACATGGAAACTGAAGATTATACTCCTGACCAACCTGTGGGTCATTGAAGCATTCAGGAAAGATATCTAAAATTTTCTAGAACCAAATGAAAACAAAAGCACCTATTACCAGAACCTTTGGGATATAGGTAACATAATTCAAAGAGGAATATTGATAACTATGGGAATTTACATTACAAATAAGAAAGATCTTTAAAAAAAAAAAAGCCTAATGATGTAAACTAGAAAACCTAGAAAAACAACAATTGAAACCCCAAAGCAGTAGAGAGCAATAAGTACCGGGGAATAAATCAGTGCAATGGAGACTAAAGGGACAATAGGAACAATTCTCAGATTCTTGATCTTGTATAATTGAATACGGCTGGAATACTGGTTTATAAATGTGCGGAAGTTCTCATGTTAAAGAGCCAGACTGCTGAAGAGTGCTCTTATTTCTAAAGTGAGAAATCACTCAGTAATCAAAGCAATCATTTATTGCTTGCTTTTACATTAGTAAGTCTAAATAAAGCTCCCGAGTGTCCTGCTGTATTGAAAATGCATTTTAATAGTTCTCCCTTGGTGTTCTCTATTTATAGTGTCACCAACCATATTTAAGGCTTTGTTACAACAAGTAAGTATTTATTATCCATAACATTTAACTAAAGCACATTAGCCTATTTTTGACTAGGAGTAAAAATATGGCATCTTTGGACCACAGAATATTTTCACTGAGCCAAGGAAGTGTCTCTCACACCCTTTAATCATGAAGCAATTAGAAGGCAATTAATCCATTATTAGTGCATGTGTGCATGGCTGTAACATCTACTCAATATTGGCAACTGATCTATACCTTTGGTTTAGCATCTTGTAACATAGTTAATAATAGTTGCATTTTACCTACACATGCCTCCTTTAAAACAAAAACATAGGGAACCAGTGGTTAAAACACTTGTTACTTTTGCACAGGAGCTAGAATAAGTTCCCAGTTTCCTCATGGTGGTTCTCAACCTTCCATGACTCCAGATCCAGGAGATGCAATGCCCTCTTCTGAACTTGCTGGGCTCCAGCTACTCATGAAGTACACATACATATGCACAGATACTTATACGCATAGAAAAGGAAATAAATACATCCATAAAGATAGTATTCTATAGTGCATATGTGTCACATTTTCATTATCCATTTATCAGGTATAGGACATTTAGGTTATGTCCTAGCTATTGTTAAAGACCACTCAAGAAACCCACAACCAATCAAAGTGCAGAGTTGTTGAGTCTAGTCCAAACAGATACATCTGTACAACACTTCCACACCTAAGGCTCAGAGAACATTATAGAAGAGGGAGAGGAAATGCTGTAAGAGCCAAAGGATCAGGGAGTTTCCTGTGAAATTGTGACTCCTAGCAAGATCGAAAGTTATGCATAAAGTTATACATAAAGTCTCACCAACATGCTTACCCAAATGTCAGCAAAAGAAAAATGGCACCAGTGAACATGATGAACTATATCTAAAAGCCCATGAGGCCTCAAATCTACACGTAGAACTAAAGGCAACTGAAGAAAGCTGGGAATGAGAAAGGTAGCCTTTCTCCAGAAAGAGCCCACCAATTGGTTGTCTAGCAACAAATAGCTATCCCTAAAAATATAAATAAAAGTTTCATTGTATGGATAGAACAAGTTATATTTAGGGATACATTTGTATATACATATAAACATTTAATAATAATTATTGAAAGAAAAACAAAGCCAAAATTAGAAAGAGAATGGGGAAGGTATTTGGAAGGGTTTGGAAAAAGAAAATAGAAGGGAGAAATGTTGTAATAAAATTATAGTCTCAGACCCCTGCTCAGTGCCATGTGACACGGGTGAGACAGAAGATACAGCACTCTGGAGATCCACCTGACCCCAAACCCCACCATACCTTGCCTGGGCAGTACATTAAAGAGGGCCCTAGTGGCAGGGTCACTGGTGATCTGCCCCAAGGGCGTGAGCATGGGAGAGCTGGCCCTGAGGACTTGAGAGCTGGTGAGCTGACCCCACCTCTGCAGCTCTTAGGAGAGTGAGCCCTGCCCCTTACCAGGACAAGAAGTAGAGCTGGCCCTGGTAGCATGAGTGTCGGAGGGATGAGAAGGTGAGCTACCACGCAGGACCAGATTCAGGGCTTTGAGTTGGCCCACCATAACTACCCCATCTATAAACTGCTGGAGTAAATGAACGGAGCAGTACCCCAGAGCCAAGGTGGCAGGATCTCCATGACAGAAGATAACCAAGAGGAATCCTGATGAGGACCCAGTATTTATAGTGTAGCAGAAATCGGAGGCCTGGAACAAGACCAATGACTCACTGCATTGAAGATTTGCAAGTAAAGATGGGTAGACAAAAGGGTATTTTGGGGACACACCATGACACCACAGCTTCCATAGTAAGAATTTTTTGATTTGTTTTCTTTTGAAAAGGGAGGTTGCAAGGGTGGATATAGAAGGACAGGGAGATGTACCCCAATTTCTCTCATCTCCCTGTTACTACCTTCAGGACATCTTTTTCATTATGTGACCTTCAAGTCCATCATCTTCTCTCCTCTTGGTTTCATTCCCTCAGTCCTTTCCATATAAAAAGGCAGCACAGCCTAATGGGAAATGAGTCTGTTACTGTCCATATTGTGTTTACCTACCTCAACTCTGCTTAGTTGTTTGGATTGTGTATCTACCTGAGACACATTACTGGTAACAGGACAAGTGTATCATGAGTGGCTAGGAAATGAGGAACAGAATCTCTGCTAGAACCCTATGAACTGATTGGTGACATGTAAAGGTGTCAAAAGCTCCTATAGTAACTGTAGAGCCTAAGCTTTGGGCCCTTTGCCTAATTCCTTGTCCCAACCTCCCACAGTGTTCTCCTCTTAAACCCACTTCTCCTCTAAATTCTTGCATTCCCACTGATAAATTAAACTAGAAGCAATTATTTCAGGTTCCTACCGTGAGAAGCTTGGACAAGTCATCCCCTTCATTTACCCTGCTTAAGTGGACACAAGGAAACCCCAAGTTCTGTGCTCCCACTTCACAGTTACTGATTGATTCAACCTGGGTTGCTACCTAGCTGATAGGATTAACAGTTACTTAATAGGATTAATCTTGCCTGACTGACTTTAAAAAAGTTCAATGTTTGGGTCATCGACCAAAAATGAAGTCCTTTTTCTAACAATTCCTCAGTACTTCCTTGTTTTCCTTTCCTTGCAGGCATTTCAGGAAAGACACCGAATCACTTGAAATTATAACTACATCTAGTGGGTTTGGAATGTGTGCTTATTGAAGTATGTGGAAAAGATCAATCGTTTTTACAAATTTTGTAAATAAGCTCATTCCACACACATAGACATGCACAAATGTGCACAAATGTTAAGGTTCCTTAAAATCATTGGTGTATTTCTGTAAATGGTGTGAAATATTTCAAGTTGTTTATAGAATAGTATTATCAAATAATTAAGCTACAAATTAAAAAGGAAAAAAAGACACATTGTATCCTTATGAAATAAAAGATTCCTTTCTGGTGCCCCAAACATCATTTCCATAGCTACACTTATAGCCACATTGTTGTTCCTGTGAGATTTTTTAGAGTGTGGATATTTTTGCCCATATTAACCCATGATTAAAATGCACACATGTTCTTGCATTCTTCATTAACATTTTTTGCAAGGTAATATGGTGTGAAACAGTGCTCAATTAAAAAGAATCAGGTCTAAGGTTTATCTAATGGGAAATGAGTCATTATCTCTGTAGAACATAGCCAGAGAAACTTTAATTTGTAATTCATGCTGAGCAACACTAACCTACAATCTACAGGGAATGTCAAATATGCCAAAAGGTCAAGAGTTGTCTCATTGACAAATGGTGAAATCTACCATTGGCTCCACTCAGGCTAGACTATGCCCTTAAACTTACTAAAGATAATTGTCAAGAAACAATCCTGTGTTGGGGGTATTTTGCTCTATTTTTTTTTATTGTTTTATATCTATGTATTCTTGCTTCCTGACCTCTACAGATACTAATTCAAATATAAACAGAATTCTAAATCTGACAGTAGGAAATGCACACGAGAGAGAATATACAACATTTGTTTTTCTGGGTCTAAGTTACCTTTTTCAATACAGTTATTTTCAAGTTTCATCTATTTTACTCCAAATTTCATTGTTTCTTTATCTTTTAACATCTGAATAGAATTACAGTGTGTATATATATGAATTTTACTTTCCACTCCTCAGTTGATGGAACATCTATACTATTCTATTTCCTAGATGTTCTAAATAAAGGCATTAGGAATGCGGATTTACAGGTTATCTCTGTCCTAGACTATAAGAATAGGATAGTTGGATCATATGGAAGTTCTAGTTTTTATTTCCTGAGAAACTGCCATACCATGGTGGTGGTACCAGTTTACTCTCCCATCATCAATCAATAAGGACTTCTCTTTCCACATAAGCTTAAAGTGATTTTATTTTTGTGATAACTATTCTGACTGAGATGAGATGTAATGTCAAAATACTTTTAATTTGTATTTATCTGTTGGTTAATAATGTCAAGAATTTTTTTGAAGTTGGCTAGTTTTGTTTGTTTGTTTGTTTGGTTTTTGTTTGTTTGTTTGTTTGTTTTTGGAAACCTTCTATTCAGTTTCAACCCTCCCTTTTTAGACAGCTTACTTTCATGATTACAAACCTATTATTTTCCTTTCTCTTTTATTGAAAATATGTTATTTTCTCATATAATATATTCTGATTATAGTTTTCCTGCCCTCTATATCTCCCAGTACCTCCACATCTCTCTCCAGTTCCACTCCTTTTCTTTCATTAGAAAATGAAAACAAACAGTTTCTAAGAGATAACAGCCAAACTTGACAAGGCAAAATATAATAAGACAAACAATAACTTTCATATCAAAGTTGGACATGGCAATTCAACAAGAGGAAGAGTCCCAAGAGCAGGCACAAGAGTCAGAGACCCTTTCATTTTGTTCTCACGGTTAGCTACATTAACCTAAACTAAACTAATTGATGTAATATATACACAGAGGACCTGGTAAAGACCTGTGTGTGCCCTGTGTTTGCTACTTTCTCTGTGAGCTCATCTGCTCCTTGCTTAGTTGATTCAGACGGCCTTGTTCTCCTAGTGTTATTCATCCCTTTGGCTCTTACATTCTTTCTGCCTCCCTTTCCATGGGATTTCCTGAGCTATGAGGGGAAGGATTTGATGGAGACTTCCAATTTAGATTCTTTCTCTCTGCATAATGTCTGGATGTGGTACTCTGTATCTGTTCCCATCTGCTGCAGGAGGAAGTGTCTCTGACGATGACTGGATAAGCTACTGATTTATGAGTATAGAAAAATATTAGGAATAATTTCATATCTCTCTCTTCTTTTTTTGGCCAGTTCTGATTGGTTTTATTCTAGGTCTTTGGGATATCTAGTCTCTGGTTCTTGGTTACCCAAACAGTATCAAGTGTGGGTCCCTTCTTGTGGAGTAAGCCTTAATTCAAATTAGACATTTCCCAAAGTTCTGTGCAACCATGTCCCTAGCATATCTGCAGTCAAGACAGATTATAGGTCAAAAGTGTTTGGCTGGGTTGATGTTCATGTTTCTTTTTTGGAAGCCTTCAGAATAGTGCACCAGAGGGATGAAAATGTACAAGTAAGGGCTTCATATAGGTATCAGCTTGGCATCTCCATGTTCAGTGAGTTGTGTGGCTGTTGTCCTTAGCAATGGAGCCTTACTGTCAGTTTGCAGAGAGCAACCTTTGGTCCTAGCAACAGCCTGGTTTGTTCAAGGAGTCCCATGGGACCCTCTTGGCCAACAACTCAACTGAATGCAACCAAGTCCTGCTACTGGAAGCCTTGCCTAGCTATAAGAGATGGTTACTTGAGGCTCTGTATCACCCATTACTGTATGTCCTCATTAGAAACACCTTTACATTCCAGGAAGTTTTCACTAAACTAGGCTTCCACAGAACCCCCTAAATCCCCTCAAATTCCAGCGATCTCTCCCTTCACTCTCTTCCTCCACCACATCTCTTCACCTTATCCCTACCCACCTACTTCCAACCTGCCTCTACTCCTGTAAAAATCTATTCTATTTCCTCCTCCCAGGTAGATCCAAGCACTCTCCCCCCAAACCCCCCTCTCTAACTAAACTCTCTGGGTCTACAGATTGGAGCTTAGTTATAATTTACTTAGTGACTATATCCACTTATTGGTAAATACATGCCATATTTATCTTTCTGGATCTGTGTTATCTCACTCAGAATTATTTTTTTTCAATTTCCATCCATTTGTTGCAAATGTCGTACTGTAATTTTTTTAACAGTTGAGTAATATTTCATTGTGTAAATGTACCACATTTTCTTTATCTATTCTTTTGTTGAGGGACATCTAGGTTGTTTCCAGTTTCTGGCTGTTATGAATAAAGCCACAATGAATGTGGCTGGGCAGGTGTCCCTGTGGTAGGATGAGTGTCCTTTGGGTATATGCCTGTGAGTGGTGTTGCTGGGTTTTGAGGTATATTGATTCTTATTTTTCTGAGGAACCATCATATTGATTACCATAGTGGTTGTACATGTTCACACTTCCACTAGTAATGGATGAGTATTCCTCTTGCTCCACATGTTGCCAACATGAGCATCAATTGTGTTATCAATCTTAGCCATTCTGGCAGGGTTAAGATAGACTCTGAGAGTTTTTTGATTCGCCCGGGGCTATAAGTCCATTACTAAAACTGATAGTTAAAGAGTTCTATGGAAACTTTTTTAGCTAGCTCTATTAGAATTGTCCATCTTAAGACCTTTTACAGTCATCTATTCAACATGAAAAAAAAAAACACATTTATGAGATCTAGCAGCAAGAAAAATAGTGATGTTTCTTGGATATCACATCTTACTATAAAATCTGTGACTTGATATTCCTTAGTGTCTAGGTGCATCTGATCACCAATCAAGCTGTTTTTCCCATATAAAATCATTACCATGTTTCTTTGGAGAGCACATGAGATTTCATGAGTTTATTGTAAAATCATGCACAGCATCTTTTGCATTTCCCTATGATGATGTTAGATTCCACCTTGCCCTACCTTTTCCATACTGCTTTGTTTTTGCCTCCTGTTACATGTTCTAAATAGTACTCTATTTCTACATGTCTAACATTATAAAACACGTTGGCAACCAGAAGGTAGAAAAAAGGTACTTATGATAAAATTCTAAAAGTCCTGTGTACTTTTATTTATTCAATAAATGTGTAGTGATCAGTTGGTCATTAAGAATCTGATATAGTCACAGCACTCCCCACCCCCGAAGGGAGGAGCAGTCCTGTTAGGCCACAGAGGAGGGCTTTGCAGCCAGTCCTGAAGATACCTGATAAAACAGGATCAGATGAATGGGGAGGAGGTCCCCCCTATCAGTGGACTTGGAAAGGGGCACAATGGAGATGAGGGAGGGAGGGAGGGAGGGACTGGGAGGGAATGAGGGATCGGGACACAGCTGGGATACAGTTAATAAAATGTAACTGATAAAAAAATAATAATAATAAAGAAAGAAAGAAATAGAAACAGAAGGAACACTACCAAACTCATTCTATGAAGCCACAGATCAGAGATACAAGGCACATACCTGAACATAGTAAAGGGAATATACAGCAAACCTATAGCCAATATCAAACTCAATGGAGAGAAACTTAAATCAATCCCACTGAAATCAGGGACAAGGCAAGGCTGCCCACTCTCTCCATATCTCTTCAACATTGTTCTTGAAGTTTTTGCTAGATCAATAAGACAATTAAAGGAGATCAAGGGGATACAAATTGGAAAGGAAGAACTCAAAGTATCACTATTTGCAGATGATATGATAGTATACCTGAGTGACCCCAAAAATTCTACTAAGGAACTTCTAGATCTGATTAACACCTTCAGCAAAGTGGCTGGCTATAAAATTAACTCAAAAGAATCAGTAGCCCTCCTGTATACAAAAGACAAAAGGGCCAAGAAAGAAATTAGGGAAACAACACCCTTCATAATAGCCACAAAGGACATAAAGTACCTTGGTGTGAACCTAACCAAGCAAGTCAAAGACTTGTCTGAAAAAAAATTCCAGTCTCTGAAGAAAGAATTATGGAAGAAAGAAGATGGAAAGATCTCCCATGCTCATGGCCTGGCAGGATAAATATAGTAAAAATGGCCATCTTACCAAAAGCAATCTACAGATTCAATGCAATTCTCATCAAATTCTTTACAGACCTTGAAAGAAGCAATCTCACCTTCATATGGAACAACAAAAAACCCAGAATTGCTAAAACAATTCTCTACAGTAAAAGATCTTCAGGAGGTATCTCCATCCCTGATCTCAAACTGTACTGTAGAGCAACAATACTAAAAACTGCATAGTACTGGCATAGAAACCTACTGGTGGATCAATGGAATTGAATAGTAGACCATGAAATAAATCCACACACTTATGGACACCTGATTTTTTGACAAAGATGCCAAAACCATTCAGTGGGGAAAAAAAAACCAGCATCTTCAACAAATGGTGCTTGCCTAACTGGATGTCTACATGTAGAAAAATACAAATATATCCATATTTATCACCCTGCACAAAACTAAAGTCCAAGTGGATCAAAGACCTCAATATAAAACCAGACACACTAAACCGCTTAGAAGAAAAAGTGGGTAAGAACCTTGAACTCATTGGCACAGAAGACAACTTCCTGAACAGAATACCAACAGCACAGGGTCTAAGAGCAACAATCAATAAATGAGACCTCATGAAACTGAAAGCTTCTGTAAAGCAAAGGACACTGTTGTCAGAACAAAACAACTGTCTACAGATTGGGAAAGGATCTTCACCAACCCTATATCTGACAGAGGACTAATATCAAGTATATATAAAGAACTCAGGAAGTTAAACAGCAACAAATCAAGTAATCCACTTAAAAATGGAGTACAGAGCTAAACAGATAATTCTCAATAGAGGAATATCGAATGGCAAAGAAACACTTAAAGAAATGTTCAATGTCCTTAGTCATAAGGAAATTGCAAATCAAAATGACCCTAAGATTTCACCTTACACGAATCAGAATGGCTAAGATCAAAAACTCAGCTGACAACACATGCTGGAGAGGTTGTGGAGAAAGGGGAACCCTCCTCCACTGCTGGTGGGAATGTAAACTTGTACAACCATTCTGGAAAGCAATCTGGTGCTCCCTCAGACAACCAGGAATAGTGCTTCCTCAAGATCCAGTTATATCACTCCTAGGCATATACCCAAAAGAGGCTCAAGTACACAATAAGAACATTTGCTCAACCATGTTTATAACAGCTTTATTTGTAATAGCCAGAAGCTGGAAACAACCCAGATGCCCCTCTGTGGAGGAATGGATACAGAAATTGTGGTACATCTACACAATGGAATATTACTCAGCAATAAAAAACAAGGAAATCATGAAATTTGCAGGTAAATGGTGGGATCTGGAAAAGATCATCCTGAATGAGCTATCCCAGAAGCAGAAAGACACACATGGTATATGCTCACTCATATTGACATATAATATAGGATAAACTTACTAAAATCTGTACACCTAAAGAAACTAATCAAGAGGGAGGACTCTTGCTAAAATGTTCAATCCCTATCCAGAAAGGCAAAGAGGACAGACATCAGAAGAAGGAGAAAAGAGGGAACAAGTCAGGAGTCTGCCCTAGAGGATCTCTGAAAGGCTCTGCCCTACAGACTATCAAAGTAGACGCTAAGACTTATGGCCAACCTTTGGGCAGAGTGCACGGAATCTTATGAAAGAAGTGGGAAACAGTAAGATCTGGAGACGACAGGAACTCCACAAGGAGAGCAATACAACCAAAATATCTGAGCACAGGGGTCTTTCCTGAGACTGATACTCCAACCAAGGACCATGCATGGAGATAACCTAAGACCCCTGCACAAATGTAGCCTGTGGAAGTTCGGTATCCAGGTGGGTTCCATAGTAATAGGAACAAGGACTCTCTCTGACATGAACTGATTGACCTGCTCTTTGATCACCTCCCCCTGAGGGGGGAGCAGCCTTACCAGGCCACAGAGGAAGACAATGCAGCCACTGCTGATGATACCTAATTGACTATGATCAGAAGGAAGGAAAAAGAAGACCTTCCCTATCAGTGGACTTGCAGAGGGGCATGCATGCAGAAGGAGGAGGAAGGGAGGGATATGGACGGGAGGGGGGAGGGAACCACAGGAGGGATACAAAGTGAATAAAGTATAATTAGTAAGAATTAAAAACAAACAAACAAACAAACAAACAAAACCTCTTCTCTGGTATGAGTTATGACCTCTTGTTCTAAATGGTTAGATTGTGGTCAAATATATCCACCATTTATCCAAACCCAATCATGGGTGTGATGAAATTATTTAAATTTGAGGTATAGATTCAACAACATAAAATACTGGTGGTCTAAAACAAGTCAACACAAAATTTTCACCTCAGGAAAATATTACCCTTTTTGGTCTTTAAACCTCTGGGGATTAGACATTTGAAGAAATAAATTGACTTTTAAAGGCTTATGGATATATTGAGGTGGTAGAAGGGCTTCTGGAAGGGGTTGGATAGAAGTCTTCTGGCTGTTGCGGTCGGAGGGAAGGTCCCCTGAGACCAACCTTCCTGACGAAAATTAAAGAACAAAGGAGACTGTTTAACTTAAAACACCTAAAATAGAGAAGAATAGAATGGGGTGAAATTTAATTTTTTAAGTAGAAAGTATGATAAGGCCAGAAAATAGATAGGTAGGTAGATAGATAGATAGATAGATAGATAGATAGATAGATAGATGGATGGATGGATGGATGGATGGATGGATGGATGGATGGATGGATAGACAGACATACAGACAGACAGACAGATAGACAGATGGATGAATGGATGGATAGGTGGATAGGATGATAGATAAATAGATGGCAGATAGATAGATAGATAGATAGATAGATAGATAGATAGATAGATAGATAGCAATAAGGCAAGTAAAGATCCTCAGGTTGTGAGGGGAGACAGGGAGTGAAGCTTTTGCATCATCTTCCAGTTTTCTCCTCTTTTGTAGTGTTACATTTGCCCTGGACAGGCTTATCTCTTAAATCAGTAACAGGAACATCCTAAATAATAAAACAACCCTGTATGTGGCAAAGTCCTGCCTCCCACTCTCTCTACAAGTAGTAACAAATTGTTCAGGAACTTTGGATGCTTCAAACATCATTCTCTCCGTTCTGTGTATCACTGAAATAAACAGTGAATCCGAGTCTTAGACTAGTCCATAGCCCAGCATTCTTTGCATATGTGTGCCACATTACAAGGGAAAGAAACTTTCAGATAAGTATGTGGAGTGCATCAGGAAAACCTTTCTCTCTCTTTGAACTAAAGACCAAGCCATTATAAAAATGCCAGAGGAAAGAGAGACTAGATACTGCAACATTCCTCACATCCATATTGTATGGGTCAGCTTAGGCCATATCAACATATCAAAGACTGGGTGGCTTAAGGAACAGAAATGCATTTCCTCATGTCACTCGCAACCAGCAGTTTGAGATCAGGGTCCAGCAAGTTTTAGTTCCTGAAAGAAGATTCTCTTCTGGCTTGTGGATGGTCATGTTTCTACTGTCCTCACCTAGGCTTGCTGAGTGAGAGATGGTGTCTCTTTCTATTGGCTTTAGTGGGCTGAAGTCAAGGAACTTTCTGATTTCCTTCAAAGGGCATTTGTCCAAATATAGTGCTGAGTTGATATGTTTGCAGTGGAAAGAGTGGCCATGGGCTTCTGCCTCCTTTATGCTGCTGTCACTGTCTTTCTGTGGGATGGTGGATCTCAAGCTGAGTGCATGGAAAATCCCAGTCAGTTTCTTAATATGGAGAGAAAGCATCAATCATGAACCTCTTCCTCTACTTTTTTAGGACTGCCCAGTCTCACTGACCAAGAACAGTTAAGATTCTGCATTATCTAGTTTAGGGGCAGAAGCTGGTGGGGAGAAGGTATGCAGTGGTTTTGGCAGATGATTGCCGTAGATTTCTAGGTGACTCAGTATAGAGTGAAGAGGCAAAACCCTCAACTGCCTGCATTTGCTGGGGAGGGAACAAGCTGGTAGAGGCCCAAAAGTCTTATCTGAGCTAATAGGTGCAAGACTAGGTCATAAAGACTGGGAGATATGCCTCTCCTTTGTCCAGAACACAGACATCAGCACAAATCTATGAATATGAAGAGCCAATGAGGATGTTCTACAGGTAGAACGATTCCAATGGAGACACAGAATAAGCTGAGTGTAAATACAGGTGCCCTGGCACGTGATTGTCATCCAAGCTCCTTTGGAAATTGAGATGGAGGAACCCTTGAGCAACAAGATCTGATTAGCATTCCATCTTAAGAAAAAAAAAAAACAATCTATGCATTTCTTTGACAGATGAATAAATAGGATGGGGTAGATGATACATATAATAGAATATTATGCAGCTTCAAATATTTCTTTCCTTTACAAAACATGGGCAAACTCTGAGGATGCTAGCGAAGTGAAACTGGTGAGTCACAGTATGCATGAGCTTACATTTAAATTTATAAGATACCAAATTCACAGCATGGAAAAGCGGAATGATGCTGGGGGGAGAAAGTTGGAGTTTGTAGTCAGTGAGCAGAGCATGTCCTAAGCCAGGTGAACAAGCTCTACGATTCTTCTGTGAGACAGGTCACCTATCATGTACAGTCATCTCTTACCACTTGAAAAGCTGCTAGGAATCTAGATTTCAATTTTAGTGTGCTTGACACAGAAAAAAAAAAAGAGAGAGAGAGATTAGAATTCTAATGTATTTTCTCTTTTTAAAGCACCATTTAATTTCTCAATTTGGGCCAATTTCTTAAATTTATTCATATTCATGGGTAATAACAGCCCACTTATGATTTTTGAGGCCAGTTATAATTTGCAAATATATTACAAACTCCAGTACATCTTGGTTTTGGAGGCTGGAGAAAATAGGCTGATCGTACTCTGTGTACCCTTCAGTTCTGCTTTATATTTACAAAGATATGGAGGCCAGTCTAATCTTTTCTCCTATATTCCTAGTGAAACAATCAAGTTACCGGGAGGATTGCATTCTATCTCTTGGGATAGTGGACAGGTACTGAGATTAGCCATCGTGGCCACAAAGCAGCTCAGCTTTCCCCTCGGAGTTAGAAGAATGGAGGATGAAAAACAAGTACAATATAGACAATCAGTAAAAAACCTCAGGAAAATTATCTGTGGAAAAGAAGGGAAGAAAATATCATCCTTTCATTGTATTCACTTTCAAGATTTCTTCCCCTCCCCCTCTTTTATTGTATTATTTTATAGTTCATGATCATGGAGGAGCAGAAGAGTTTCTTTGGATGCTATGGTTGTGAGGCAGTAATACCCCACATTGAGTATGCAGCGCCCACCGGGTCGTGGAAAGTGTGTATGAAGGAATAAAAACACAATTTCCCTTTCCACTGTACCTCAGGAGGAGACAGTGCATAACAAAATAGACGGAAGCAAACAAGATTAGTTAAAAGATGGAATTTAAATAAAAATAGATTAAAGCGGGGTATGGTTACAAGTGAGATGACTCACGTAACAAAACCATGAAAGAGTAAGAACTTGCTCCCATCTTAGATTTTCTTGATCATTTTTTCCTGAGACGATTTTTTTCTTTTTTAGTTAGAAGCTTAGGGCTACAGAAAGATATAGTTAACAAATACATGACTGCTTGAATTTTATTATAGACCCAAAATTAATATTTCATCTCATTTCCCAACATCCTACATTCTTGCAATCAGCGGAATTGATTATATAAACCCCCCTCAGTTAACAGGAGATGGCTCAGAAACACTCCATGTATTAAATGAAATTATCAAGCAAGCACATATTTGTGAAGAAAATATATGTCAAAATTACCGGTAACAAAATTAACAGCGTGTACTTTATCCACACAAGTGATAACAATAGCTATAATGTAAAATGTGTTCACAAGCACTGAAAATTTCATAAGTATAAAGGAAGCAGGCACCCCCTGCCCACACACACACACCTTTGTTTGCAATCTTTAGGTCAAGGATTATGGATTCATGATAAATTCTGTCTCATGTCTATAATTTTCCAGCTTCCTAAAAGGAGAACATAAAGATGCTTAGGAGAAAGAAACATTACAAAACCCGATTTTCTGAACTCTTATGTGCTGAGTAGAAATAGAAAATAGAAAACCAGAACACACAAATGGCAGTGTGTGTTCAAGATCCCTCAGAAATGATTTTCTGTTGTGTTTGTTTTTCTATCCTTCATTGAGCAGAGGGTTTGCCTAGAGGGTAAGAATTACCTGCAGTTTCTGTTCTTTTTGCAGTCAAGGCCATGTAGGATGATTGATACGATGTACACAGCAGCATTCTCACCAACTGCCCTTGAAAACTCGGGCAAATAGATGACCTCACATTTCATTACCTGACCCTGATGAGGCATGGCATTTATAACAGGGACAGAAATGCCGGTTTAACTGAAGAGCTTTGAAATACCCCTTTAAGGCAGGGTGATGAATTAACCATTGATTTAATCTCAAGAAAGAAGATAGAGAAATAATGCAGGAGAGGACTTGATTTCGCATGATGCTCATTCACAAGGCTGTATCCTCAGTTTTGAAACGGCATGTGCATGGTTGTCTGCATGGCTTGACGCTGGTGGTGACCGTCAAATAAAGACATTCAGAGGCCTTCATTGAGCCCCATTAAATTCTGTAAGTGGGAGAGAAGAAAATGAGAAGATTGCAAAGTGGAGGCTACCCAGGCCTGTCACTGTCTATATTCCTTCTAATTGAGAGTTATACAGACACATTATTTTTTGAGGTTTCTCTCCTGAGAGAATTCCTGAGAGAGTGGCATGAACTCTAAATCTAGGCAGCTTGGTTTTTCTCCTGTCTGTGTGAACTTGTACAAACTGTTTTATGTGTTTTTTTCTCACTCACCAAATAAAGACAATGCAACCTTTTTCATAGGCTTTTTTTTCCAAATTTTAAATGAATCGATATTGCTCTCTTGAACATTTTTCTCTAGAAAATAGATCCCCACAAATGTTGAGGGATGCAAAATTTTCATATGAAGACTGTTATCTGAGTACAAAAGTGATTTATACTTACATGAATGCTGGATTTTAGAAGAAAATACAAAGGACAAAATTATCTTTTTATATTATCTAATTTATTCTGTGCACTCACTTTTCTCAACATTTTACATTCATTGTGCCACTCGATCTTTTAATCAATCGTATAAGCTAGATACAATTTTCATGTTCATTCTTACAAGGGAGAAAAATTACTTTGAATTAGTTTGAGCCCTGATACCTATATCCTTGAGACATGGCATAATACAATCTATATGTTATGTGTAATTCTACTTCCAAATGCCTTTCTGCATATGAAATTTAAAAATCCGTATAGAATTGTATTATGCCTTGGCCCAAGGGAACAATACCCTACTGACCTCTATTCCATTATACCACAAAGTGAACATGGTATTGATCTGTGACATTTATCTGTCAGAATTCACACTCCTCAAAAAACAATGTCGTTTATAATGTTGGCCCTGAGAATGGCTTTCCTTTTGGAATTGTGTCCTTATCCTTCTGTGTTTACATCCCACGGGGCCCTTACCATGCTTGCCTTTTCATCAACCAGTTGTTTTATTGAATAGTTCTGCAACAGGCATGACTTAAGGTGTGGTGTCTCAGTGGTAAACAGGGTAACAGAATCCTTGCCTTAATGGAACATTTAAGTTTTGGGGGCAAAACAATACCTATTAATAATCACGTAGGAAGGCTTGGGGGTTTAGCTCCATGGTAGAGCATTTGCCTAGCAAGCACACGGCCCCGGGTTCAGTTCACATGTACACATATAATACTTCTAAACAGTCTTGGGCTTTATAAGAAGTATCACAAAATAGTTGCTGTGTAATGTACCTGCAGCATGAGTTACAGACAATTCCTATAAACTATGACTCCAGAGAGAATGAGATTAGAGAAGGGAGGGTATGAGGAAGGGAGAGAAGACATAATGAGAAAACTCAAAAAGAGAGGAAACCATATACTTTTATAAATTATCCAAGTATCTTCAATGTTTTCATCATCTTAATTTTGAAAGAACTTTTTCTCGGATATAATTCCTCTTGGTAATATAAAGTTTAGTCAGTCTATCTTCAAATTATTTTATCTAGTGATAAAATCAATCGTAATTTTGAATAAAATAAAATTGTATAACCAAATTTTTAAAAAGAAATTTCTCCATCCCTCTGTTTTTTTCTTCTCTTCTTTCTCATTTTCCTTTTTTTTCTGCCCCTCATTCCATCCACATCCATCCATCCTACTACATTATAGAAATATTAGGAATTATGTTAATGTTTCTTTCTGATAATGAGAGTATATTCATAATGGCTTATCTTTGGGTTTTTTCTATCTATGTAAATTAGTCATGGTAAGTGTCGGGTTTTTAGAAAAGTAATTTTTCCTAAGAAAAAGATTGAGAGATGTCTCAATGGTTAAGAGTGCTTGTGTGAATGCTCAGTAGATAATAAAAACATGTTATCAGTGTGGACTTGCACTAGTTCAGGGAGGCAGCTGTTAATTGTTTGGAAAGTTTGTAAGACGTTTTCAAAAAGAACCATTCTTTTTAAATTAAAATATAAATTTAAAATTAATTGAAAGTAAATGATGAAGGGAGTAATACCCACTCCCTAAAAAATACTCACCCCCCCCCCAATAAAAAGAAAACAAATAACAACAGCAGCCAAAAACCAACTCTTACTGCCGAGGACCCAGGGTCAACTCTCAGTATCCACGTGGCAGATAACAATCATCTACAACTCCAATCCATGTGTGAGACACCCTCTTCTGGCACACATAGGGGCGGCACACACTCATGTCAGTTACATGCTGGTGGCACACTTGTGCACACAATGTAAAAAATCAACTCTTCTTAACAGTAGAGATTGAGATTGAAATAGTTGTTAGAGAAGACCCATGTAAAGAGATCTTGAAGAATTAAATGCACAATACAAAAGCTGATGGAACTCTAACTGAAACTTGAGTTTTCCCAACGTAACAATTTGGTGTTCTGGCAGGGTACACAGAAAAGACAGACCTGAACCCACGGAGGAAGCGAAAACCAGGGACACAGTTTTCAGGGGTCGTCAGATGCTGGTTGTAATTAAGCTCGTGTGGATGAATGATTGTAAAAGCCATTCAGTTGACGCCTGTGGTGGCTTCCTCTTGTATTTGGCTATTTCCCTTGAAGCGGCTGGGATGAGTCCCTCAGTCTCCAGAGCTCATTCATGCCTCCTCTGTCTGCTGTGGATCTTTTCAGTCTGTGCACTTGAGTTGGTCAACACGAGATGTTTTCACTTGGTATTTCTTTGATCATTTATCTGTTTGTTTTCTGTTTCCAGAGATATTAAATGGAGTATAAGACTAATAACCTTTAATATCTTTTACCTTTCCAATCATATTTTGTTTCTCTCTTTAAAATGTTCTATGATTTAGAAGCCTTCATTATTTATATACTAACACCTAACGTTTCTATTGACTATGTCTTTTTGAAATGCCTATTTGTAATCATTGGCTTCTCCCTGTTCTAAGATTGGTGCATTATTGTGACATCTTGTTTGTTTTATTAAACAGTATTTCAGCTCTCTCATAAAATAGTCAGTAGAAGAATATATGATCTTTTTTTTTTTCATTTACAGGTTATCTGTGTTTCATCTAGGGTTGTTTTATCTTGTTCATGTTCCTCAGGCTGTCTATTCTTAGGCTATTTTTTTCCAGCTATCTCTTCGAGGCACGCTTATCTTTCTATTCAAGTTAAGGAATGAAAAACTAAGACTCTGATGCAGTTTGCTTTAGAGTGACGTGAGCTGACTATTTGATGAGGGCGTTATATTTTAGGAATTGATTTATATGGAGCTACTGTTGCTTTTTTATGTTTATTTATTCTACCAATTATTTTGTTTTTAGTAAAACATCCTCAAATATCTCCCATTGCAGTGAAACCTAACAAGAGCACCCCGATTACTACAGAGGGCAGTGGCTACATCTCCCAATACCTCATCTTTCTGACTTATTTACACATGGTAGTTCATGATTCTGAGCCTTTCTGGTTGTGGCAAGGTAATCTCTCCTGTCCTCTCCCCTCTGCCCTCCCCTCCTCTCCTGTCTTCCTCTCTTCCAGATACTCCATGCTTCTTTGGCATAGCTGTTTCCTGAGAACTTGCTCCAAGCTTCGTCCTATTGTCATAGCTTTACACTCACTCTCTTAATACTTAGTGGTATACTGGACAGGTGAAGAATAAATAGAACAAGCTAGCTGAGCGAGTAGAAGCCACTCTAAGTGTTTCATATAGGTTAGGACCATATGACACAGGTAATGAGAAGTCCAGCAATTACAAGACCTTCCATAGAGATCAGGGAAGCTGCAATTCAACTAACACAAAGGTATTTTGAGGTTGGTTTAGTTTGGTTTGGTTTGCTTTCATATTGTTTGTTTTGAGCAATTTTTTTTAACCTTACTAGTCTTTTGCTTATATATTATGACTTTGAATCTTGTGGTTTTTATGGGTTTTGTGTGTGTGTGTGTGTGTGTGTGTCTACAGGTATATGTTTTTTTTTCTTTATTTTGTTTTATTCTGTCTGCTCTCTTAAGAGAGAGAGAAAGAGAGCATGGATTACAAAGGGTGGGGATGTGGGAGAATTGGAGGAGAGGAGAAAGGGGAAATTGATCATAATAAAGTATATGAAAATTATTTTCAATAAAAATGAAACAAAAGACAGAGCAAAGATCACAAACAGCCACCACTATAGTTTTTAGGTACTCAAAAAAAAAATGAGGCAATTCTCAGCAAAATACTGAGTATTTCATATTTTTGACCAATACCATTTATACATAATTACAGTGTCATGCAGAATAATCTTTGTTGTTGTTTATTTGTTGAAAGAGGGCCTTGTTAAGCTCAGGCTGGGCTTATGTAAAACTCACGATCCTGGGTCTCAGCTTCCCAAATATTGGATTACACAGGTTTGCAACATTACAACTAGCTAAGAAATCACCTTTACACTGAAAACATACATGCCAACGCCAAACAACTAGAGCAGCCCGTGTCATTGGACTTTGAAGCTTCCTGCAGGAACCAGAACTAAAGCTTAGTATAGGTAGCACCTATCTGTATAGCAAGTGCATTTTCTGTGTAAGGGTTTGAGTTCATGTCCAGACTTCTAGAATAGTAAATATTCTTGGTTTGCTCTGTTTTGTTTTGTTTTTACTTTGTAAAATTGAGCAAAAAGTTCCCATGTTGTGTTATCATATTTTATCTGTTTTAGAGCTGATGGATGATGACTTTTTGTCTTTATTTAGAATGTTATGAAAGAACAGGCAACTGGCATTATCAGCTGTCTTTTTACTGTATCTTAACAGTAAACTTGCCCATTATTATAGGGGTGTTGTAACTTTTAGTTTCCCTTTCATCAGCTCTCACTCAACTTTTATTCCATAAAAGAGCTCCTGACAGAAATACTTCCAGCAGCTTTTAGCTTTATTTCATCTCCCTTTTTCCCCCCAGGAGACAAGTTAAGAGCATAGATCACAAGTTCTGAGAATATTACTTTCATTTATATAGTTATAAATTTAGATAGACAATTTTATAACAATGGAGCTAAAAATCCAAAAACAGAAGGAGTTGCAAGTATAAGGCATAAATAATCTTCACGAGGATGTTACTATTTAACTCTGAAGCATTCTTTCTTTCTTTTTTCATTATTTTGGTTTGAGATGCTGCTTTCAAAACTAATGGTTTCTTATTACATTATAAAACCAGCACAGATCAAACACAAAGTACCAAGGAGTCTGGGGTTAGTGTACGACCCACTTTAGTCCTTCTTGGGGTTTGGTGACGACACAGAAAGGACAATAAGCATAATGCAAAGTTCTCAGACCCTGGATTAGGAGAGAAGCTCAGCTTTACACTTAGAAGTCGGGTTTCGGGCACTGGAGAAACAGCTCCGCAGATAGGACTCCTTGGCACTTCTCCACAGGACCCCAGGTTGGTTCCCAGCACCCACGCTGGGCAACTCAAAACCGCCTGTAACTCCAGTTCTGTGGGATCTGACACCCTCTGCTGGCCTCTGTGGGCACCTGCACACATGTCTGTACTTGCTCAGACACACAGAAACAGTAAAAATAAAAGTAAATCTTTTTTAAAAAATCAGAAAGTTACTATGATAATCTTTCAGTTGCACAAAATGAATTTCATTGTGACAAATTTCATATGCTTTGATCGTATTTCTCTCTCATTACCTTCTTTTACATCCCTACCATTCTCTGTTGGTGCCTTTTTTTCTCAATGGTCTTTTACTTCATGTCTCTCTTTTTAAAATCTAGCTTCACCATATGAGAGAGAACACCATACTTGTCTTTTTGGGTCTGGCATATTTCACCTAGCATGTTAATCTCCAGTTCAATCATCTCCTGAAAAGCAACATATTTTTGTTCTTCTTCATGCTGAATAAAATTACTTTGGATTTTGCCTTATAAAATAGTCCCTTTAAGTATGCATTTTTGATAATTTTCCTTTTTCAATTTCCAATTTCAATGAAATTCAGGATCACTTAATATTGCATTTTCTTTTTAAAAATATTTACGTATTTATTGTATATGAGTGCTCTATCTGCATGTGCACCTGCACACCAGAAAAGGTCACCAGATCTCACTATAAAGGTTGTAAGCCACCATGTGGTTGCTGGAAATTGAACTCAGGACCACTGATCCATCTCTCCAGCCCCATATTGTATTTTCTAAACACAGAGGAACTAGATCATCAATAACAACAAAAGAATGATGCAACAGTGGGCTTTTGTTGACTCTGGTTAAGTCTCTTCCCAAGAGTGAGGGAAGATTACACAAGCATTAGCTGAACATCAGGGGTAGGAATTATGTGCTATATTCACCTGAATTAATCATTTAGCTCACTGTTCATGGAGATCTGGGCACTGTGGAACTCCCAGTAGCAAGAAGCCGACCTTCAAGTACAAAATCAGAGTAAGCTCAGGGGGGCTGGTGGTGAGTCAGGGGTGGACAATGGAGGAGGCGCTTGGGAAGAATGTGGAGAGTGAGTGGGGATGTGAATGCAGGAGGGAGATCCAGGCTGGCGTCGCTTTTCCATGAGGGATCCAGTGATTCTCACCCTTCCTAATTTTGCAACTCTTTTATATAGTTCCTCGTGTTGTGGTGACCCCCGCCCCCTGCAACTATAACATTATTTTCATTGCTACTTCATAGCAGTAATTTTGCTGTTGTGAATCATAACATAAATATCTGTGTTTTCTGATAGTCTTAGGCAACCCCTTGTGAAAGCGTCCTTCGACCCCCAAAGGGCTTGGGACCTGTAGGCTGAGACCCACCCCTTTAGTCTTCTACGCTCAGATGTTTTCCAGCGTTTCTACGTGGGTGTCACGTGTGACTCCAGATGAAGATGGGCACATCCCAGTGTTTGGGTTTTGTAACTTTTCACATTTAGCCTTCTGATATTTGCTGCGTGGTTACCAGTCTTTGTATTTTGCAGTTTCAATCCTGTTCATCTTGGCTTAGCATAGCCAAGGCTCTCATTATCTAAATGCCTCTAAGTTTACAATTTCTTCTTTGCTGAGACTTCCATTCATCACATGCAAGTTGACATTCAATTACATGCCTAAGTTATGGAAGAACTCCACACTTTCCTGTGCTTTAATAGATGGCTTAAATACCAACTCTAAAACTTCCTTTTTATAGGTGAGAAAAACTTTCAGTAGCTGGGGTTGTTAAATATTGGAATAGATTTCCCAGTAAGATATTAAATGTTCCACCAGAAGACATCTTTAGATAGATAACTGCTTATCTTGAAAAATAGTAATGCAGTTGAACTTGGAAATAGAAAATCATCAGACGAGACAAGATGTGTGTGTGTGTGTGTGTGTGTGTGCGCGCACATGTGTGTGCATGAGCATTAACATAAACACATATACACATACTAGTTTGGATGTGCAAAGTTGTGAATATCAAATAAACTGGCATCAGAATATAATATATGATAAATGGTGAAATGGACACTTTATTTAACTCAAGGAAGAAACTAAAGAAAGCAAGGTTGGTTGCCTAAGATGTATAATAGAGCCCAGAACTTGGGCCCCTTACCTTCTTTTTTTAAACATAGGATATTTTCAATAACATGGAGTCCAGGATCAAGCAGAAAGCACATGCTCAGTTTGAACCCATCTGTGGTCCCTGCCTCCCATGCTAACCAACCTGTGATGCCTCCTTACAAATAAAAACGAGCACAAGCCCCCTGACCACTGTGCTTGGACATGGTTTATGACAGATCGGCTTGTCACATTGTTTTCCCTTTTCTCTCTTCCATGGTATAACAGCATCTGATGAGTCTCCATATTAAAAAAAAAAAAAAAAACCAAAAAAAAAAAACCAAAAAAAAACCACTTTGAGACTTGGTGCTTCCAGTTTCCAGCACAGTCCACTGGCTCCGATTAGAGGTGATTTCAATCCAGACCAGTTTTGTCTGAGTTTGAGCTGAGATAGATAATTCTGCAATGGGCTTCTTCAAGGGACACCTAATGTCTCCCATACAATGAAGAAAGCAGGTGATTTTTACAGAAGAGGAAGCGTTATTCATATATAAATTGGCATTTTTATGAGCCTTTTTGATGTGATTATTTCTGGGTCTTCTGCTTAGATGAGACAAGAAGCAGTGAGCAGGTACTGACAGTTCGGATGTTCCAGTCTCATTAGGAAAACAGTGACACAGCCAACGCCCAACTGCTTCCTACATTGCTGCTCAGTTATCTCTTTTTTTTCTTTCCTTCCCTTGTCTCTCCTCTCACCTTTGACCCTGTGAGGTTGTAGCCATTATTTGTTTTTTGGAACTTTTCTTTCTTTGGCTGTTTCTTTTCCTACGTGACTTTTAGCGCCTTTGTATCATCCCTGGTTCCTTCACCCTGCGGTGCAGAGACAGATTATGAATCAGAGGCTAACAGCACAGCCTCTATACTCCAGAGACCTAGCTTTGAACCCTGGCTCAGGCTCCTCCTAATTGGGGCACCTTGGGCAAGTCATGGAACTGTATTCTCTGAAAACTTTTCATCTGAATAAAAATATTTTCAGTGGATTAGTTACTCTGGCAATCAAGGAAGATAATATGTAAGGTTGTTTAGAATAAGAAGCAATTTCCTAATATACACTCAAACACTCACACACACACATTCTCTCTCTCACACACACACACATACACACACACACACAAGTTGCACATTAATGTTCATGCCAGGCTATACAATTCTCATTGAATCCTTGATCTTTCCTCTATAATGTTAAATGTGTAACTTAATCATTAAATGCTAATAAATAGAAGAGTTGGTTGTTTCAAAGAAATATTCATAATTATTTATGTTTGGCTTTAAAGAAATCTATGCGGAAATGAACCACAGAGAGTGCCTAACCCGTGGAGATAATTAGCCACCCCAGCTCCTTCTTACTTTGACCCGCCCAGGCATCTGTGTAAGCTTGTCACTTTTGCTGGAAGTCTGGAGATTTAATAAGGCCGGAGAGAGAAAGAAAGGGCCTATGGGCCAACAGAGATTGACTTTGTCCACAAACAAGGTGTGTGTGCGTATGTTCATATTTGTGTGTGTTTGTGTTTGTATTAATGTTTTTCTTTACATAATTAATTAACTTAGCAAATAATCACAAATTTACCATTTATGGCGCAGCATACCACAATCAAGATAAATCATCAGCCATGCGGTCTGGTCCCAGCCCTCTAGAAACTGCCAGTGCCTACCTCCTGAGCTGTGTGCAGTTTGGAGCAGGTGGCCTTGCTTGCTGATGCCATTGATCTTACTGATGTACTAGCAGCTGAACCTTCTTCCAGTGTTTGTTAGGGACTTCACAGCTGTTATAGTCTTCTGTTATTTGTTCTGCTGTTTCTTGCTGTCTGTGAAAAGTGCAGCTGTCTGGACACTTTACGATCAGAAATAAACTTTGGAATTTCCTTGGCGATCTGTTAGACAGTCTCACTGATTCGTTCTCTTGATGCTTTTCTTCTTCCTTCCATCCTTCCTTCCTTCCTCCCTTTGCTTCCCATAGGCAGAAATAGCTAGGTAAGAGAGTACATGCTTATTTCTAGACAACATATAAAATGAAGGCATATAGGCTCCTTTAGCTTTTAATTAAATGATTTGCAAAGTTACCATTAATCCAGGCATCATAGGATGTAAAGTTTCTCTTGTTGCCTGAAAGAATTATCTCTGCTTTGCTTTATATATGACTTGACCTACAGAGATGTGGCAAGAGTAGGTACTTGTTTTTGGTTTTTCACCAAGGGAAAAATAGGAAGTCTAGACAATAGTGCAATAAAACTGCTTGCAGAACCTTGATCATAATATGAAATCACAGAAATCAACCAACCCATAAAAATACACAACAGTTTTACTCATGATCCACCGAGGTATGTGTCCCATCTTCATAGACCAAATAGTTTGAGATTTCTGGAGTCATTACTTCTCCAAATAAAATTCAGGGTACTCGAATTTTAACAGCAGGTACTTCAGTGAGAGCTAACAACAGTGTGCAAGAATTATGAATTACTGAAGCTCTTGTGTATATGTATAGTTCAGACAGCTGAAATGATTTTTAAATATTGCATTGATAGGGAGCAGAGATTTTTTTTCTTAGCAGAGTTATAGAAGAATTCTATTTTATCTAATTGTTAGAACCTTGAGAAAGCAGTGCCCCCACCTTTAAAATAGTGTGGGCTGCATATATTTTGTAATAAGTGGAGTAAGCATATAATTTGGTGTAAGAAAAGAGTTAATATTTACCAGTTAGTTAACATAATACTTAAATACAATTAAGGCAGTGATAAAAATCATCATATGGTGGCATTAGCATTTCTTGGTTACTTGTTTTATGTGTATGAACATATATATGTGTATACACACACACACACACACACATACACACACACACACACATACATATATACCTACTATGAATTATGTGTGTAGATCATAATTGGTCATTTTGTTTTTAAATGCTTTGTGCCAAGAATGCATATGGTTAGAGATATAGAATTAATTCCACAGATATTTAGTTAATTCCATGGAATATTCTCACTCTGGGTGATGGCAGACCATGAACAAGCAGAAAGTCATTCATACATTGAGTGAAGTGAGTGACACAGACTGTAGGGTTATCTAATTCTGAGAGAACATTATTCTACACCTAAACATTCTCACCCCAACAGTGGACCCATTATGAATGACAATAGTGAGAAAATAAAAATAGAAAATCGTAGTGCCACAGTCCAGCCATAGGAAGGCCACTTTTAGCTCATGTCAGCCTCTGTGCCTTCCTGTATAGAAACACACACCATAAAAAGAGATAGTGCTTTTTCTTCTTCTTCTTCTTCTTCTCCTTCTTCTTCTTCTTCTTCTTCTTCTTGTTCTTCTTCTTCTTCTTCTTCTTCTTCTTCTTCTTGCTACATAAATGCTGAAACAAGTTCATCTATTTATTTTCTTTTTTTAATTTATTTATTTACCTTACATTGCTATTGGAGCTTCTCCTTTCTCCTCTCCTCCCAGTCCCTCCTGCTCACCTCCCCTTCCCTATGCCTTCCTCCCTTTCTGCTCAGAGAAGGGGATACCTCCCATGACTATCAACCCACCTTGGCATATCAAGTTGTAATAGGACTGGGTGCATCTTCTTCTTCTATTGAGGCTAGGGAAGCTGTCCAATTAGGGGAAAGAGATCCAAGGGCAGGCAACAGAGTCAGAGACAGCCCCTGCTCCTGCTGTTAGGGATCCCACATGATGACCAAACTATACATCTGTTATATATGTGTAGAGGGCCTGAGTCTGTCCTATGCATGCTCCCTGGTTGGTAGTTCAGGCTCTCTGAACCCCTATGGGCCCACATTAGTTGATTCTGTAGGCTTTCTTGTGGTGTTCTTGACCTCTCTGCCTCTTTCACTCCTTCCTCCCCCTCTTCCACAAGATTACTCTAGTTCTGCCCATGGGTTTCTCCTGTTTTAATCACTGCTGGGTGAAGCCACTCAGATAACAGTTATGTTAGCCTCCTATCTGCAAGTATAGCAGAATATTACTAATAGAGTCGGGGTGGGCTCTCTCTCGTGGCATGGAGCTCAGGTTGGGGCAGTTATTGGTTGGCCATTCCCTCACTTTCCATTCCCTCTTCATCCCTGCACCTCTTATAGGTTGGAAAAATTGTGGGTCGAAGGTTTTGTGGCTGGGTTGGAATCCCCATTCTTATAGTAGACGTCTTGCCTGGTAATGGAAGGTAACCATATCATGTTCCATATCCTTCACTGCTAGGAGTCTTAGCAAGGGTTTCCCTCCTAGATTTCTGGGAATGCCCATTGTCCTAAATTTCTAGCTTGTCCCAGATATACATTCAAAACATGAATTCCAGCTCCCTCTCCCACTCTCCTCCCCATACCTGATCCCTCCTGTTCCTCTTCCTCCCCCTCTCTTTCCCAGTTTCCTCCCTCCATCCCTCCCAGATCTCTATTTTATTTCCCCTTCTCAGTGTGATTCAAGCATCCTCCCATGGGCTCTACTTGTTACTTAGTTTCTTTGGGTCTGTGGATTGTTGCATTGTTATCCTGCACTTCCTGGCTAATATCCGAGTATAAGTAACTACATAACATGTGTATCTTTCTGGGTCTAGGTTACCTCAGGATGTTCTTTTCTAGTTCCCCATTCTCTTGCCTGAAAGTGTGTGATGTCTTTGTATTTAATGGACAAGAAGTGTTAATTATATAAGTTTAGACATTTTCTTTATTCATTCTTTGCTTGAGGGATTTCTAGATTATTTCCAGCTTCTGCCTGTTAAAAATAAAGTTGCTATGAACATAGTTGAGCAAGTTTCCTTGTGGTACACTGAAGCATTTTGGGGTATGTTCCCTGGAGTGATATAGCTGAGTCTTGAGATAGTTCCATTCCTTAGTTTCCAAGAAACACCCAGATTTCCAAAGTAGTTGTATAAATTTGCACTCCCACCAGCAATGAAAGAGTATTCTCCTTGATCCACATTCTCACCAGCATGTGCTGTCACTCGAGTTTTTGATCTTAGCCATTCTGATGGGTGTAAGATGAAATGTCAGATTCGTTTTGATTTACATTTCCCTGATAACTAAGGATGGTGAACATTTCTTTAAGTACTTTTCAGCCATTAGTGATTCCTCTGTCAGTCATTAGAGAATTCTCTGTTTAGCTCTGTCTCCCTTTTTTTAATTGGGCTGTTTGGTTGCTGTCTAATTGCTTGAGTTCTTTATATATTTTGAATATCAGCCCTCTGTTGGATGTAGGATTGGTGAAGATCTTTTTTTTTTTCCATTTTGTAGGCTGCTTATTTTGTAGTGAGTTATAAGTCATTATTTTAGAAAATATTAAAAGGGAATATTGCTTGAAAGCTAATGAAAACTTTACTTGTGGTCAAATGATGCTACCAATAGATAAATACATGCAGCATACTTGGTGCTTGTAAAACTTAAAGTATTTCTCTATTAAAAAACAAAATTGGGAAGACTGAAAAGGGAACATCTCCAGTAAGGCAAATAGAGTGGATGGGAATTTCAATGCCTATTTTTAAACAAATGATAAAAATACATCACAATATAATCAGACTTTATTTTGATACAAATCATGTTCAAGAATGTTAAGTGGGGAAGCTTGAACAGCCATTGTGTTGTCACAGGCTCTGTTTATTTGTCTTCATCTAAAGAGAATGAAAGGAACCAAAACACAGTAACAGAAGTTCCTAACAGTAGCTGTTACAATTTAGCTTCTGACAGAATGGCCTTACTTTATTCTTCTTTAAACTTTTCTTTTCATACAATATATTTTGATCATCTTCTCCCTCCCCAACTGTTTTCAACTCTTCCCTACATCCTAACCACCCAACTTTATGTTTAGTCTAACTCTTAAAAAAAAAAAAAACTAAAACAAAAAACAAAAAAACCCAAACCCTAAGCCAAAAAGAAGGCAAATGAAAAGAGAAAGAAGAAGGAAGAGGAGGAGGAGGAGGAGAGTTAGAAGAAAGGGAAGAGGAGGAGGAGGAAGATGAAGAAACAAAAAGCCACCCTTGCCCTGCAGTCTTAAACATGGAGTGTGTCCTGGAGTATGGTTGATGCCCATTGCCACTCCACTGGAAAAACTGAGTTTCTCTTTCCTAGAAGTATCAATTGCTAATAACTACTTGGTTAGGTGTAGGACTTTGTTTTTACTTGTGTTCACTTCCCTTTCTCAGTGCTGGTATTTTTGTTTGCCTTGAACCTGTGCAGTTCTTGTGTATGCTAAGGTCTTACCTTCTGATAACACTAAAAACCATCTTCAAGCCAAGAAGTTATCAATTGATATTTTGGTGTAGATTAAGTGAGAGTATGAGATGACAGATATCAAAGGCCAAAGAAACATCTGTGTATATCTGAAAAAGTGAGGAGATACAGGTCAAAAGATAGAAACAAAAAGCAGGTAAATATGATCTAGAGATCAAATTACAACATGCAATGTAAGAGCTATACTTAAAAATACCGTACTATATTCATGGCTTTTTTTTTTTTTTTTTTTTGCTTGGTAAACTGTAGTTTCACTTGTCGTAAGGAGACAATGGTTATGTGAAATGAGAAATATTTTCATCAATACAATTGGAGTCTCAACTTCATTGATATAGTGTATTTTGTATATAAAAAAAACTTATAACATCATGCTCTATACCACAAATATGTACAATGATATTTAGTTTCAAATGAATAGGAATGTATTTAAATAATTAAAGAGGAGAAGTGATATATGCAGAACATGAAATTGCTACTTAAAAATCATGGCTGATCAAACTGCGATAAACCTTTCCAGAATGTTCTTCAGGAATGTCTTAGACCCTAAACCTCAATTTTGTTATTCCAAACCAAAATCTTATCCCTCAAAACACAAACCACTAAATCTAATGAGGAGATAGAAATATGATGCATATGATCTTTCAGAAAACTAATCCATGTATTTGGAGTATCATTTTGAGACATCAAATACATTTTGATGTATTTCAAAACTTAAGCTCCACTTCAATTACTTTTTAACATAAAATATCATTTTTATTGACTCAAAAACATGCATAGGACTAATAAAAACGTAGTCATCTTAAAATCTTTCAGTAGTTTCAGAAATCACTTTTAAAGTTAAAAAAATATAATAAAGTTGATGGCCTGTGTTCTATATTTAGGAACAAGTTTGATTTCTTTAATGAAAAGTACCACATATAAATTAATCAAGAGTCCTGTGATTTTATAATATAGTTAATTAAATATTTTTAGAATTATTTACCTTTCCTGGCCTTAAGAACTTCTATTAAAGGCAGCAAGCAGCTCCTTCTTGCTTGCCTTGAATTTTCATTGATACAACTCAGTGATTGGCATATAAATATTTATAGGATCAGTGGCTAAGTCAGTAGAGCATGTGATTCCAAACTAAAACGGGTAATTTATAAATATCATTGAGAGTTGATTATAAGTAAATGAAATAATCCCTAATCGAAGCTGAAACTGATAAGAATATGCATGAACCTTTAAGCAATTGCCCAGTCCTAATGTCAACAAAATACAAATAAAGGTGACTATCCTTTTGGGTCACTAAGATGCTGAGAAAATGGTTTGGGAAAAATCTTCAAATGGCTTTGTAGGTCAGGGCTTAATATATCCACTAAAGGTGAAATCATGAGCATTAGCCACTTCGACACACTCATTGCCTGTATATAATCTTTGCTGATTGCCCAAACTTTAAGATTTTAATAGCAGCTTACCATGTTTCATGTTAGGCCACAAAATAGTGTTATCCATTTACATTTTATCTTGATTTCATTCTATAAAAAAAAAAATGCCAGATAGCCATCCTATTAGAATTAACAAGCAAGTGTATTTTTTCTGATCTCTGATAACAAATCATTGTGGGAACCATTCTTGCAATCAGACATGATAATATTCTTTACTGTAAGATAGATATCTATAAATACTACCATAATTTCTGTATCCATTCATCAGTTGAGGGACGTCCAAGTTGTTTCCAGAATCTGGCTATTACAAATGAAGCTGCTATGAACATAGTTGAGCAAATGTCCTTGTTGTATGGTGGAGCATCTTTTGGATATATGCCTAGGAGAGGTATAGCTGGGCCTTGAAGTAGAACTATTCCCAATTGTCTGAGAAAGCACCAGATTGATTTCCAAAGTGGTTGTACAAGTTTGCACTCCCACCAGCAATGGAGGAGCGTTTCCCTTTCTCCACATCTTTGCCAGTATGTGCTGTCACTTGAGTGGTGGGGGTCCTTGCCAGGCCACAGAGGAAGAGGATCTGATCCGGGCAGTCCTAATGAGACTTGATAAGCTGGGGTCAGATGGTAGGGGAGGAGGGCTCCCCTTTCTGAGGACTAGGGGAGGGTGATACAGGGTAAGAAGGGGGAAGGGTGGGACTGGAAGGAGACAAGGAGTTTGGGGGGGCTACAATCGACATGTAAAGTGGGTACATTATAAAAAATAAATTTAAACTTAAAAAAATCTATGAATAGTATTCATTGAAATTTTATCTTTTCCTTATATTTTTACTGCCCCCACCAAGGGCATGAATAAGATCCTAAGACCATTTATGAACAAACAGGAGCTGACCTGATTCAAGTATAGAACTTAAAGTGTCCAAGGTAGCTTTCTTTTCATGGGTGTAACTCACTCCCAGAAACAGATGAACCGGGCCTGGGAGAACAAGGAAGTAACTAGGCAACAAAGGACAGTGGTTGGGCCACTGGGAGGACGGTGCTCACATTTTTGGTGGAATATGAATTTCGAACTAACTGTTAGGGTGCCAAAGAAGTTCAGATGTTATCATTTCCCGTTAAATATACGTGTGGAGATTTTTATTGAGTGAATGATTAGATGAATAATCAGTATAAACTTAAGTCTCATCAGCTGTCCTAGTTCAGTTGGTGTAGTTCAATCTTACTGTGTGTGTCTGTGTGTCTGTGTGTGTGTGTGTGCGTGTGTGTAAGAACTGCCATGTGTCAGGAGACTGCACACTGCCAATAATGAAAACAAACCTTGATCCTCAGAGTAGCCTGATCAGTGGCTCCTACTCTGGTGTGTGCTGCAAGTGTGTATCAGTGTGTGGGTCTCAGCTTTAGGACGCTGCCTACTTGATACTGTCACCACATGCTAGTTAGATATTTTAAGTTATTTTGTTTCTTGCTTTTTTTTTCAGAAAAGCAAGTATAAACTCAATCCTATCACTTGCCTGCATTTATTTGTGATGTTCTAGAGAAAAATGAAGGACTATAGTAATAATAGTCACATGAAACTGTTATTTTGAAGCTAGTCAGTCACTGTTTTGCATTTGGTACCTGACCTCTGCATGCTTAAGCTAAACTGTGGTAACACAATTCACTTATTTTTTTGTATAACTTGTAGATTCATTGACTCTTCTGAGAGCATTCCAGTGGTAGAAAAACCACTGGTAGGGATGTTAGGTGGCCAAAGAGTCTCTTGTGCTAAGCCCTGAACTTTGTATCAAAGTTTTAGGAGCATCGTACATGGTGTCTCTCAGACTGGTCCCAATAGTGTTATTTGAACCAAGTCAATGAGCCCTTGGCCTCCTCCCAAGAGCGCACTTAGTCTTCGAACATAATAATGGAACCCTCTCAGTTTGGGAGCCAAGGTGGCTTTGCCTTGACCTCTATCACTGAGCATAAGTCCAATGCAATGTTTTCAAAATGTTGTTTTAACATTATTGCACTCATAGTCATCTTGGTTTTATGTTCCTTCTGTTCCTGCAGATTGCATTAGTATTTCCGATTCTGATGAGTTAAATTCTGGTGGAAGGAACAGGGAGTTAGCATCATAGGGCTTGGCTCCTGGTTCTTAAGATGCCTTTCAAAGGGATGTGAACACTGGCAAGTTAGAAAACAAAACAGTTAACAATTCCACCCTCAGATGATGAAAGGAACAAATAAATTCGATAATGTCTGTGAAATACTTAATGGAGTGCCTTCCTCACTGAGCTAATTCAAAGGCTGATCAGTATTTAAGACTTTGGACAGCATTGCCCTGATAATTACTTTCCTGGGAAAGGGCGCCGAAGGACAGTTTTCAACTAAAAGACCTCAAGTAATGAGTTCAGAGACCAGTCAAATGGTTTACTACCCTGGGGATATAAGTTTTTACATAGAAATATAATTCATATTTATTGTCACATTGTATAGAGAGAGACAGTATGTTCTGGCTACTTAAAACAGGTGAACTGAACAGTGTATGAATAACAGAGTCATTGTAGATAGTATTTTAAGTTTTTTCTTAATTATCTAATGCTGGCTGAATAATGATCCCTAAAAACACTCCCATGACCTGTTTCCTAGAACCTGTAAATATATAAACTGTAGTTTGGATGAGTATTCCTCACTGTCTGAATAGTTAAAGTTTGATCCCTAAAATGTTACTTCTGGAAGATAGTGCAAACTCTAAGAGGTGGAGCTTGGTGAGAAACTTTTCAGATGTTGGGAATATGCCACAAGATCAGGGAGTAGAATTCCAGTCTATTTCTTTTGCTGTCTCTCATTCTCTAGCCACGTGACTGTCTGTGCTTCTTCTACCATGATATCCTGGCTGACTGAAAAACCAAATAAAACAGGGCCAATACTGTGGGCTAAAATAAACCCTTTTCTGGATTCTCTGATTATCTCAGGCATTTGTATGGTGGTTTAAAGCTAACTAAGAAAATTATAAAATGAACTAATTTAAGTATCTCTATGTAGAGAGATTCACTCTGATTATCCAGAAAGATGATTGCACATGATCACAAGGGGGCTTATAAAAGAGAGGCCAGAAGATAAGGCCCAAAATGGAAACCTTACAATGCAAGTAGAAATCATGTTGATGTCCTCAACCAAGGAGTGCTAGTGTCCCGTGGAACCCATGGGGCAGTAGGAATCGAGTCCCCCATTGGAGTCTCTAAAAGGAGCTCAATCCTGTGACATCTACATTTTTTTTCCTTTTTTTTATTTTTTCAATGCAGTTTATTCAGGAACCTTGAACAATCATCTGACCCTGGGTAAAGCCAGCCCACTTTAAATAGCCTCTGGGTAGCCAACCTCAGCATGCCACGTGGGCAATGCAGATAGGTCCACATACATGGAAGCAAGCCAGATCCTCAGCCTTAGCCAAATGTGGAGTTGTTCGTGATAGAGAGCACTCACCATCGGGAAGGTGGAAGGCAGAAACCAGCTCCATCTTTCAGGCACAGCATTACGCAGCTCTCTTGTTTTAGACGCATCAGGCAAGAGTAGAGGTCTGATCTCTGATATTAGAAATAAATTGGGACTTTGTACTGATGTTCATTTAGGTGTCATCCACCCAAAGAGCATCAGACCCGTCCGATACCTTTTTCTCAGAGGCAGGACCTGGGACATCAACCCGCATGCAATCAGACATGCTCTTCTCTGGGTCCAAAGCAGCTGACCCTGAGTGCAATGCTTAGCCTCGCATCCTGAGCGTAACATTTTAGCTTTTTATGGTATCCAACCATGCTTGGGGAGAATGTCCTGCTTCAATGGCTGTAAAGGCCTGAATGATCATGGCTGCATTACGCTGTTGTGAGACTCTAATCTTGCATATATACCACCGGCAAACCAAGGAGACCAACACCAGAAGGCCTGCTAACGCTCCCATGCCCGCCCATTCCTTCGGATGATTCATGGCTGCAGCAATTCATGATGGTAATCCTGTGTCTAGTCCTGCGTCCACTCTGGTAGAATTTACCATGACAATGGCCACTCTCAGCTGCTCCATCGTAGTATCGAATTCATCTACATTTTAGGCAGCTGATTTCCTGAATCCTAGAGTTACCAAATGCTCTTGCACTCCTCCTACTATGTGCATTACCAAAGGAACCGAAATCAGTATGTAAAAGCCACACAAGCATCCCTTTGTTTAGCTCATCACTTTTCATAGTAGCCAACAAATGGGAACAACTTAATTGCCTTAATTGAGTCTGTTAAAATTTTGGTATACATACATCACAGGATAGTAATTAGTCATTAAATAAAAATAAACAAAATCCTGTTACTTATGATAACATGAGCATAACTGGAGATCATTATGGTAAATGAAGGTACCCAAGAAAGGCTTCATAAGCTTAACTTATAGCTTCAATCTAAAAACATTGATCTTGTCGAGATTATGACAAAATGGTGGTTACCAGATGGAGGGTGAGACAGAGAAAGATGTGGAAACATTGGATCGATCTAAGCTGCAGTTAAATTAGAGCAAGGAATGCCAGTGTGCTTGTTCAGTGTTGTGGCTGTTGAGAGAAACTATGTACTTCATACTTCAGAAAGCTAGAAGAAAGGATTTTGAAAGATTTCAGCCAAAAAGAAATGATAAATTTATGAAATAAGTGTGCTAAACTCAATTTAACCACTACATGGTTATTTATGTTTTAAGTATTATTGGGTGTCTGGTTATTGGTTAAAAATGAATATAAATATGGAGAGTCAGAAGCTTATAGCATTTGAATAAAAAGATGGCAGTAGGGTGGCTGCACATTACAAAATGATGAACTAAAAACATTCAATTTAACTTAAAACTAAAGTAAGAAATGTATTAAAAGATAAAATAATGTTGCTTTATTGTGCAGTCAAGTTGTGGCTGTCAGCATCACAGAAAATATCATTGCATTAGCAACTGGTTCTCCTAAAAAGCCACTCAGAACAAAAATCTACTTCCAGATAGTGATGGCTAATCCTGATGGTTGAGTAGATGAGATTTAGAATCATTTAAGAGGCATGCCTCTGGGTAGGTCTAAAAGGACTTATCTAGAAAGGGTTAACAGTAGAGAGAAGACCTTCTCTGAGAATGAGTGGACCACTCAGCAGGTGGTGCAGTTATAGAGGGGTCTAAAGCAAAAGCAGCATCAATTTCCTGTATGACTTCTGTAAACCACGCCAGTAAATCTGTACGAATATCTCTACTATATAACCTACCATTTCTGTTTCTTTTAATAATTAATGCATTATTTATTGGCCAGGTCTGGTCAACTTTTAGTTGTATGATGAGAAACAGTCTATAGGTTCTTTTCAACAATTCATTTCTTACAATTACCTCATGGACGATCTCTTTTAGTTTGAAGAGCTTTAAATTGGGAATTTCAAGGGGAAAAAAACAATCAGCATTTTCTCCAAAAGCCACTGTTGATAGTTCCCCAAGAAGGAAGATGTGTGTTTATCCTACCACCTTCATACTTGAAGAATTCAAAGCAGACATTCTCGAGAAGTGACTCTTAAAGTGTGCATCTTTATCACATCCAAAAAATCTGCCTGAATGATACTACTTACTTTTGTAATCTTACTGCCAAATGTCAGACATAGCCATTAACCTTCACTGTTAACCGCAGTATTAATTAATTTCACATACCCCTCCCCAACACACACTCTTGATGACACCTTGATAACTCAGCTCTTCTGTGCATTAGCATGTTAAAAGCTGGTGGAAACGTTCTGGAGATAAACACTGTGACACTGATAGGACAAGTCAGAGGATTAACCCAGTCTTCATCAAGGCTTTTTTTGTTTGTTTGTTTGTCTTTTTATTATACGCCCACACAATACAACCAAACAGCAGCCGCTCCTCCTTCCACACTTCCCTGACCCCCTTCCCTACCTCCACTCTCTCCAGTTTCACTGCTTCTCTGTTTTCCTCCAGAAAAAAAAGAAAAAAAAAAAAAAGCAGGCCTTCCAGGAATATCACCGAACACAGCATAGCAAGACACAATAAAAACAGGCACAGACTCTAATATCAGAGCTATACGAGGTAGCCCAGAAGGAAAAATAGGGTACCAAGCCCAAACAAAAGGGTCAGAAAGAGTCAGAGATAGCCCTACTTCCACTATTAGGAGTCCCACAGAAGCCCCAAGCTAAGCAACCACAACATATATGCAGAGAACCTAGAACAGACCCATGGAGGCTCAGGATTGACCCTTTAGTCTCTGTGAGCCCCTACGAGCCCTGCTTAACTGATTCCCTGGATCAGATCCTGTTCTCCTGGTGTCCTCGACCCCTCTGGGCCCTCCTCTCTTCTGCAGGGTTCCCCAAGCTCCACCTAATGTGTAGCTGTGCATTTCATCACAATTTCTAGCTGGGTTTGGCGAAAGCAAAGCACAGAGAGGAACTTGGCCACAGGCATGTGGGAAGCAAAAATGGAATTTGATTTTAGTTGTTTTGTTGTTTTTTTGTTTGTTTGTTTTTGTTTTCTTTTCCAATAAAAGCGTTTCTAAGGTACTGTTCTTGGATATGCTATAAAGAAATCATGTGCACAGATTCCTCTTCATGTGTTAATAGAAGAGAAGGGGGCTGGAGAGATACTTCAGAGATTAAAAGCTAGGCTCACAGCCATGAACATGGAAGAGAATGACACAAAGTTTTTTTTTAATTATTTTATTGTTTGTTATTATTAGTTACATTTTATTAACTCTGTATCCCAGTTGTATCCCACTCCCTATTCCCTCCCAATCCTACCCTCCCTCAGCTTCTTCCTGCCCCTTTCCAAGTCCATGGAATGGGGAGGACCTCCTCCCCTTTCATCTGGCCCTGTTTTATCAGGAATCTGTTTTATCAGTCCTCCTCTGTGGCCTAGCAGAACTGCTCCTCCCTTGGGGGGTGGGGAGTCAAAGAGCCTGCCATTGAGTTCCTGTCAGAGATAGTCCCTGTTCCCCTTACTATGGGAAACCAATTGGTTATTGAGCTACCACAAGCTTCATCCGAGAAAAGGTTCTAGGTTATATCCATACATGGTCCTTGGCTGGAGAAACAGTTTCAGAAAAAACCCCTGTGCCCAGATATATTTGGTCCTTGTGGGGCTCCTATCCTTTAAAGTAATCTTAAAACCCTTTCTTTATTCTTTTTTAAAGAGGATTTTTTTATTATTTTTAAGGTGGATGTTTGTGTACATGAGTGTAGGTAACCACAGAATCAAAAAAGAGTGGAGGTTGTTAGCTTCCTGACATGGGTGCTGGGAATTGAACACAGGTCCTCTAGAAGATTAGTATGAGCTCTTGACTGCTGAGCCATCTCTCCAGGCTCTCTTTCTTTTTCTAACAAACTTTTTCTTAGATGGTCTTGTCCCTCAACCTCCACCCATAGGATATGAAGGAATTTGGGGGGTGTGGAGAAGATGTGAGAAAAGTAGTGATGTGGAAAGTCAGAAGGAAGGGCAGGAGGCCATATATGCAAAGAGAAGAAGCAGCCAATGGAAACAGCTTCTGTAGATGGTAAAGACAGCAACATGGCACTATAGATTGGAAATGAACCATCTCCCATTGCTCATATAAGCAATTGGCACAAACAAACTCAGTGGCTTGAAACACCACAAACTTTTTAGTTTATTGACACACAAAGTAAGATGTAGTGTATGTTAATTATACAAGGTCATGGCTTTTCTCATGAGATTTTTTCATACACAAATGTACTTTGATTCTATTAATCTTTTTTTTTTTCTCCCCAACTAGTCTCTTCCTATTTCTAATGTTCTTAAAAACTGTTATGCTAGCTTCCATTGCAATTCTTCGTTATATTACCAATGGTGTGCAACAATTCCCTTTTATCCACAGTCCCAAAGCCCTTCATAACATGAGTCTCCTTGAGACTAGTCATTCCTGTTTGGCTGAGTCACTGTACTTTTTATTCTATTCTTAGATGATTAGTGTTGTTGAGATTTTTTTGTTTGTTTTTGAGTTTTGTTTTGTTGTTGTTGTTGTTGTCCCTGGCCACTTGTATACTTTCTTTTGAGAATTGTTTATTTAGACCTATAGCCCTGTTTTTCTTTTTAATTTTTTATCCTTATTTATTACAAATTTTTCAATTTATATCTTGGCTATAGCCTCCCTCCCTCATTTTTTCCTGGTCCCACTGCTCTCCCACCCACTATGCCTCTCCCCTAGTCCACTGATAGGGGAGGTCCTCCTCCCCTACTACCTGACCCTAGCCTATCAGGTCTCATTAGGACTGTCTGGATCCCCTTTCTCTGTGGCCTAGTAAGACCACCTCGGCAGGAGGAGGTGATCAAAGAGTAGGCAACCAAGTTCATGCCACAGACTGCCCCTGCTCTCCTTAGTCGGGAACTCCATGGAGACTGAGCAGCCCATGGGCTACATCTGAGCAGGGTCCTCTCCATGCATGATCCTTGGTTGATTCATCAGTTTCTGTAGGCCCCCATGGGCCCAGATTTTTTGGCTCTTTTTGTCTTCTTGTGGAGCTCCTATCCCTACAGGTCTGTATATCTCTTGCTTCTTCCAAAAGATTCCATGGCCTCTGCCCAAAGTTTGAGGGAAGAGCCTTGAACTTATTGGCACAGGAGACAACTTCCTGAATAGAACACCAACAGCACAGGCTCTAAGATTAACAATCAATAAATGGGACCTCTTGAAACTGAAAAGCAAAGGACACTATCAACAGAACAAAATGAAAGCCTACAGATTGGGAAAGGATTTTCACCATCCTTATATCTAACAGAGGGCTAATATCCAGAATATATAAAGAATTCAAGAAGTTAAACACCAACAAATCAAGTAATCCAATGAAAAAATTGGGTGCAGAGCTAAACAGAGAATTCTTAACAGAGGAATATTGAATGGTGGAGGAACACTTAAAGAAATGCTCAACATCCTTAGTCATCAGGGAAATGCAAATCAAAACGACCCTGAGATTCCACCTCACACCCATCAGAATGGCTGAGATCAAAAAACTTAAGTGACAACGCATTCTAGAAAGGATGTGGAAAAAGGGGAACCCTCCTCCACTGCTGGTGGGAATGTAAACTTGTACAACTGCTTTGAAAATCAATCTGGAATTTCTTTTACAATTGGGAATAGCGCTTCCTCAAGATCCAGCTATAGCACTCCTGGGCATATACCCTAAAGATGCTCCACCATTTGACAAGGACATTTGCTCAATGATGTTCAGAGCAGCTTTATTTGTAATACCCAGTACCTGGAAACAACCCAGATGCTCCTCAACTGAGGAATGGATACAGAAATTGTGGTACATTTACACAATGGATTACTACTCATCAATTAAAAACAAGGAAATCATGAAATTTGCAGGCAAATGTCTAGAACTAGAAAATATCATCCTGAGTGAGGTAACCCAGAAGCAGAAAGGCACTTACATGCTCACTTATAAGCGGATACTAGCCATATAATTTAGGATAACCACACTATTTAGGATAATGTCTATAGTCCTAAAGAAGTTAAACCACAAGGAACACCCTAGGGAACAGGCTTAATTCTCATTCAGAAGGGCAAACAGAATAGACATCAGAAGTGGGAGAAGGCAGGGAACAGGACAGGAGTCTAACATAGACGGCCTCTGAAATACTCTTCCCAGCAGGGTATCAGAGCAAATGCTGTGACTCATAGCCAAACTTTGTGTACAGCCCAGTATTTAACTGGGCCATTTGTTGTTTTGATATTAAATTTTGGGAATTTCTCATATATTCTTAATATCAATGCTGTTTTTCTCATACACACATATGACATATATGTGTTATATATGTTGTGATATATATATATATTTATGACAAAGTCTTTTTTAAGTACTGCAGTTCTTCAACATATGTGATAGGTTGTATCACACTGAGTTGTTTCCTCTGTCTCAGGAGTTCTGAATAGAAACAAAGTTTCCCATGTACAGCCAACATCTCTGTTTCCCAGCCTTATCTCTTCATCTAAAAGTATGCTGAACAAGTGACAGAAGGAAAGAAAGCATGGGGTTTTTAATAACCACTTTTCAAAAAGAATTATTGTTTTACATATATTATCTCATACAACTTCCCTACCCAGTAAACTGCTTCATTCTTTTAAATTGCCAGCTCAGAAAGACTCAGTAATTTTTCTTGAAGAAATGGGATTTGAATACAGGGTCTTATGATCCCAACTCTCCCAGTGTGCTTGACACTGCATTAAACAATGTGTCCCTGGAATGAATGGAATTGACATGAACTTTTCCCTTGACTAGTTCTAGACTTGCTCAGAAAGCAATGTATTGAGATCACCAGAGAAGTTAAACAGTATTTTAAATCTAGGGACAAGAACACAATAGAAGAGAAATTATGTTACCACTTTCATCAAAGAAAAAAGCATAAATTATTCAGTATGACTCGAGATATTGATCAAGTTAAATGAATAAATGCCAACTTACCACAGTGTAAAGATAATGAGATTCATATTTTCTTCAATAAGTCATTAATTATATTTCTTACATTGTTCATTTTTCATGGGCATAGCCTAATCTATAATAAGGTTTTGTTGTATTTTCATGAGTTATGGAATTCTTTTATTTCAAAACTCTATTAAAATTATCATTTATAACAGCGCTCTAACTGTTCAATAATGAAGTGGTTCCTTAAAGCCCCTTAAGATAATGGCTAGAGAGTGAAATGAAGTACTTGATATTCTTATAATTTTCATCAAATGCACTAATCATATATTTTATAATATATCTTATCATCAGCCTTGATCATTTTCTCAATAGACTGAAAAGTTAAACTATAATGGATATGGTATGATGCTATAATTCTTTCTTTCATATCATTTGCCTAATATCAATAAGTATTTCAATAGTTGACTGCTCAGGAATATCTCAAGGTTTATAAATGTGATCAAGAAAAGCTTACTAGTTTATCAGTTGGTAAGTAAAGATTGATGTAAATGTTATACATGTAACTACATTATTTTTAAGAAGATGGATTAGTTTACTGGAATCCACTTTGATTTTCATTCAACTCATGACCTAGGGAGGATGTATGTATGAATTATAGCTGGGTGTTGTATGCTGGTGATCTGAATTCTGCAGCTGCATTGAAGATCTGGCCTCTTTATTTTTTATTTCCTTGGCCCAGCATTTTCCTGGCTCTTGTTTTGATTTATTCTACAATGGCAGGATATGCTGGGAACGGATGTAATGATGAAAAAAAAAGCCAAATAGCCCCTGTTGTATTTGATTTTCTTTAAAATTTACTTGCCACATGAATAACCTTAATTATTTTTATTAATTATTAATGCTTGTTAAATAAAAAAAGCTCCTTCTGGTATCTAAAAGATAAATTAGGGCTCCTTTAAAGATAACTGGTTAATTCTCTTATCCATCTACCTAAATAAATTTCACTTAGGCATTGGAACTGCCAAAGAGGATGCCTGTCACAGAATAGAAGGAAACATCCTCTTCAGAAGTAAGATAAGGGCTCTGAACTGTTTGCTGCATTTACAAGTTCTGCATAGTCTTATGGACATTTTCTCCAAAAGTGTTGAGTATTGGAATGCAACATTATGAGGAATGCCATTTAGAATGTATTGATTTTTAAAATCATGTAGCTGTCTAGTGTTTGATATATAATTAGTTACAAAGATGACTGTATAATTTTAATCTCAGCATAAGAATGAAATACAAATTTATGGCTTTTCAGTCTACCCAGCCTTGGATATTAACCTATACTTTCAGCAAGGTGTGGGTCATGGTTATTGGGAAACTTTGTGTTTAGCTGAAATTTTTGGATATAGTAATTGATTGAATCAATTCCTACAGACTCTTTTTCCAAGAGATTTTGGCACTGTTAAGTGATGATCAGAGGGATTGTGGAGGCTGATTGTAAAAGACATTTTTGGTGATATATACCTAGATTGTGCTGGGACTAGGGGAAGGAGGGGCTTGCTAAATTGTAAACAGTAATGCAAACACAAGGAACAACCATCTCACTGAAGGCTGTGTGGAGACTTAGAAGTCACAACAATCACATACATAACTTATTTGTCTATCACTTCTTTCCCCTGCAAAGAAAACTTGCACAGCTTCATCCTGGTTTCAGCAAGCAACTGTAACATAAGGCTGTTTGTTTATTTTGTAGATGCATGGTCTTGCCCTGTTCCTTAGTGTGTTCTCCAACCTTTGCTACTTCTGCCTCTGCCTTGGCTACACATGCTGTTACTCCATGTTTGCTTTATCATGTCAAACTCAGTAAGAATTGTTGAGAAGTTAACAGTCATCCAGTCAATAAAGAAATTTTTCAGTTGAACGGGAAGTCCCTAAGATGAATCAGGAAATGGTCAGTTACTGTCATGGTATTTGTGCCCCTATTGTACCAATGACTATGTCTTTGCAGGCCAATCATTATTGTTGTTGGCTGAGCTCACAAATGAGTAAGACTTGTCATTCATTTTATCCATTGCACTATGCATAGTACTCCCTAGTGCTACAGCAACTAGTCATTGAGGATGAAGCTGTCAGGTGAATACCAGCTTGATTTCTCTGTGATCTATGATTCAATTGTGTGGTCTCTTCAGCAACAGGGTCTTGTCAAGTTCTAGAGGGTGACTAATAGCATTGGCAATAGCCTGCGACTTTGTCACCTTTCTGTTACTATGAAAAGATGCCCATGACCAGTGAAACTTACGGAAGAAAGGATTTACTTGGGGATTGTGGTTTCAGAGTGTTAAATGCTAGACCCTATTCTGAAGACTAAGGATACACCCGTGACTGGAACTAACTAGTCATCATGAAACAGAGTCTAGTGAGAGGAAGATGGTAGATAAGTGGTAGGTAAGTAATAAGTAATCAGTAATATCTAAGAAAATAAGTACAACAAGGGAAGAAAAGCCAGAGGCGATACACCCAGAGGGAAGAGAAAATGGGGTGATAGATCAGAGAAACCTCCTTATCAATCAACACATTGAAATGAGCCCTTGATAAGGAGGATATAGTTGTAAAGAGCTGAGAAACAACTCATTTGAGCAGAAAAGCATTACATGTGTAAATGCATTTAGGAGTGAGGACTGTTATGGGGAGCAGATGAAGGCAGAGGAACATAGTACAGAATGAAACTGAAATACTGGATAGGGGCTGGGCAGATGATGTAAGAAGAAGCGGGTTTCACTTTACATTCTACAGCACATCTTTAAAGGTTTTAAGCAAGAAGATCAAATGGTCAAATTTAGGTTTTTAAATGATTTTTCTCTTTCTGTTGGGGATGACCAAAGATGGCCCCATGATTCTGCTCATTGAGATTTTTCATTTTTCTATGTCAGCTGACTGCATTACAGTCCTGATGCACAAAATCAGTATGTTTTTGATACATACTGAGTCCCAGAAGGGTTTGCTTAGCATACATTTGAGTTCATCCTGTTTTCTAGTTCATATTGTGATAGCTGAAATGCTCATGATTATTATTTTTTTCCAATTCTAAGTATATCTGAAAACAACAACCATTTAGCCGGGTGATTTTATAAATGTAGCTAACTTCTTTGTTTTTGTTTGGTTTTATGTTTTGTCAAGGCAGGGTTCTCTATGTAGCCTTGGTTGTTCCGGACTCCCTTTGTAGACTAGGCTGGCTTTAAACTCAGTAATCCACCTGCCTCTGCCTCTGTGCTAGGATTAAAGGCATGTGTCACTATGCCCAGCTAGCTAACTTATTTTCTCTTTATTATCAGTATTATTATTTATTATAATATATTCACTTGGTATCCCATTTGTAGCCCCCTCCCTCATCTCTTCCTGATCCCACCCTCACTCCCTCTTTCTCTCCTATCCCTCTTCCCTAGTTCACTGATAGAGGAAGTCCTCCTCCCCTACTCTCTGACCCTAGCCTATCAAGGTCCATCAGGACTGCCTAGATCATCTTCCTCTGTGGGCTGTCTATGTCACCCCACCAGGAAGAAGTGACCAAGAAGCAAGAAACTGAGTTCATGTCAGAGACTGTCTCTTCCCTTTTTACTAGGGGACCCACACGGAGACTGTCTGAGCAGGGACTCTAGGTCCTCTCTATGTATGGTCTTTGGTTGATGTATCAGTCTCTGCAGTCTTCACTGAACCCTACATTTTTTTTTCTACATTGTTGGTCTCCTTGTGTGGCTCCTGTCCCATCCAGGTCCCTTTATATCCCCCTTCTCCCATAAGACTCTGTGTGCTATGTCATATAAAACCGAGTTATTTTATATTTATCACTATGTAAGAACACTTGTTGCCTGTCGGTTGCCTCTTCCTGAATCAGAATTCACATAGTCTAGCCTGCCACTGCATCGTACAGCTGAGTCCTTCTCTCGGGAGAACGTTCATCTTTTCTCGGAGCTTCTGAGGCTAACCTTGGTGAGGCTTCAAGAGCATGTTTTAAAGTCATTTTGGCTGTACTTTTGAAGCATTGCTCGTAGGAAAATTTCACTCTCACCTTTCACTTTAAACCATTTGCAAAATTTTAAATGGCATATTTCAATGGACTGGATTATGAAACTATGTGACAGATGTTTTGTCTTTCCACAGATGTCAAATGATGCTCACCTTCTTCCAGAGAGATTACAAAGTTATGTTTTAAGTGATCATCAAAGTGCACTTTGCATATTTGTCACCAAACTTCAGGGTTCATTTCCTTTGGGGACTGAGCCATGGTAGATTGAATCACTCTGACCCATTCCATGTTTCAAGGTTGTTGGCACATTTTATTTTGAATTCCTTCTACGTGCAAGCTTTTGCTCCAAGCATACAATCATGTACCCTCATAGCAATGCTGCTAAGTGAAACAATAATTTTAAGTTCATACACTAAAAGCAAGTGATACCTACTTCTCTGACATCAGACTCTAGAGTTCTATCTTCACACTGGCTTTAACACTTAATACAGGTAAGCATGCTTCCACGTTCTCAAATAGAAGTATAGCACAAATACATTTGAGTTAGGAACATTGAACACATTTGTGGGAGGCCATGGTTATCTTTTGGGGGTATATGTAGTAAATAGCAAAATAAAAATTACAGTTTTTAAGAAAACCACCTAGTTTGTAGGAAAATAGACTGGTTCATAAAATGTTTTCTTATTTTCAAAAAACGTGCCAACTTTCAGAAAAGGCTCAGCCCTACATCTGGAATTGTTGATGGTGTTTGTGATCCAAGTGTTGTATACAATATGTTAACTTTCAGTTGATGATAGGAATAGTCACACTTGGTTCTTTCTGAACTTGAAAGTACCATGTACCCCCATCTCTTTGCACACGTGGGTATCTTCTGCTAATAGAATTTAAAAAGTAATTGATGTCCTAGACTAGTCTGATTCTGCCTCTGAGGACATTCTAGATAACCCAGTGTGTACTTACCTACATCTTGTTAATGATAAGGCGATAAGGGTGAAGATGCGTTTTGTACCCTGACTACCCCTGACTACCCTTATCACATACACACTGTGAGAAACACAGAAGCTCATTGAAAACTGAATGGAAGGACAAGTCTCAAGGAAGGAGAAAGAGAATTCTGCACAGTAAGAAGACAAGGAGCATGCAGGATTGTGACGATATAACAGGCAGAAAAATCCAAATAGAAATTGATGGTCAATGGGAAAAATGTAGAAAGATTAAACAGAAATTGCACTTTGGAGCTCGGGTCTCAGAAGTTACGGACATGGAGACTACCATTAAAATTACCAGGGGTTCTATCAGGCAGATATGATCAGGTGCCACAAAAAAATATAGAACCACTCTTTCCAAAGAAGATTGGCATTGCAGTAAGACAGGGAACATTGCGTAGATGCTAGAGAATATGAAGGAATTAAGAAACCTGTTGAAACAGAAAAGGAATGTAAGGAGAGCAAATCATAACAATCACTATAAATATTTTTAGCGCCTACTACTCAATGTGTAGCAACCATACTACTTTAGCTGATTTAATCTCCATGAAATGCCCATAGAATGTCCTGCAATTAGTATTTCCACGAGGAAATCAAGTTGTTGACAGCTCATACAGACACATATGTCATGCTACCTGCCCAGGCTGGAGAGAAGAGAGCATTCAGGAGAGCTTCGATATGTCAGATACACTCACAGGCAGAATAACATATGTGTTGAGGAGTGAGCATCAGAAGGAGAAAGGAGAAAGTGTGTAACTTAGGAGGACTAAACTACAATGGTTTCCACTTGGTACAGAAAGAAATGCCTTCCTGTTTAGAGAGCCAGGGAAACACAGGAGGAGCATCAAGAGGATAGCATGAATCAGAGCGGTCACTGGAGTATGTGCTAGGAGTCTGCAAAGACAAGAATAAGTAATTACCAAATTGCAGTTGGTGGCCGACACAGGATGACACTTACAGAGCAGGGGTCTCTGGCTTCTCCGCTCAGCTTGGTGTTTGGGAGCACAGGTTGAGCAGGCAGTCTGGAGTAAAAGAAGAGCTGTGATTGCTTAGCCAGGCAACCGATGCTCTCAGGAGCCTCACTGCTATCTCTGTAATCAAAAGAGGTAAGAGTGTCAAAAAGTTACAGAAAAATTGGTGCATGTAATTTTTATTGGCTTATGATTAAAGGGAAGTATTTTAAGATCTTATCTAAAAGATTATAAATTTTTTGAGTTTAAGCACACTCCATATCTTCAATTTTCCTCCAGTTCTTCCACTGAAAATGTATTTCATTTTATAGGAATTCAATAAACCCTGTGACTTTTATTGTTATCAAAGGGATTATGAGGGACTTCAGAAGCTGGTAGGGATGGCAGAGGTATCTATCAGAAGAAACTTCTTATGCTGTTTTTAAAGTTAACTCTTTTTAGAGAGAACGAAGTTGCTGAAATAACTTCCATGTTCTTCTGTCCTGCCCCTAGACATCTAAAGCAGATGTTTTGGCAGAACTACAGCTGGAAGTTTGCTGATCCTAGGCGTTTCACAGCGAATCCTTGAGGAATACAACTCCACAGGGAAAGATAATGAACAATGGGTCCTAGTTATACATATAAAGCTACGTGGGCGTACTACATCGAGAGGGGGGTATCCCTGTTGTCTCTTCCTCTTAGGAGCAGAAGAACAGTGGTCAGACTGTGAGATAAGAGCATACATAATCAGTCTTTTTGGGATTCATGTTCCTCCATTATAGGAGCTCCATATAAATGAGTGATAGACTTCAACTTTTCATTCAGTCTGCTAATGAGGGTAATATGTTTGTATTTGTTGCATAAACAAGTAAACACACTCCCCTCAGCTACATTATTTTTCTGTAGAAAGGTGAATCACATGCTTCCAAGTACAGGAAATTCTAATTCAGAGCAGTATTGCACAGGTCCACAGCCCCAGTTTTATGGTCTACCTTGTGTTATGATGCTGCCTGTGCTCTGAGTCCCAGTCCCTAGATAGGTGCAGCATGACATTTTCTAGAAACAGTGATAGGCAGCATTTAATTGACCTCATTATCCTAAGAGTCATAAAGGCTTCCACGGTGGTGCCCATTCACAAACATCACACTCTTGGGGTGTAGGCTTTGTCCAATTACTCTCTTGCATGGCACCCAGTGAGTCGGCAACAGCTGCAGCAGACCTCTCAGCATTCCAATGACTGCATTTCTGAATTTACTGTGACTCAGAGCCTCGAGAAGTCCATGGGGTTCTGTGTAGAAGAGACTAAACTTTATTTCACTTATGGAATACCTTTGCCTCAATTTTGGTTTTGCTTTCCTTTCTGTTTTTTTTTTCTTTTTTCTTTTCATTGTTGTTTTGGCTTGCATTTTGGTGGTGGTGGTAGTTTCCTTCCTTCCTTCCTTCCTTCCTTCCTTCCTTCCTTCCTTCTCCTCTCTCTCTCTTTTAAAAAATAAATTCATAAATGTACACTAAGGTTGTAAAACAACTACATAGATTATCTGTTAAAAGTCCACAAATGATCACAATGAGCCCAAATAATTGATTTATTGAAGTTGACACCTCATCAATTTAAGTGCAGAAAATTCACAGTGATAGCCTCTCCTCAGCTTCTCCTGAGCTAAAGCACCAAAAATAAATTAAGTTCATGAGTGGAATGGGAAAGATCCAACAGAGGAGTAAGTTTCACTTATTAGCAGTCTGCCATAATTTTCTTTTAAAGGGCCATGATTTGGTTCTTATTTTCACAGTTTGTTGAGGCAGATCAGGGTCTGCCCCTTTGGATCTTTTGCTTCATGTTTAATTGAATTCAGTTTAATTGAATTCAGCTGGCTGTTGATTTGCGTTGAAGTATTCAAGAATGCTTTGCTTACATTTGCTTACATGTTCCGCAGTGCACCTCACTGTGATCATTGTATTTTTTATGTACCAGTCGCTGTTCTATAGAATGAGATGAGACCGTTCAAGTATGTGTCAGTGTGTATATAGTGGCAAGCCTAAAGTCTTCACGATGGTGTAGATGACAATTTAATACCACCTGCAGACAGAAGTCTATATCCCTCTGGGAGTTCAGGATTTTTCCCCTATAAGACCTTAGTTTTTTTAATGTAGAACATTCACATGATGGAATGTAGTCTGTTGTTACTAAAGCCAACTAATACAATATTAACATCATGTAAAAGATACATTCACAGCAACATTCAGATACATTTGAGCAAATATGTGAAGGTTCTGTCATAGACTGACACACATAGTTAACTATGAAATGCTTGTATGGGTTCTCTGATCTAGTTGTTTGGTCAAAGCTTCTGTACAGTATGGCAGCTCCTTTGCTAACGAGAAGCGGCATCTGGCAACCCTGGTCCAGAGGTTCAGGGACACCATTACTGCCATAACTACTGGTCAGAACAGATCACTGATACACTTCACAGTAGAGAGTTGTAGGCCAGAAGCCATCACATACTCTCCTCTGGTCACAGTGAGCCACGCCCATCCCCCTAGAGTGCTGTCACATGGTAGCTATAAATTCATGGTCAAGGCTTATAAAAACAGTAGGTTTTGATCTGGCTTTTCCCAAGGTCTTTAGTGATATTTCCCTCTTCTTACCTCATCCTCCATACCTCCCTTTGGTAAGATATACTGTTATGCCCAAGTCTCTCAGATCCAAAAAAAAAAAAAAAAAAAAAAAAACCAAGGAGCCATTTCAATGCAAACTCAGAAGGGTCTTTTTATTACATGCTCGAGCTACAGCCCACACCCTCACTAATGCAGTGGTTGAGAGTAGAGCACTGAGCCCACGGGGGGGCACTGGGAGGGTGATTTAAAGGTCCTGGTCCCTCCCAGCACACACAAAGCAAGAGAGTTCCATCCTGGCAAGTGTCTATTGGTTGAAACGTAAAAGGGAATGTTGCATTTTAAACTGATTGGCTATGGGAAGGCACCAAAACCATTAACATTCTGGCTTCCCTAGGGGAGAGGGGACATCTGGGCTAGTTTCCTAGCAACTGTATCTCTAGTGGGCAGGAAAGAATGCAGTAAGGCTGGTTCCTCCCACAGGTGCCTGGACATGTATCCACAAGTCTGGGCTTTGTTCAGGCTTGTGCTTTAATCTTTAATCCAATAACCCCCCCAAAACTAAATTTTTAGTTCTTTGGTCTCTGGATACCTATGGGTGCAATAGTGACATCATTTTAATAAGGGCAAGGAACAACTTTCTGATTGGACTTAAGACCCATTCTGGAGGATATAAACATGCCTAGTTTGCTAAATCTGTCTTGGAATCCATGGTTGGAGAGCTCAGAGACTCCTATTGTTTTGCTAAATGGCAAGGTATTAAACTGCCCTCTGAATTCCTATCCCTGTACTCATAGATTAATGCCTCTTTCAGACCCCATCAGAAACACACAAATATTTCTACCCCTTGTCAAATTTCCACTAGCTTTTATTTCTTTGTGCTGGATGGCCACAGATAGTTAAAGTGCAGTCAAGTACGTGTGAAACGAGCAGTGCAAGTCACAAATGGGAGATCTGTATCATTCCTCCCAAGATTCAACTATTACAATGGAAGAGGAGGCAGAAAGCTTGTGAGAGCTGGAGGTAGGGAAGAACCAGAAGGAGGCAGTATCTTCTGGTCTGCTACACTCATACCCTCACAACAGATGTATTTGGCTGCACAGAACCTTCACGAGAGCAAGCCCATCATCATTCCAGCATGGATGAGGCAAGGGACCCTATACCCAGCTGAGTTGCCATCTAAGGTTAATGGTTTATGCTGGGAGGTAAGTTAGATTGTTTAGGGGAGTGGCTCCTGGTAGGTGCATTGACCTACTCCAGAGGATGGCCCAAAACCCATGACTGTATGCATAGCAAAAATTCTACTCAGTGGGTCATGAAAAAGAATAAAAGCTATAAAGAAGTTGAGAGTTGGTGGGGAGAAATGGGTTATCGATATATGTTATACAAATTTATAAAATTCTCAAAGAATTAAAAAAATCTTTTAAAAAGATAGGCATCTTTCTGTTTTAGCCTGGGAGTCATAATGCTATTGAAGAACATCTTTAAGATTTTTTTAGAAGCTCTTCTCTTTTAGGTAAATGAATCTAAAGATTTAAAGAGATTGTCTATTGCTACATCTTATGGTTTGAGAGTGACCTCAAAACCATTTTTTTTACTATCATTGCCTTTGATTTGATCACAGACCATTTCTTGCTCTGGGAAATTTTCTCCACATGGAAAGGTTAAGAATGAGAATTTTATTTTCTAGGCTTTTGAGTCCTGAGTTAGATTTTGTAGCTTCTCGTCAACAAGGTTTTCTGAATAAGTCTTTGCCCACTTATTCAAGGTGATATTGATTACAAAACTTAGCTGGCTACATTTGAATAGTAATGAATTGAGAATGAAGGTACAAAATAAAAACAAAAACAAAACAGCAACAAAAAGGAGAGTTGGACATGGTGGCACATGCCTCTAATCCCAGCACTCAGGGAGGCAGGGACAGGCAAATCTCTGTGAGTTTGAGGCCAGCCTAGTCTACAAAGTGAGTCCATGGCAAAAAGAAAAAGAAAAGAAAATCAACAAAACGAAAAACTTCACTGAAATACTTGGCACCTCTGAATCTCTCCATATCTACTCCACGAATAATCATGATCTGCCTTATAGCATGATGTATTCAGCCTGCTCAGACTCTATATAGTGGCCTACCTAATATAAGTTCCTAATATATAGGAACTTACAAAGCCTTTGTTTGCATCATTCATTATACTATGAATATGAGATATAACCAATCCACAATTTGCATGAGAAGGACTTATATAAGAGTAAGAATGCCAAGAACTAACCTCTATTGAGGATCTCCTATAGCAATCTTTCACAGAGAATAGTATTGTAGTCAAACTGGTATGGATTTATTGCCTTCCATCTATTATTACTGATGTTATTTGAAATAAATGGCTATATTTTGGAGCTTCTGGTTTGCTGCTCATAAAATAGCAACTTCAGCATAACACTACTAGAAGTGAAGTGTCCAAAGTTCTATGTACTAAAAACCTATAATATATTAATGGTATATATGACAGATTGTCAGTTTTCAGTTGGGCATTGAAAATACCAATGTTTCATCATATCAGAACCAGATTATAATCAGAACTTAATGCTTACTGAAGTCAAAACTATTTAAAGTAAAATGTTAAAAATGTGATGGAAGATAGAAGAGATTAGCCACTGGCCAAAAAGCTGTTAGACTTGGTACAAGCAGCAATTTGAGATCATGGATCACAGTGATATAAGAAGAGACAGTGGTGTGGCAGACTGTGATCACAGGGTAGGTCAAGATGCCGTGTAGTTCAAAGAACGATGAAGAAACTACTGAATATTGAAATCATGTATAGAATCTTGGATGTCCTTCATCCGAAATCATGTTCCAAGCAAGAAATCCAAGCAATTAAGATTTGTATCCTGGTATATTTAGAGATACGATTATGTATCCTAGAAGGAAGACAGAAATTTGATAGCTTATAGAGATCGCCAAGTTATACTCTCTAGAAGCTGTAGCAAGCAATCGTGGAAACTGATCTTAATATGTGGGCAGGTCTTGACCATGTGTTGGAAAAGACACCTGGCTAAACTAGGGATGGTTAGAATGCGACACAGCTCTTGATGTCCACTCCAGCCTTTGTTTTCATAGATAACAATTATTTTCTTGGTTATTTTCATGGTCACATCTTTATTTCGTGGAATATAAGTTTTCTTGGCTTCTGTGGTTTCTTATTCTCTCTGGTCAGGTTTGTCATCTTCCTACCTAGTGGGAAATTGGAATCACTGATGTCCCTTTCTGTATCTCGGCTGCACAACAGAGAATTTTCCTGAATCTGTCTTAAAATCTTATCTTTTCTCACACTGATTATTATTCTCGTATGAAAGCTAATACTATCTCTTAAAGCCACACATACTTTCATTTTTTATAGAAATATTCTTAATAGAATAAAATAGAATCACTTAAAGCCATGTTTAGGAAAAAGCATGGTTTCCTGATTCAAAAAGAAGACAAGGAGAAAGGAGAAAAGTAGATGCAGACATCCATGCAGTTCTTATTAAGAAAGCTAGTTTATTTTCTTGTGGTTCAGTTCCATTAAAAATTCAGTTAGTTTCTTTAAAGACTGCGATTAGACATTCATCTTTGTACCTCTAGGAGTATGTTTTTAATTTTACTTCTTTGGACAATTTGTCTCTTATTTTTATGTCTTTTCTGAGACCTCTTGATGCTAGAGGTTCATCAGCCCACAGATGTTTCCATCCCTTGACAATTTCTATTGGTCTTCCACTGGTACATCACTGTTCTAGTAATGCCTTGGTTAGTGAGCCTAAGCAACATAACCTGAAGACCATTAGCATGAATAACATGAGATTTTAGTATCTATTGAAGTTATTTCACTGTTACCTAGTTTCTTCTTAGATCCTTCATTTGAGGAAATGGAAGCTATTGATCAGTGTAACCATCTATTTCGATATTGCAATCAGTATTTTTGATGATTGCATCATCAGTTAGGAAACCAACTCTCTTTCCTCTGTTCTGATGCTACTTTATGTCCTAGGCCAGGAGTCAAAAAATGCTCCCTGTGAAGGGCCCGAGAGTACCTGTCCCCAGCTTTGCAGGCCAGGCGAATAGTTAGAAATAGCAAAACGCCATTAGGTCAGTACCAGAAAGCTCTGTTTCTATGTAGCTTCATGTCCTATGCAAGACTGCCAATCTGAACAACCCCTTCTGATCCAAAGTTTTGCTTTTTTAAGCTTTAGTTCCAGGGTTAACTGGTCTGCAAATATTAAATAAAAACTGTAGAAATAAGCGTGTTGTAAGTTTTAAATAATTTTGATTGCCATATTTTTAATACTTGTTTTAATTTGTTATTTTGTTGCTGACACCTAATTAAGAAATTAAATTTTATCATAAGGTTGTTCACATAGAATAAAATTGTGTCTCTATAGCATGTGATACTATCTGTAGTTTTAGGCATCTACCTGTAGTCTAATCAAAATGGATATCCTCTAGACCAAAAGGGATGCTTATATCATTGTCTGATGAATAAAAGAGAGAATGCCTAAGAAAGCCTTAGCATGATACAGTCTCTTCAGTACAAAATTAAGACAGAGACAGGAAGAAACATTGTTACTAAAAGGTTTACAGGATTTGTCCTTTTTCCTGTTCCCTTTCTGAATGGGTTCATGTTGAAACAGAGCCCTCTGTTTCCGTCAAGGATCATTTGCCTGTATGTAGTCTTAGGCTAAGATAGGTGTCATAAACTGCTGCCACATGCTAAACCCCACACTTTCTCTTCTTCTCATGACATGCAAATATTCTAAAGGTGCTTTCTGTCCTTTGTTGGCGTGTATAGCAGCAGAACAAACCCTTTGTAGATCTGCATTGCTCTCTTGTACGAGCGCTGGCCCATTAGGACTTGCTGTCTCCCTTTGTATATCTTGAATTCCTAAGAGCAGTGGCATCCACTTGTAGGTGACTGGTGAAGCTAATGGAGCCTTTTGCGTTTGCAGTCTTGTCTTCCTCAGTGAAGCTAACAGGGGATGGTCAGATAGCAGAGTCACAATCTTGTTCTCATTAACTCTGTGCCTGTACTGTACTCCTCTGGAAAACAGTGCAGGCTGGATAAATTTCTCCTGCAAAATGACGCAGTTCAGCTCGTGGAAGCTGTCTCACTTATAATGACCTCTGTGTCATGTGACAAATACTTCTGTTGCGTAGTATTTTGTTGAGGCAACTGCATTGCTTCTAAAAAGAGTTAGTTTGAAATTATTGTACACAGTATTAATAATTGAATGGCTTAGCAGTGACAATAAGGATGGATTGACAAAGTGTCACTGCCTGTAAAACTGAATAAAACAAAATATTTCAGAATAAAAAAAATCCCAACTCTTTACATTAGTTGGTTGTACTATGTTTTACAGAAAAAAATCAATCTATATCACAATGTTTAAGTAGACTATACTATTTCAACATATTTTTATAAATACAGGATGCCAAATGAGAAAAGTAAGTAGATGCTACCATATGGCAACTTTTTTTGTCATGTCAAATTTGTTTTTTGTGCAAATAAAGTTTCAGAAATGAAAAAAAAAATATGAGTTTGGGGGATTGCTCACTCCCTGGTAGTTTGGTATTTTCGGTTCAAGGAACATATCAATATTTAATTATAACTAATAAATGTCTGTCAGCTTAAGGCATAGTGAACTGGGTCTCTGCCTAAGTGTACTACTGAGTAGAACTTCTGTAACAGTGAACACACTCAGGAGTAGCAATTTAACATTCTACATTTAAGACTATTCCAACCTGCTTCTGTCTTTAACCTTAAGGGTGAGGATCCATCCGGGACTGTGAAATTTTATCCGTGTCCCTACTTAAATGCTTGTTGCAGTTAAATTATAAAATGCAATTGCTGAGGCAGACACAGCAGGTAAAGGCACTTGCCATTCCAGCCCGGTAACCTGCGTTTCAACCCCCACACCATGGTGGAAGGGGATAATCCACTCCCAAGTGCTGCCCTCCTAGTATGACGTATGCAGCACAACGAAGCACATACGTGCACAAAATACGTGGGGTTAAGGTAGGTGAAGAAGGCCCTCCCTCCAGAACCCGAAATGACCTGAATGGCATAGAGAGAAATTTTAGATACGATTACCAAAGGATGCTCCAGAGACGAGAATTAAATGTACCAAGTGAAGCAACATACTTTCCCAGAGAAACATATGTAGCTCAGTTAAGTAAGTGAAAATACGTATGGCAAGTAGATGGTATGCCCAAGACTGCATGCCTTGCCAGAGGAATGCTCAGCTTTCTCGGTGCATTTTCGTACGATATCCCTCACTTGAAAAGCATTATAACCTGGGGAAAACTATATCTCAGTCAACAACAGAAGCGACTGTGTTATGCCGGCATTAGTACTTAATTTATCAGTTCTCCATGAATTTATTCCAGTTATAGAAATATGTAGCGGGACACCATGCTTTCCTTTATGCCTGGCTCTGTGGTAAGCCCCGTGTGAACCTCAGCTCACTGAGACTTCATAGTCTTTGCCTGACTGGAAATTATTACCTGGCTCATGTCTCTGTGGGAACCTGTGACTAATCATTTTCCTGAGTCTTTGAAGAGATGTGTAACAGTACATTGGAGATAAGGCTGAGTAATACTAAGTTTTAGAAGGACGAAGAAAGTGAATTCTCTTGTGTTGTAGCCTTAGGAGGTAGAACATTTATCTCATTTCCATTAGTACTTTCTGAGAGGCTGCTCATAGCTTTCTGTCTAAAAGAACTCTGTTCTCCAGACTTCTTGTCTTATTTTTCTGTGGAGGTCGCAGTGTAAATGGTCTGCCCAGAACCTGGCAATCAAAATTTAAGTTATCTCGATTTCTCTAAAGTTCTAAGTTTGACCATGATATACATATAAGCTAAAACTTTTGTTCTAGTGAGCTTGATTTAAGGGATTTAAACCAATGAACTCTAGAAAAAAATAAATCAGCTTGTCCTTAAGCAACGTAAGTATCTCTATCCTAAATAAAAAATATGGTTGTTGGAAGCAATCACAAGAAAGATTGGTGTCATTCCATTCCTGGGCAAACATGGGGCTTCTCACCAGTTTAGGTTTGCAGTCTCTGGATTATAGCCCCTTCTCTGTCATAAGAAGTAAATATTTATAACTTTTCTAACTTGATATTGTTTTATTTTTGACATTTTCTACATTCATACCTCTGTTATTTTCATCCTGAGTTACAGAACACTGTCCAATGTTCTGTAATGTCCACTTACTTCTACTGTTTATTTTCTATTTGACCTCAATATGGACATCCTATGAAATAAGCATACTAGTTATCCACTGGTCTACCCAGTATCTAACATGGGTGTTTAATTAATAAATAAATAATGAGTAAATAGATAAGTCAGGACTTTAGTCTTAGATGCAGTCTTTTGTTCATGAACCCTTTTATTTACAAATAATAAGGGAAATTGCACTGTATCATAGTATTAAATAGTTATTACCAGCCTAATTAAAATAAAGAAGCACACTAGGAGAAAGGAAACTATAGGCAGTACAATTTGAAAAATTGAATTATTTTCTTTCATTGAATAGTACTTTCCTCTTCTAGCTTTTTATTATTTTTAAATGCCTACATGGTACATAAATCTTCTCATACATCTATTGTGTCTATGATACAGTTTCATCATATGATCTCTTCTAGTTTCATTCATTTTTGTAGGTGCAGGATTAAAATGAATCTTTATAAGGCACTATGAGCCTTTAGAAAGCTATGTGGTAACCATGTGGGTGCATATCAGATAAATAATATTGAAGCATGTCAGGTTGACTTGGTATTCTTTTCCTGAAGGAGCAGTAATTAAGATATCTCTACTATTTGTCTACATTCAATGAGTGTTTAATAAAATGTTCCATGTGGGGCATCTGACTAAGATGCAAGTGGTGACTGCACTTACTGCCCTTGCAAAGGTCCTAGGTTCACTTCTCAGCATCCTTGTTGCAAGACAGCACATACTTAAAACAGAGGACTCAAATGGTGGTCATATATCCCACACAAACCTATATCCAAGAATGCACACAGGGAGGCAGAAGCAGGCAGATCTCTGTGAGTTTGAGGACGAATGCATAGAAAACATTTGATGGCTTGAAGGGGAAGCTTAACTACATTAATACAAAAAATTTTTAAGTAAAAATAAAAGTTTTCAAAACATCAAGGAGAGAAGAACTCACTCATGATCATAGAGCAGACAGGGTGGTCATAAGAACCTTTTTTAGCAGTAACTAGAGGTGCAGATGGCTGTAAAATAAACATGAAACAGTAATATGACATCAGACCTCAGTACCAAATCTCTAGTCATCATTGGATTTCATGAATGGAAATAATAAAACCAAATTAATTAATTATTAATTGATTGATTGATTAAAATTTAAATACATCATAGCAGTAATACCCAAAGGGTCTTAACTGAGCTCTGTAATTGTCTGGTTCTTCACACCTGGTACTGTGATCGTGATCTAAGTAGTCCAAGTGATTCACCAAAATTATGACTTGTTAATGCAGCCCTTGAGCACCTCTCCAGGACTGAGGGTGGACCCTTATTGTTGCAAGACAGCACATACTTAAAACAGAGGACTCAAATGGTGGTCATATATCCCACACAAACCTATATCCAAGCATGCACACAGGGAGGCAGAAGCAGGCAGATCTCTGTGAGTTTGAGGCCAGTCTGGTCTACAAAGCAAGTCCAGGACAGCCAAGGGTACACAGAGAAACCCTGTCTTGGGAAAAAAAAAAAGACAAAGGACTCAAATGATTCGTGCTGGAAGTGACCTGAAATTCTTTTTCCTGGAGTCCAGCTTCCGTGGTTCTAGAAATACTATGTATGCAAGCTATCAACGGAAGGAAACAGTCAGATAGTCCTACCTAGCGGCAACACCTATGAACCATCATAAGTACCAGCATGGCAAGATATGCATAAAGTGTCATTCACATGTTGGTGACAATCAACAGCTGAGTAAATGGAATTAAGGTTCATTTCATGGAAAGGATATCATGCCTGGTACTGGAAACCTAGCCAGCTTCCAAGAGCTAATGATCCTTAGAAAATAATATACTACTTCAATTTTGCTAGAATAATTATATTCTAGCAAATATAATTACTATACTCTAAAGCTTACTATACTCTAAAGCTTATCCTTATACCCACAGATAAGTTGTAGCTACCAACCCTCAACAAGGAAGCCTCTCTTTCCAGCAAATGAAGACCATCACAAAAAAAAAAATCACAACTGGATATAATGCAGAGATCAGTGGATGGTGGCAACCCCCTTTCTGATTCCTTCTTCATAATAACTTATGCATCTATGGCTCAGGAAGTATCGTGGAAAAGTAAAGGGAAAAATATCATGGAAGGATTGTAAGTGCTAGAATGCCAGGAAGTCCACTGTGAAATAACCTTTCATAGCAATGACTGCATAAATACTGGAGCAATGACAATATCAAGGTCCATGTTGACATGCAAAGGACAGAGTTTCATGGGGCCCTAGCACTAGACAAAAAATTACATGCAACTGATGACTGATGGAGAAATCATACTCAAAATGAAAATAAAATGAATTTAAAAAATTTTAAAGGGTCTATTGGGGTAATACAGTGCATTCACATATTACAATTATTATGAAGGCCTGAACTATATCAAATGAAGAACAAAGCTGAAGTATCAAGTCTGTGGCGTGAACTGTGCCTCAGATGATCCATTTACAGAGTTTTCAAATTTTGTATTTCTGGAAAAAGTTTCAAGATTGGTACATGTTTCATTATAGAGTCTTTGTTGAACTCTTATTTTTGTATGGAAACCAACCAGGAAGATCTCATGGTTTAGTTTTTTTGTTGTTGTTTTTTTTTTTGTTTTGTTTTGTTTTTTTTTTTCTTTTAGCCAACTTTACAGACTTATGTCATCTTCCTTGAACCTGCAGGAATTTGAATGCTTTGTTCCTGAGGGTCTGGAGAGATGGCTCAGAGGTTAAGAGCACTGGCGGTTCTGCCAAAGGCCCTGAGTCAATTCCCAGAAACCACATAGTGGCCCATAACCATCTGTAATAAGACACTCTAGAAATAATAGATAGATAGATAGATAGATAGATAGATAGATAGATAGATAGATAGATACTTCTAACATATTAAAATCCATACACCTAAAGAAGCCAAGCAAAAAGGAGGACCCTCGTTAAGATGATCAATCCTCACTCAGAAAGGCAAAGAGGCTGGACATTGAAAGAGGGAGAAAACAGGGAACAGGACAGGAGCCTACCACAGAGGGACTCTGAAAGACTCTACCCAGCAGCGTCTCAAAGCGGATGCTGAGACCCATAACCAAACTTTGTTGAGTGCAGGGATTCTTATGAAAGAAGAGGGAGATAGAAAGACCTGGAGGGGATGGGAACTCCACAAGGTGAGCAACAGATCCCAAAACTCTGGGCACAGGGGTCTTTCTGAGATTGATACTCAAACCAAGGAGATAACCAAGAACTCCTGCACAGATAGAGTCCATGCCAGCTCAGTGTCCAAGCGGGTTCCCTGGTAAAGAGAACACGGGCTATCTCTGACATGAGCTCAGTGGCTGAGTCTTTGATCACCTTCCCCTGAGGGGGGGAGCAGTCTTACCAGGCCACACAGGAAGACAATGCAGCCAGTCCTGATGAGACCTGATAGGTTGTGGTCAGACGGAAGGGGAGGAGGACCTCCCCCATCAGTGGACTTGGGGAGGGACATGGGAGGAGAAGAAGGAAGAAGGGTGGGATTGGGAAGGGACAAAGGAGGGGGCTACAGCTGAGATACAAAGTGAATGAACTGTAATTAGTAAAAAATAATTAATTTTAAAATAATATCTTAAAAAGATTAAAAGAAAGAACTGGGGAATAGATTGGAGCAGATGAGCTGGCCCAGTAGTTAAAGAGCCCTTGTTGCTTTCACAGAGGACCCAGGGTCACATCCAAGCATCCACATCTGGAGACTCACAACCATCTGTAACTTCAGTTCTGGGTGATCTGGAGCTCTGGTGTCCTCTTCTGACCTCTCCCAATATAAGGTACACATACATCACACATACACACACACAGAGAGAGAGAGAGAGAGAGAGGAATGAATTAGTCACAAAAAAACTTTTAAATTGCATAATTAGCAAGAAAGGGACAAAATTACTCAGAGGAATTTCATGGAACTAAGCATTTAGACATCACGTGCTTGACCCCAGGAAACTAGAGCCAGATGGATAGGATGCCCCATTGCATTATATATTAGGGTGATTTCTCATAGTGACTTGGCAAGTTTCTGTGTTTCGCCTGTGGTGCTTTGCACCTACTACTGCAGCTAAACTACTTGGGAGTGGTGAACTGTGTTCCACGAGCTGCTGCAGGGCAAGTTTTTGGATCTTTGTCTGCTTTGTTTGCTGCTGTAGTTAGACGCCAAGTCAATGCCTGTTGCATAATAGATGTCCATTAAACATACTCAGATTTTATGACCGAAGCTACTCAAAAACAGGATGAATTATGGTCTGCTTGACAGCCCCATAGTGGAAATTCATTAGCTACATAGGTGGAGAGTGACGGGATAAGGTGAATATTGAATTAGTTGTGAGTTAAAGTCACTTCCAACCCTAAAAGGAATTTTTAGGGAAGTGATGTAGAATGAAAATGCATTAAGTCAAATCGTAAATAAAACAAAATGGAAGATTTTATATATATATATGAGACTGTGTGTGTGTGTGTGAAATGAGAAATAAAATATATTGCCAAGTCTTTGTGGTGTGACTGTGGACAGCGATTCCTGAGCTTTAAACCTGAATAGCCAATTGTTTAAGATGCATTACATCCTGTATTCACACTTATTTCTGTGGGTTTGAACTTTTCAGCTGTCTTGTGCCAGTTAAGGAATAGTTAATCATTTCTTTGCAATGAAATATATTTTATCTTCTGATATCTGTAATATAACATAAAATTTCTGTTGCCTTGAGGTTTGGAGTGATTTGTTACTCTATACTTCAAGGAAACCCATGGCAACAAATCAAACCACTGGGAACTGCCTCAATTTCATTGTTTGGGGTAGTAACTGAAAAGCAACATTTTGAAAAATCATCTTATGAATAACTTAGAAAATATTATTCAGAGGCCAAAATGTAACAGAGAAATACATAAGTTTTTAGTTTTTAAGTGCTTATAAAAATTGTATGTACTTTTTATTATAATATTCTAACTCTTTGAATATTCTAAAAAATAGGGTGAAATTTTTCTTGTAACCTTGAAGCAAAGAACTATCTAAAACCTTGAGTTTGAGTGCCTGGGATGAATGTATTACGAGCACAGTCCTGAGGAGTGAATGCTAAACCGTGAAAACAGTAACATTAATTTCTTGGAGTCTTTTAGATTATTTGAAGCAGATATATTTTTTTTATTTATAAAGGTTAACATATTCTTCTGAGTATCCAGTTTTAGGACCCAAATGAACAGAGGTATGTAATTGTGAACAGGCTGATGACTGCTTTTTAGGGAGGTTAGAGCTGTGAAATAACGTTTTTCAGGAGACAATCAATGAGGAAGAAATTCCCGTCCAGAAATTCTATCCTATAGTCCTAGATTCCTGGGTCATCATTTTGATAATGCTTTGACTATGGACAGCTTCCCTCTCTCAGGGATGCTTAGCAGTTTGTAGGTTTGTTTTAATTCGATTTCAAAGCTTCCTCTTAGGCCACCATTAACAGAACATTAGCCCTAGTTTTAGATTTAGTCTTTAGTAAAACAGTGTTGCAAACATTTTCATTTCAGGGACTGCTGCTTGCTACAAATCTCCCTCCTTACATATCACTTTATTTCCTCTTCTTTGATTTAACATTCATAAATCTTCTATGTGTGAAAGTATGGGGAGAATAATAGCCCCTACAGACTCATTGTCCAGTTTCCGCAGTCCTAATTCTTTCACCTTCTGTGTCCCTCTCTAACATTCACTCTCCCTCCAGTAGGGTTCAAACAAAGTTAGCATAATATTCTTCACATGAGTTTCAGAGTATGTTTAATGGCAGATCTTAATTACATTATTATTAAAACGATTATAGACCTATCCAATTGATTTCTTAGTGTCACTTTTCTCTGCTTTCTGAGATAACTTTTGCTTTATACAAACATTAACAAGTTAAACCATCTACCTTTTAATTCTCTCTGAGACCGTTAAGTTCCCATTTATGTCCTCTCTCTGTAAAAGTTTAAAAATATCTGGGTGCTATATCCACAGAAGTTTTCATTAATAAGATTTTGTTGATTGCCACATGAGTGTCTGGCCAAATTTTCTAGCACTGATCCCTACACTAAAAGCTTAATAACTTATGTTTCATTATTTTAAAAGAACGAGGATATCTCATGGTATGTTTGCCTTTACTGTGATAAAATTGAATATATATATATATATATATATGCACACATCCATGCATTTAAGGTACAATTGAGTGATTTGGTATATGTATACATTAAGTCATATTTATCACAGTAAAATTAACCAACATATGCATCTCCACATAACTACTTTTCAGTGTGTGTGTGTGTGTGTGTGTGTGTGTGTGTGTGTACATGTGTACTTGTGGATTGAGAATGCGGAGCTATTTGACACCAATCTAAGCAAATTTCAAGAAAATAATTTGTTTTCATTAACTATATTGTACCTTATCCCTAGAACTTATTGATCTTAAAAGAAAACTTTAGGGCCCTTGGGTGAGACTTAAGCAATTTTTCCATACTATCGCGTTCAGGAACCACCGTTATGCTACCTGATTCTGTAACCTTAGGTTCCATACATAAGTATGATCGTATGGCATTTGATTATCTCTTAGCTGGGTGTCCTCCTGGAGCATCAAGGGAAGGATTCCTTTCTCTCTCTAGTCTGAGTATCATTCCATTGTACAGACACACTGCATTTTTTTTTTATTCGTTTACCTGTGCACGGACCTTTAGATTGTTTCCATATTACTGTCATTGTGATGAGGACTATGGTGATTTTGACGTGAGAGATGCTGCCTTTCTTGGAGTTCACACGAGGGCATGAAGAGTTTTTTTTCTTTTCTTCCATGTTTTCAATGTTTGTTGCAGCTATCCTAATACATACAAGATAGTGCCATCAATGTGCAACTTTCTGCTCTTGAAAGATGTCCAACACTTTCTCATACAAGTTCGTGTCATTTGTATGTCTTTTTAGAGAGGTGTTTAGGCCATTACTAATTTATTTTATTTTATTTTATTTTATTTTATTTTATTTTATTATTTTTGGCCAAGTATAATTTTTATTCTAGTAAGTATAATTTTTGTATTTAAAAATAACATTTTTAGTGGTACTGGAAATCAAGCCTTATGCATGCTAGCCCCATCCTCTACCAGCCGAGCTATATTCTCAGTCTGGCAGACCTTTTGGAAAGCAAATAATTTAGAAACCCACCAAAAAAATTTTGAGGGATATCTTCAGATATGAAGTTAGTATAAAAGTTACAGAGGAGCCACAAACCCTTTATTTGTAGTATTCCAACTTCTCTTTGAGTATAGCTTACCTAAAATACAAAAGGAACATCTAATGAACCATTTATGAATTGTAGCTGACACTACATACCCAATGCTATACAGGTGGCTTGTTTTTATTATGTGATTATGACAATCTGGTATAGTACAAATGTGGTTCCTCTCTAGCCCTGGAAAACCTGATGTCTAGGAGCTGAGGAACATGCTAAGGCAAAGCTTTATTCCCCGTTTTAAATGAAGTTGTTGATTCTGTTTTTTTTTTAAGTTATAGAAGTTCCTTTAATGTTTTGAGCCTGGAAACCCTGTATCAGGTAAATATCTTGAAAACACTTTTAGTATTTCATAGAATACTAAACAGTAGAAAGTACCGTTATTTTGTTTATTGTTTCCTTTCAGTGCAGTTTCTCCTAGCTTGATAAGAACCCTGACTCACCTATTCTCTTAGCTTTATTGCCTGTGTTTTCAAAGGTGCCGCTACAAAATTGCTGACAAGACCAATATGGAGTTTTCCCCCTATTTTTTTTTTCTTTTTGGAGCTTTATGGTTTCAAGTGTTTAATAATGTTATGAACTATTTTTTATGTGATTAATTACAGTTCATTTACTTTGTATCCCAGCTGTAGCCCCTCCTTTATTCCTTCCTAATCCCACCCATACACCCTCCCTCCCTCATTTCCTCCCATGCCCCTTTCCAAGTCCACCAATAGGGGACGTCCTCCTCCCCTTCCACATGACCCTAGTTTATCAGGTCTCATCAGGACTGGCTGCATTGTCTTCCTCTGTGGACTGGTAAGGCTGCTCCCTCCTCAGGAGGAGGTGATCAAAGAGCCAGCCACTGAGTTCATGCCAGAGACAGTACCTGTTCCCCTTACTAGGGAAACCCTTACCTGGGATTTTTAATAATTTATTTTTTAAAGTTTGCTGTACATGTGTACATTCTCAATCAAATGTTCATGTTACTTTTATACCCTATACTTTCCTGAATTTATGATATTTTAAATAGCAGTTGTTTACTAGTATCTTTATGGCTTATATTTTATAATTATAATATGATTATGATATAGTGATGTGTCTATAAGATCATGTATGTCACCTATAAGCAGACTGTGTAGCTTCTTTTCTTTTTTGGCTTGGTACCTTAATTTATTTTCCTTATATAATGGATCTGAGTAGGACTGTCATGACTGAGACCTAACAGAAATGGTGACACTAAGCATTGATACTTTGTTTAAAAAAAAAAAACTTTCAAATTCTAATAAGTATGATGTTAATAATTTTAATGAATATGATGTTAACTTTAAGCTTGTCAAAATCGATTTCCATTATGAAGAACGGTATTTCACCCACCTTAAAATAATAAAATATTAATAATAAAGGGATGTTTCAATGATTACAGCTGCTGTGAGTTCATGAGTATTATAGTCAGGCTATGTCACAAAGCGTTTTACCACTCCTTTCCATCCTCTAGCACTTCCATCCTTTCTGAATCCTCTTGCACTCTTCCCTGAGCATTCCTGGTGGGAAAGTGAATCTCCCATTTAGGGCTGAGCACTCAAGTCTCTAATTCTCAGCACTTTGGAGAATTATGCATGCTGTCTTCTGCAAATAAATGTTTCTCTGACCAAGGCTGAGAGCAACTCAGGTCTATGAATGTACACATAAATATTCACAAGGCAGTTTGAAAGCATGAGTGGACCCTTTAGCAGAATAAAGATAGGTGTGGTTACCAATACAAGCCCCACAACAGCCAACTCCTGGCATAAATACAGTAGATGGTTTTCAGGCCCTCCCTGTACTGAGAGGCTACTGGCAACAAATAACCACAGGGGCGTGTGCCAGAATTGTTCTTACTTGAAGGTTTAGCTATTAGTATGTTTTCCATGCTTCGGCTCCCATAGGTGACCTGTCCCCATGCATGTACAAGCACCACTAAGTTGACTCAATGGGTTACCCGCAGCCCCACAGAAAATGTGCTACTAAATTAAGAGGAGGACATGTTAAAGGAGGAAATGCGAGGATTTTGAAGAGATGTGGTGGGCACATTTATGATCCTATTTTTCTGTATACATGTATGAAATTCTTCAAGGAAATATGTTTAAATTTGTTATGTGCTTTACTGCATATACTGAAATAATCACAGATCATATAATTTTCTTTGTTATAATTTTACTATATAGCATATACACACATGTTTCAGTGTAAACCCCTTGAGGTATGAGTGTCCAGGTCCCCAGACTACTCTAAGGGCCAGTCAGTCCCTGAAGATGCCAGCAACCAAGTTCTTCCCTACAGAGAAAAAAAAATAGCCCAAGATTGGGCCACAAAATTCCACCAACCCCTGAGCTTGCCCCAGGATCACGCCACAAAATGCCACTAATCCCAGGCCACACTGGAAAGCTCTGCCTCCCAAGAAACCCTATATAAAGCCTGCCTCCTACTCCTACTGCCTGCCTGCTGTGTTTTCTCAGTAAGTTTCTTGTGTGAGGTTTGTTGTGCTGTGTGGCTTTGTGGCATTCCTTGGCTCCTGACCACCAGGATACCTTTCTCATCAGAGCTGTCACACTTCCACCGACTGTCTCATCTCTAGTAAGGTGGTGCTATCTTAAGAGGTTGTGAAACCTTTGGGAAGCAGAACCTAGGTAGCAGAGATAGATCAATAGGAACAGAATGCATGTTATATCCACCCCTGGTTTCAGTCCTTAGTTTGGCTGCCATGTGACATATATTCTGTGCCATTCTGTCACATACCCTCATATCCATGAAGTCACCTCATTGTATTCTTCTCCATTGATAGACTGAGATCCCATGAAAACTACGATCCAAAATATATCTTCCTTTCTTAGGTTGTTTCTATCAGGTATTTTGCCACAACAAATAAGAAAATAAGTCAATACATTCTGTCCTCATAGTGCATTACATTTATTGATTTGAATTATTGAACATCACTGAAGTCCTCAGGAGTATTCCAGCTTGAAGGTGGTGAATGGTCCTTTACATGTTCTGGAGTCTTTGGTTAGGGGTTTTGTGTGTAGGTATGGAGTGTTACAAGAGTGCACTTCAGAGTTTCTCACTGGCTTTTCGCCATGTTTGGAAGTGGGTGTGGCTCCTTTTAATGTCACAGTAAAATACTAGTATTTCACGCAGTTGTTCTGGGGACCAAGCAGCTGTCGGCATATGGCATATAATACAAGTAACAATTTTTCTAAAAAAAAAAAAAAAGAGGATTGATTATATCTTATGTTGCTATTGTTGAAGTTGAACTAATAAGCGTGACCACGGGTTTGCTATGAATATTCTTTGATCCGTAGTTTATCATTGAGATACGTTATTGCAATCTGAACATTTTCACTAAGAGCAGAAGCATCATCCTGGCTCTCTGAGTGAAGAGGAATTGTGCTTTCTTTGCTTCCTTTTGTCATTTCACAGCCTAACTTTTGTTACTTTATTATAGATTTGTATACCTGGCTTATTTTCGTAAATATTTTCTTACCAAGATGATGATTTTAGTTGTTTTTAATTTCACACTTATAATAATAACTTATAGGCACTTTTAAACTTAAAAATAGTAGATTCTTTATATTCCTGTTAAGATTGTGTTTTAACATCTCATTCCTCAAGAGACAGATTTTTCTTTTCCCACAAAAGACATAAGCTGATTGGATGTTAGCCTAGTTTTCTAGGAAGACATGACTTTTTTTTTCTGACATAAAAAACATTTATTTTATGGTCCAAATTGGAAAATCATTTAGACATTATATATAATATATTATATAAATAATATATTAGTTTACTTTTTAAAGAAGAAGTTAACATTTGGGTGAAGAACAACCTGTTTCAATATCAAAAGATCTGCAAAGAATAATTCCCTAAACATGTTGTAATTTTTGTTTTTCACCCTATGCCTCATAGAAACACTATAATTACAAGATTATGATGTGGTACCATTATGAGGAAACACTTCTTCTTTTTTTTTTTACATTTTAAAAAATTCTTTTATTTTTATTTTTTTTATTTTTTATTTTTTTATCAGTTACATTTTATTAACTCTGTATCCCAGCCATGTCCCGATCCCTCATAAGGACCAAATGTTAAAAAACAAAACAAAACAAAACAAAAAAAACCTACAGCAAACAATGGTAGTGTCTTTCCTACAGGTGTGACTCTAAATGCTGTGTGCCATTGAATAACAAATAATTAGCAGAAGTCATGTCTTTCCTTCAATGTTTTCTCTTCTGTGAACAAAATAAAATCAACAACATTTTTCAGTGTCAGACCTTAAAGTGCAGTGCTATTTACAGAAGGTTAATTGAATCCTAGAGTTACAGAAGACTTTATTATTGATGAGAGTATTACTGAATGAGAAATTGTTTTATTACTTTTAGAAAATATTTTGAACTTTTGGAGAGTTACAGGAAACAAATTTAGAAAATGTCAGTGTTTCTGTCTTTCCTAATCAGCATGAAATCTCAGTCCGTATTTGAGTTGAGGTCTGTGGACATTAGAGAGCTCTCTGGCTCCTTTGTATTAGGCTGAGGTGCAAAGTTCCATTGCTCACAAAGAATTTATGCTACAAGTATGTCAGTATACAAGCACTCATTTGCAAATGAATCATACTAGTTCAGCACAATATCTTTTTCAATAGAAAAAGCCTTTAGATAAGAGGTTCCCAGCCTTCCTAATGCTGTGACCCTTTAATATAGTTCCTTGTGTTAGTTCCTAAACCTAAACTTTTTTCATTGCTACCTCATAACTGTAATTTTATTACTGTAAATATCTGATATGTAAATATGCAAATATGTGATATGCAGGGCATGTGATATGTGACCCTTAAAAGGAGGGCATAAGCCACCGATTGAAAACCACTGCTTAAGATATTTATGTTTATTGCTTTGACTTAATCAGTTTTCTATGGAGTTATTTGGGTACTATTAGTATTTGAAGACAAAACATATATAATAAGTAATGAGATAGCGACAAAATTTTGGCTGGAGGCTGAGTGAATCTTATTGCTGAGTCTCAATTATTTTGGTACATAATCTTTTCATAAGACATAGAAGAATAGCAGATAGAGGCAATCTACTGTTGGCATATTTTATTTAGATTGCAAGTGTGATTTTCAGTTCAGTTATGCTACTTGTTAAATTGGATCCTAGTCCTTAAGGAGCTGATTTGGGTTTCAAAATTATCTTATTTATCCTATAAGTTGAGATTCAAGCAAGTCTTACTCTTACAAAATTTGTGGAACAAATGAATTTGACAGGAGGAAAGGAGTGTCATATTGGAAGTGGGGAAAAGTCCCTTCTCATCTTAAGCTGTCCTTCTGAAAGCTTGTCCACTGGTTTAACACACCGACTTCCTGAAAGCTCCAGTGCGGGTCCTCCAGGAATGCTGGGGCCTGAAAATTTTTCTTCTTATTTTATAATTAGAATAAATAGTTATCATTGTGTCTATTCACAGTTGTCTCTCACATCTACAAATGATTGAGTTCAGGACCCCTTGAATATGACAAAATCTACAGGTGCTTAAATCCCATAATTAAAGTGACTTAGTAGGGAACTTGGAGAGATGGCTTTAGTGGTTAAGACTCAAAATAAGCTCCCAGGACCCACCTTGGGTAACATTCAATCACCTGTAACTGCTACTGCTTCAGCTACCATAAGAACATATAAACACAACAAATCATCTCTCTCTCTCTTTATCTCTCTCCTCCCTCTCCCTTAGACTCTGTCTCTGTCTCTCTCTCTCAGACACACACACAAATAATAAACAATCAATCAAACAAATAAATAGATAGATAGACAAACAAATAAATAAAATAGACATGACCAAGTAGAAGGAGTAAAGACCAGGAGGTTTTAACCGAACAAGCAATTAAGAAATGCTGAGAGTGGGTGAAATAGTCTTCCACAAGACAAAGCACACCAGCTGTTTTTCATTACTAATTTTCCCTGAAAATTACAGACATATAGCATTATACAGAGTGAGCTGGTTATATTTAGGAATACATATGTATGTACCTAATGCATATAATGACAATCAGTGAAAGAAATAGAAAAAGATGACAGTATACAGCAGGGCTTGGAGGGGGAAAAGGAAAGGGGAAAGTGATATAATTATATTATAATCTAAAAAATAATAAATCTTTCAGATGGCATGGTAGATTCTTACAAGTCACGAATAGTCTCCCATGTACTTTAAATATATGTATTATGTATAACACATAATGTTATAAATGTCATATAAATATGTATATAAAGATCAGAGATTGATGACAAGCAAAACATCTGGATATATCCAAGATAAATGATTTTTTAAAAATCTTTTCTACCGTGGCTGAACACACAGATGCGAAGCAGATGTCTGACTGTATTGAACACAAGAATAGACTAAAGCAATCTGAATAGATAAGGTTTTCAAAGAAATTCTTGCTTATGTGCTCAAGCTGACATGTCAGTAGTTATGAAATGTCAAATACTATTACTCAACTTCCCAAATTTTACAGTTGAAAACTGGAATCTATATTCTATGTGTCTACATGATTAATTCACTCCTTCAACAAGCTTTAGCAGGCATGTTTTTGTCCGCAGCCCTCACTGCGTGGTTGGGATGCAGAGATTGTTTTAGCGTGCTCTCCTCCTTTCAGATGTAGCCATACTTCTAGGCTATCAACGGAAATAGAATTGATATTCGTTTCTCTCTCCAGAGAGAAATGAGTCAGGGAGACGGATGGGCTCTGACTAATTGGTGAGCTCCAGATCAGTTACAAACAAAAAAACAAACAAATAAGGTGAAGACCTATTAAGAAAGACCATGGACATTGACCATTTACATGTGTAAGACCACATGTTCATAATATGTCCCTGCATTAATACACCCATGAAAAGATGTATACACACACAAACAAACAGACACAGACTGTATCTATGCTACTTTTATACTTTTGAGACCCTCCCAGTAGTCTGTTATCATTTTTATTACACATTAGTGGTTATGTGACTTTGTTTTCTTTCTTCCTAAATGGACATGAAGCACTTAAATGAAAACACTGCCTAGCTTGTCTCTAAATTCTCAACTCTAGAAGGTTATTAAAATATGTTTTCAATAGCTATTTGTCGAAGGAATAAACCAAGTATCACACTTTAAATGAGCTAAATTAAAAATATGTATTTGTATATACATATCACATAGCACTTTCTGTAATAGTAAACCCCAAATTTTGGTAACTATTTCCAAAATGTGATTATTCAGTCCTCGCAACTAAAATTAAGTATTTTGATGAATGTCAATTGAGTTTTTTTCTATAAACAATAATTTTCTATAACCAGTTTCCTTCATTTCATTCTTTGCCAACTTCAAAACATGGAGATGATGGCAATGAGAAAGAGTGAAAGAAATGAGGCATTGTACAAAAGGTTATGTGTTCCGTGTTCCATGTCCCTGAAACAGTCATACATCCTCAGCTACAACTCCTTAGTGTCTAATGTAACAGTCTTTGGCTTGCCTATACCCATCTTCACAGAAGTATACAACATGGCCTACCTATGCCTGCAAAGAAACTTTGACAGTGTGCAGAAAGGGAGACATTGGAGTACTCCGTCCTAATGACATGGTTTCATCAAACCCCTGCCCTCAAGGGTTACTACTGCTGTGATGAAACACCATAATCAAAAACAAGTTGGGGACTTGAGTGAGTTTACTTAGCTCATATTTACACATCCTAGTCCATCACCAAAGAAGGTCATGACAGGAATTCAAACAGGGCAGGCACCTGGAGGCAGGATCTAATGCATGGAGGGTTGCTGCTTACCGACTTGCTCCCATGGCTTGCTCAGCCTGCTTCCTTATAGAGCCCAGGACCACCAGCTCAGAAGTGGCACCATGCACAAGGGACTGGATTTGCCCATCAGTTACTAGTTAAGAAAATGCCTTACAGGCTTGTCTACAGCCTGATCTATTGGAGGCATTTTCTCAACTGAGGCCCCCTCCTCTCAGAGGATTCTAGATCGTGTTGACATAAATATAGCCAGCCCAACCAACCTATTTAAAAATGCTCAAAGAAACATTTTTAGCAAGAAAGGATTAATATGGCTCATGATTTCAAAGCTTTGGTTCGTGGTTATCCTACTCCATTGCTCCTGGCCTTTGGTGAATCAGAGTAGAATAGTGGCAATTGGGTATGGTGATGGTAATTGTTAACCTCATAACATCCAGGAAAGCAAAAAACAATAGAAAGCTTCAAAGACACATCACCTCTAGGGAACCACTTCTCCAAGCAGGCTTCAGCTCAAAAGAGCCAACTCAGTATGACTCATTAACAGATTAATCCATTTATAAATGTAGGAGTTATACTCCAATTGCTTCAATAGTGCCACTGCCTGAAAAACATGCTTTCCAGACATGAGTTGTTTTGTTTGTTTGTGATGGACAGTACACTCATATGGAAACCAAAATATTTGAAGGAAGATTTTCCATGGAAAATTTCATTTTTATGTTACCATATAAAATAAATCTTCAAGATTATTATATTTCCAGCAGCTACAAAATTATATCACTTTTATACGCACACATATACTATACATAGATATGTATATTTTATGATAAAGTCAAATGATTTGCTACATACTTTTATTTATTTTATACTTTTATTATTATTGTTATTATTATTATTATTATTATTATTATTTTACACCTTATTCACTTTTTATCCAGGATGTAGCCCCCTCCCTCATCTCTTCCTGATCCCATGCTTCCTCCCTCTTCCTCCCCTGTCTCTCTCCCCTAGTTGCCTGATAGGGAAAGTCCTCCTCACCTACTGTCTGACCCTAGTCTATCAGGTTCCCTCAGGACTGCCTAGATCCTCTTCCTCTGTGGGCTGGCTAAGTCGATGCACCAGGGAAGAGTGATCAAGGAGCAGGCAACTGAGTTTATGTCAGAGACTGTATCTCCTCCCTTTACTAGGGCATCCACAGGAAGACAAAGCTGTGTATGGGCTACATCTGAGCAGGGGGTCTAGGTCCTCTCTATGCATGGTCTTTGGCTGATGAAATAGTCTCTGTAGTTCCCCTGGGCCCAACTTTGTTTTTGGCTTTGTTGTTCTCTTTGTGGAGCTGCTGTCCCTTCTGGATCCTTCTATATCCCCCTTTCTCCATAAAACTCCCTGTGCTCTGTCCAAAGTTAGGCTGTGAATCTCTGCATCAACTACACCCAAAAAAACACAGGATAAAGATACCTTCACCACCACCACAACAACAACAACAAAAAAAAAATCAAAAGAAAACAAGCACACAAATGCACAATCATCACCAACTCCACAATAGCAATAACAATCATTGGTCACTAATATTTATCAATATCAATGGGCTCAACTCTCTAATAAAAAGACACAGACTAACAGAATGGTTGTGGAAACAGGATCCAACATTCTGCTGCATTCAAGAAACAAATGGGATGGACTTTGGAAGAAGGAGAAAACAGGAAACAGGACAGGAATCGACCACAGAGGGCCTCTGAAAGTCTCTAGCCAGCAGTGTATCAAAGCAGATCTGAGACTCATAACCAAACTTTGAGTAGAGTACAGGTTATCTTACGAAAGAAGAGGGAGATAGAAAGAACTGGATAGAACAGGAGCTCCATAAAGAGAGCAATGGAACCAAAAACCCCAGGCACAGAGGTCTTTTCTAAGACTGATACTCCAACCAAGGACCATTCATGGAGATAATGTAGATAACCTAGAACCCATGCTCAGATGTAGCCCATGGCAACTCGGTCTGTAAGTGGGTTCTCTAATAAGGAGAACAGGGACTGTCTCTGACATGAACTCAGTGGCTGGTTCTTTGATCACCTCCCCCTGAGTGGGGAGCAGCTTTATCAGGCCACAGAGTAGGACAATGCAGCCAGTCCTGATGAGACCTGATAAGCTAGGGTCATATGGAAGGGGAGGAGGACGTCCCCTATTGGTGGACTTGGAGAGGGCCATGGGGGGAGTATGAGATTGGGAAGAAATAAGGGTGGGTGCTACAGCTGGGACACAAAATGAATAAACTGTAATTAATATAAAAAATAAAAATTTAATTTAAAAAAGTTTAAAAAAACATACTGGGTTCAGATGAAAGGGGAGGAAGACTCAGGGAGGGGAATGGGAGAAGAAGAGGGAAAAAAGGGTGAGATTGGGAGGGGAAGAGGGAGGGGACTACAGCTGGGATACAAAGTGAATAAACTGTAATTAATAAAAAATACAAAAATTTAAAAAAAGAAACATACTTCTGCAACAAAGATATATACTACCTCAGAGTAAAGGGCTGGAAATACATTTTCTAAGCAAATAGATCCAAGAAACAAGCTGGAGTAGCCATCCTAATAGTTAATAAAATAAAATAAAATTTTAACCAGAACTAATCAAAAGAGATGGGGAGGGACACTTCATTGTCATCAAAGAAAAAAAATCCACCATGAGGACATCACAATCCTGAAAATCTATGCCCCAAATACAAAAGCTCCTGCATTTGTCAAAGAAACATTATTAAAGCTTAAATCACACATCAATCCTACACATTAATAGTGGGAGACCTCATCACCCCACTCTCACCAAGCTACATACAGTTAGAGAAAAAAAAGCACAAACAAATTGAAAATGAAAGCTTACAAAACTGGAAGTAATGATGAGTAATAATGCATTTGATGCTAATCCACCATAAGTAGCAATTAGTACAGAATTGTTTTAGGTGTAACTTTTAGAAACATGTTTATTCTCATGTGAACAGCATTTCATTAAAATTACTTGTCTGCACTTGTCTGCCTACTGTTCCATGGAAGTTAGTTAAGTACCATGGAGAATTTCATTATCACCAAAGAGATTCACAATAAATTCACTTAAAGCCTTCTGTTTCCTTTCTTTTTATTGTAAATATCTTGAATCTGAAGAAGATGTATTTTGAGGTATCATTAAAACATTGAAGCAGGACATTCTCCCCAAGCATGGTTGGATACCATAAAAAGCTAAAATGATACGCTCAGGATGCGAGGCTAAGCACTGCACTCAGGGTCAGCAGCTTTCGACCCAGAGAAGAGCATGTCTGATTGCATGCGGGTTGATGCCCCAGGTCCCGCCTCTGAGAAAAAGGTATCGGACGGGTCTGATGCTCTTTGGGTGGATGACACCTAAATGAACATCGGGACAAAGTCCCAATTTATTTCTAATATCAGAGATCAGACATCTACTCTTGCCTGATGCATCTAAAACAAAAAGGGGGAACTGTAGAGAGCTGCGGAATGCTATGCCTTAAAGATGGAGCTGGTTTCTGCCTTCCACCTTCCCGATGGTGAGTGCTCTCTGTCACGAACAACTCCACATTTGGCTAAGGCTGAGGATCTGGCTTGCTTCCATGTATGTGGACCTATCGGCATTGTCCACGTGGCACGCCTGGGTTGGCTACCCAGAGGCTATTTAAGCTGTGGGCTGGCTTTCCCCAGGGTCAGATGATTGTTCAAGGTTCCTGAATAAACTGCATTGAAAAAAAAAAAACAAACCAATAATGGTCATGCTAATGTGGACAGTGAAAATCCAGGAGGCCTCAACCCTACACAAAGAACTAAAAGCAGCAAAGGAATGCTGAATGCACAAGAAATAGTTTTCCCCAAGGAAGAGCACACCCATTGGTTATCCAATACCAAATGTTTAACCATAAAAATATACAAACCAGTAACATTGTGCAGACTGAGGGAGGAGACCACAGTGGGATACAAAGTGACTAAATTGTAATTAATGGATTAATTAAAAAAATGCTTAAAAATAAGATTCATTTGACTCTGGTAGTTAGATTTCTATTTCTTTTCAAAGAAGGAACATTGAGCCTTTTACCTTGTGCCTAATAAACTTTTTTCTATTTACTTCTAAAGAATAATTGATATAAATTAATCTGTGGTACTATAGTGTTCCAGGTGGGAAATAAGATGTTGACATCACCATCAACAGCTTTGTTATCTTTAGCGTAAGGGTAAAATATATAAAGGATGGGTTTAAACTGACAGCAGGCGGGCATAATCATGACGCTGACTTTAATAGAGATTATCCTCTCAGATGTTATCCCTCGAAGCAGTTTCACTGAAAAGGAGATTTCCACCTATTGTCATCCCATCAAATAGTTTGAGTTATTTAAAGCAATGTTCTACTTTCCCCCAGTCCACTGATAGGAGAGGTCCTCCTCTCCTTCCATGTGACCCTAGCCTATCAGGTCTCATCAGGACTGGCTGCGTTGTCCTACTCTGTGGCCTGGTAAGGCTGCTCCCCCATTAGACTGAGGTGATCAAAGAGCCAGCCACTGAGTTCATGTCAGACACAGCCCCCTTTCCCCTTATTAGGGAGCCCACATGAAGGCTGAGCTGCCATGGGCTACATCTGTGCAGGGGTTCTAGGTTATCTCCATGCGTGGTCCTTGGTTAGAGTATCACTCTCAGAAAGACCCCTGTACCCAGATTTTTTTGGTTCTATTACTCTCCTTTTGGAGCTCCTGTCCTCTCAAAGTCTTTCATCCCCCCCTTCTTTCATAAGATTCCCTGCACTCTGCCCAAAATTTGGCTATGAGTCTCAGTATCTGGTTTAATATGTTCTCAAAAATTGACCATATGGTCAGGCACAAAGCAAGCCTCAATGGATACAAAAAGATAGAAATCCCTAGTATCCTATCAGACCACCATGGCCTAAAACTAGACCTCAGCAACAACAGAAATAACAAAAAACATGCATACACATGGAAACTAAACAACTCTCTACTCAATGACAGCTTGGTCAGGGAAGGAATGAAAAAAGAAATTAGAGACTTCCTAAAATTGAATGAAATGAAGACACAACTTTTGGGACACAGTGAAAGCAATGCTAAAAGAAAAGTTCATAGCACTAAGTGCCTCCAGAAAAAAAGTTTGAGACATCTCATACAAGCAATTTAACGGCACACCTAAAAGCCATAGGAATAAAAAGAAGCAGATACACCAAAGAGGAGTAGAAGATTGGAAATAATCAAACTTGGAGCTGAAATCAATGAATTAGAAACAAAGAAAACAATTTAAAGAATCAAGAGCTGGTTCTTTGAGAAAATCAACAAGATAGGCAAACCCTTAGCCAAAGTAACTAAAAAGCAGAAAGAAACTATCCAAATCAGCAAAATCAGAAATAAAATGGGGACATAACAACAGACACTGAGGAAATCCAAATAATCATTAGGTCTTACTACAAAAGCCTATATGCCACAAAATTTGAAAATCTGAATGAAATTAACAATGTTCTTTATAGATTCCATTTACCAAAATTAAATTAAGATCAGGTAAATAGATTGAATAGTCCTATATCCACCAAGGAAATGGAAGCAGTCATCAACAGTCTCCCTTCCAAAAATAGCCCAGGGCCAGATGGTTTCAGTGCAGAATTCTACCAGACCTTCAAAGAAGAGCTAACTCCAATTCTCTTCAAACTATCCCACAAAATAGAAACAGAAGAGACATTAGCAAACTCATTCTATGAGGCCACAGTCACCTTGATACCTAAACCACACAAAGACCCAACAAAAAAAAAAAAAAGAAAACTTCTATCTCTCTTATGAACATGGATGCAAAAATACTCAGTAAGATGCTTGCTTAGAACACATAAAAGATACCATCCACCATGACCAAGTAGGCTTCATCCCAGGCATGCAGGGGTGGTTTAATATACAGAAATCCATCAATATAATGTACCATATAAACAAACTGAAGGAGAAAAGCCACATGAACATCTCCTTAGATGCCAAAAACGCATTTGACAAAATCCAACACCCATTCATGTTTAAAGTCTTAGAGAGATCAGGGATACAAGGCACGTACCTGAACATAGTAAAGACAATATACAACAAGCCTATAGGCAACATCAACACCACCACTTAAAATGAGCAATGGAATGCTCTCAAATAAAATGTTAACTTCAGTTAGTGATATTCAGTGTGACCAAAAGTTTGTTGGGCCCATTCTTTCTCCTCCTTCTCCTCCTACTCTTCTTCCTCTTCCTGATCATCATCCTCCTCTTTTGTGTTTGTTCTGAACAAAGGTATCTATACATGTAATTTACTAATTTATGACTTATTGCAGTTTGTCCTATGATGACATTAGCTAATACCTAGGACTCAGTTCTCCTGGGTGAATACCAATGTTACATGTGTTCCCTCCCCATCTCGTTTGGTTTGTTTGTTTTTTCATCTCATTAAACATTGACTTTCCCATGTGTTGTTGAACAGTCAAATACTTTGTAACTGAAACTTCCTATAAGGTTAACTTTGTGCAAGCTCTTGGTTTAGGACTAAGACAAGAACCCTGAAAGTTTTAGTGGCTTTTTAGACCCCATGTGTCTTTTGTGGCTCAGTGGGCGTTTCTATCTCCTGATTTAACCATAAGCTATCATTAATTTCAGTTGTTTATGTAGGGCCATTCTGAACTCAATTCTTTTTAAAATGAAGCTGTGGTCATTCAGTGTTCTATTCTAGCAGTGTACAGAGCACCAGGAACTGTGCCTACTAAGGTAAGCTTGCATAGTAGGTTTTAGTCTGGTATTTAATTAAAAGACCTTTTGGGTTGGATTCCAACTGCCATCACGATCAGTCATTCTGTTTTTTGGGGAATGTGGTATTTGTCTATATATGAATTTTGAAGTCCTATAGTTAAAATATCCAAGAAAGTCAAGGCAGCTTGGACTTTAGCTTGTCAGTAGGCTGTTTTGACAGTGTATGAAGACAGACAGACAGACAGACAGACAGATAGATAGATATGCATAAAGTGAGAAAAGAGGGCTATCTCAGTGCAAATTAAAGAAAGCTTGTATGAATCATAGAACCACTTACATACTCAATATATATTTTGAAATTATTGCTGTTGACTGTGTTTTATAATGAAAGTGTGTTCCTCAAAGAACAGACTCTTAAAATCTAAATCTATAGATGTAGGATTTGGAATAAGTGAATTTTTGTTTTAGTTTTGGCTTCTGATTTACCTCTTAAAGGTCCTTCAGTTATTTCATTTGTCACAAAAGCTAAACAATGCAGTTCAGGGCTAAATAAAACCCATCACTGCACAGCCTTCCCACTTTTCAAGGTAACTATTAGGAAAAGATAGATATTTTTATTTGGGAATCAACAAGAAAAACAAGCATCAAAGGCACCATGATGCTATGAGAATAACATAGGGGATCTGCATGAATTCTGATGATGGCAACTGCAGTTGTGTTGAGCACAAACTGCCAGATGTTAGTGCTTTTCATGCTCTCTGTCTGGGACAGACCAGGATCCTGAGAAATAAATATCATTATCCCAGTTTCAGAAGGAGTAGTTGCAAATTTTTGATTAAAAAAATATCAGTTAAGTGTTTAAATAGTAAGATAAGGAGTGGAACAAAGATTCCAAATTTTTTCTGGGTACCCCAAAGGTGCCGTGTGTGGTCTGAATTTACAATAAGAATGCTTTTCTTTTTTTTTTCCTTAGCTCCCTAGGTGAGTTTCTTCACTTACAACATTCAAAAGAAAGAAAAGCACCATCTGTAATAGCTTACCACACTGCAAGCAGTCAGCTCTGAATCTCCTCACATGCATGATCCCATTTGATCCTTATAAACAAACATTGATACTATTTTTTTAAAAATCAAGTGATTCTTTTTTTTTTTTTGACAAGATGAAAATAATTTTAATCATAGATCAGGAGTAAACATCTAGAGATATAAAGCAAAACAATAAAGTAGTATTGAGGAAAGTCTTACATTTTCGTAAGTAATAAAAAACAATATCCAGATATTCAACAATGAAATGTAAGAATGGTTCAAAAACATAAAAAATGGCTGAATACTTTTCTCCAAAGAAGATAAATACGCACATAAATAGCATACAATAAAATGCTTAGAATTATTCATAACTAGACAGCGTCAAATCTTAACTCTAAGAAAAACAATGTGGTGAATTTATATTTTTATGGTTAATATTTTTTTGAGACAGGGTTTCTCTGTATAGCCTTGGTTGTTCTGGACTCAATTTGTAGACCAAGCTGGGCTTGAACTTACAGAGATCTGCCTGCGTTTGCCTTCTGTAGTGCTGGATTACAGGTGTGTGCCACTATGTCTGGGTATAGTTAATATTTTAAAAGATAATAAGTATTTACAAACAGTAGCAAACTGGATTCCACTTTTGGCAGTAATGAAAAAAAAGTTAAATTACTGTCAAAGAACACAAGTAATGGAGAGGAGATGCAAAATTCAAAAGCTCACTTCTCTATTGAAGCATATTGTAACATTAAATGTCTTCCTGATTTTGAATAGGCAGAGACACTAAACATTGCTAGAGTCAACTTTTCAGCTGCTTAGAACTAATTATTTCTCTCATGGTATATTTTCTCTCAACTATAATAAAAAACATTCAATTTTTCTTTTTTATAATTTTTATTTATTTTACAATTTATTCATTATGTATCTCGATTAAAGCCCGCTCCCTCAACTCCTCCCAGTCCCACCCTCCCTCCCTCATCCTCCCCAGTCCACTGAAAGTGGGAGTTCTTGTCCTCTGCCATCTGCCCATAGCTTATCAAGTCTCATCAGTACTGCCTAAATCCTCTTCCTCTGTGGCCTGGTAAGGCCTCATCTCCAGGGGCAAGTGATCAAAGAACAGGCAATGGAGTTCATGACAGAGGCAGTCCCTGCTCCCCTTATTAGGGAACCCACTTGGAGAACAAGCTGCCTGTAGGCTACATCATCTGAGTATGGGGTCTAGGTCCTCTCCATGCTTTATAGTAGATCTGGTTTGGCTTTGAATGTAGATAGTATATGGCAAATTTGCAAAACTTGGGGTGTAGTTTAAATTCTGTTGATCCCTCGTTTGTTTGTTTTTTTTTTCATGCCTTTAAAATTTCTCCTCACAAAGTCTTATTTTAACACTTGGCAAGAAACCTGAAAATGTGTGTTATAGATGTAGCTCTACCTAGAAAATAAAAAATAAGTGTCATGAACCTGCCACGGTGCCTATTATCTCAGCACAGAGACGGTGAGGAGAGAAGGATCAGAAGTTCAGTGTCATCCTCCTGTGACTGTGTAGAAGTAGCCCTCCTCTACACAAACAACAAAAGGATTGAGAAAGAAAGCAGGGAAACAACACCTTTCCAGATAGCTTCAAATTATATAAAATATCTTGGGGTTACCTCTAACCAAGCAAGTGAAAGGCTTGTATAATAAAAACATCTTTTGAGAAAGCAATTGAAGGCAATAGAAGAAGAAGGGAAGATCTCCCATGCTAATGGATCTGTAGGATTAATATAGTAAAAATGGCCATCCTACCAAAAGCAGATCCAGGGTGGGCAGGTAGGCGGGTAGGGAGAGGCCAGCCAGATGGACAAGTATGTGGTTAGGGCTGAGGTAGGTAGGTAGGGCCATTGTATGTGTATGGTACAAATACTTTCGTGTGTGTATTATGACTTCCAATTTTGTGTTTCCCTTAGGGGTGCATCTGGATGAGATGGAATGTGGGGATGAACTGGGAGGAGTTAGAGGGAAGAAAAACTGTAATCAGGATATATTATATGAGAAAAAAACTATTTCAATAAAAAAGAAAAAATGTATTTAGAAAAAAGGAGTGCCAACACACAGGAGCCATTATTAAAAGTCACTCTTTGGAGTTTATTTTCTGCCATTTCTTCCACCTTAATGTCCTTGTCATCTGTTCACTAAAGACAATGAACCTTGGTTTTGTTTGTTTGTTTCTTGTTTCATTGTTTTCACATTTACTGGGTATCTGTGTTGAGATTCGCCTATCTGTCGTGATGGACAGCACTTGCAGTTTGATTCGGCAGCCTTCAAAATAAGTGGTTTCCTCCTGATCACTTATCTTAGGGTCTTAGTATATTGTGCAGGGTTGATTTATTTCAAACTGTCCACAACGGTACACTTTCTCTGTAGCTTCTTTGGTTGAAAATCCTAACTCTGGCACAGGCCATGATGTGTCCGACAGAGAAGCCCACAGTCCTGGCAAGCAGGTGCGGTGCGGACAGCAGACTATGAGGACTCCACCCTCCAAGGTCACTCCCACTGTGTGAGCAATGCCCCATGTTGTGTCGAGTGATGGCAGGTTTGACAGGGACTGTTAATATTCTCTCCCTTAAACGTGATTAGTTTCTTGGTTTTTTTTTCTTTAATTTTTTTTTTTTTTGTGTGTGTGTGTGTGTGTGTTGTATATATCCAGGTATGGCTACCTGTCCACGAGAATGTGGAGGTCCAAGCAGGATGATGTTTTCCTCACACTCTCTGCCTTGTCACCTTGAAACAGGATCTCTTACCAAACCATAAGCTCACCATTTCAGCTAGTCTAGCTGCTATCTGAGCTCTTAGGATCCGTTTACAGCTACCGGCGGGATTCCAGGCATGCCTGTCTTTTTATGCGGTTGCTAGAGATTCAAACTCAGGTCCTCAAGCTTACCAGGGAACTGCTCTTAGGCACTGTGCCACCTCCCCAGCGATTTCTGGCACTGGCTGCTGCAGTCTCCACGAACTGAGGCTTTGGCTCCATGATTGGATGCTGCTGCAGACCTAAGTGCTTCCTAGGAAGGGACAAGGACTGCAATCTTAGTTTCCACTCCATGACACTCACATGTAGTCTCAGTGGTGGTCCTCAGCCCGACAAGATGCAGAGTGGCTGTGGAAGCCACACATGCACAAATGTTGTTTAGCAAGTGATACACTTTTCTTTTCGCTGCTGCAGAAGAATCCAAGATCAGGACCTCCAACCCCCTGTACTTGTGCTGCTTGGGGATTAGTTGACAGCTAGGAACGTGGTCCCCCGGGTTCTTTAAGAAGAAATGTTAACCACAGTTCTGGTGAGCCTGGATTACGGTTAGAACTGGGCTCAATTCCTTTCAGCGGGGCTAAGAATAAATGGCTGATGATCTAGCTCGGCTGCTAGAATACTTACCTTCTGTGTATAAAGATTCAATTGGAAGATGGTCAGTTGTCATTCAGAAGGACAATTGTGATAGACATCAGAAGCAGGATTAGACAGGGAACAGGACAGGAACCTACTACAGATGGCCTCTAAGAGACTCTATTGATCGAGGTATTGAAGCAGAGGCTGAGACTCACAGCCAAACTTTGGGCAGAGGGCGGGAAATCTTATAAAAGAAGGGGGAGATAGAAAGACCTGGAGGGGACAGGTGCTCTAAAAGGAGACCAATGGAGCCAAAACAAAACAAACAAACAAACAAACAAACAAACAAACTGAGCACTGGGGGCCCTGAAAACAATGATACCTCAAACAAGGACAATGGATGGAAAGGACCTAAAACCCCCGGCTCAGATGTAGCCCCTAGACTCAGTCTCCAACTGGGGTCCCTAGTTAAGAGAGCAGGGGACAAGAACTCAATGGCAGGTTCTCTGACCACCTCTCCCTGAGGGGGTTGCAGCCTTGCCAGGCCACAGAGGAAGACAATGCAACCAATCCTGGTGAGACCTGATAGGCTAGAGTCAAATAGGACCTCCTCTATCAATGGACTAGAGGAGGCGCACAGGGGGAGAAGAGGGAGAGAGGGTAGGATTGGGAGGAAATGAGGGAAGGGACCACAGCCAGGATACAAATTGAATAAATTGTAATAAATGATTTTTTTAAATTCAATTGCAGACGTCATCATGGCTCAACAAAAATTTCAGAACTGGAAAAGTAGAGGCAGTTTGCTCAGAAGCTCAAAGTCATCCTCAAGTACTTAGCAAGTTTGAGGCTAGCCTAGAGAACATGAGACAGTGAGCCAAACACAAAGTTAGTGTGTGTGTTTGTGTCTGTCCATATATGGTGGCACATGTCTGGAATCTCAGCTATTCCAGGAAATCTGACAGGAGGGGCATAAGTAAAAACCAGCTGGGCTACTATGGAACAGGAGGATATTCTCAGAAAATGAGAGATCCTTTCTCAAAACGTAAATAAATGAAGGGCTATGTATATAGTTCACTGGCAAAGCATTTGCCTAGTACGTGTGAGGCCCTGCGTTTGATCCCTGCACTGGGTGAGAAAGCGAAAACAAGGCAAAGAAAAATAAAATAAAATAAAAGAGGAAAATGATGTAAAAAATAATTTAAAAAATAAAGAATAAAAGCATAAAGAATAAAGTTTAAATACCTTAAAGATAAAAAAACTGGAAAAGAGAAAGACATTTTAATTGCTAAAGAATAGAAAAGCATAAATATTTAAAGAGTAAGGGAAAGGTTTACTTCCTTCATAAGCATCCTTGAAGGAGAGAATATTCTAATAGATAAATCTCAGCACATGTATGTATTAAAACATGTAATAAAATGAGTTTATTGCTATTCATTGCACAGAAGGTAGAAAAACATTTAGTTCATGTTTGATTTTATGGAAGTCACACACAAGGTAAATTCTCAGATTGCTAGGGACACCAACTGTTATAACCAAATCTAAATTAAAAAACAAACCTACTCAGCAGTTATGAATTACAAATATGTCAGCAGATATTGTTGTGCTGATGTTGTTAGTTTCCAATCAGCATTGTTCATGTCTATATGCTGCTCGTGATTTTCCTCTAAGGCCCTACATCACTTCATAATACAGGGACTTCTATTAATTCTGTGACCTTCCTTGCCTTAGGCCTCTGAGGAAACATTGCATTCCAGTAATGAGGAAGAGGACCCTTTCCGAGGGATGGAGCCCTATCTTGTGCGGAGACTTTCATCTCGAAGTATCCAGCTTCCTCCTCTTGCCTTCAGACAGTTGGAACAAATGGACTTGAGAAGCGAGTCGGAGAACATTCCACGGCCAACCAGCCTCCCCTTGAAAATCCTGCCTCTGATTGCTATCACGTCTGCAGACTCGAGTGGGTGAGTGCTGTTGGTAGCATTGCCAACGTTATGTTTTCAATGGTGATTGTTGCGTGAGATGTTTTGGGGTTTGTGATTTGGCACATTGTTTGATTTGAGGAGTATGATGAGTTTTTGAATCAAGAACAAAAGAAGAAAAGCCATGGGAGGGTGTCTTTGGTAACGTCTGTCTCTGAAAGATGAGACATTTTAGTTGGACTGTTTTTCCAGAAAGTGTTGAAAAGCAGTGGTGACTGCTCAGGATCATCCAGAAAAAGGAAACGGAACCAGGAAAACCTACACTGGCCATAAGTGATGTTTAAAGCTCTTAAGGAATGATAACTAATAGATTAATTATCATGTCAGCAGACACATGCAAAAATGGTAGGTGATAATTCAGTGAGGCAAAATGAAGCTGGAATTAAGAGTAGATTACACTGTAATTAGAATAAAAGAAGATATGCAATTATATTCATGAGCCTGGTAATTTGGCCTTTGACACTATAAGATATTACTTGAATGCTATTTTAGTACTTATTAGCACTCGTATTAATAAATCACTTTCGCTTAGCCTTGGTAGATAGCAGGGAGTCAAGGAAAGTCTATCTCCTCCATACAGCTTCTTATTTTATAGAATGCTTTTTTAAAATTCTGCTTAGCAATGAATATTTTACTCATTGATAGTAACATTGGCCCATAAACATGGAAACGAGGATAGTGGGTACATCCTATACCTACTTACCTGGCTGGCTGCACCTTAAGGGATCCAGGATAGAAAAGAAAGAGAATGAGACCAGAAGCCCATATGTACACCGACTCTCAAGTTTCTTTTTCTAAGAGATGCCAGAAAAATCACTTAAGCTACATAAAGGATGCTTGTTCACTTTCTGCAGGGTAAACCAGTCTCTAGGAGAAACTCCAGATTTAAAAAAAAAAAAAGTGTTCAAAAAATTTTGTCCAGTAATTCAATACTGAATTTAACTATCTCAGTTGTTACTTAGCAGTCCCCAATCCCCATGCACTCTGGAAGAGAACATGAAACAATTGCTACTAAATAAGAAGGTAATTTTAAATTCTCACTTTAGTAAAATGGAGAAAGAAAATATGCATTGATGCATTGCTGTTCTTTTTTCTTGGTCGAGTATGTATAAGGATGATGTGTAAATACTGAGCAGTCTCATATTATGATGGGTATAAATTGAAGATTTTTTTTTTTGAAAAAAAAAAAACAAAACACTGTAGCCCTGAACTTAATTTGGATCAACATCACTGGTGTTCATTGGTGTAGAGGTGAGGATTCAGACACCAGGATGTCACACATGTCATTCCATTCCTAAAATCACCCCTAGGTGATCTCCTTGGAGAAGACATGAGTTATTCTTATGATTATGGTTTATTCTGATGATCAGTTTTAAGGAAAAGTCAGCCAAAGAGAAAGCCACATGGACAACAGATCAGATACGACCTTCCAAAAGTCCCCTCTCAATGTGGAATCAAACAGCTGCGACTCCCCATCCAAGAGTTGCAATGGCACAATTGCAAATCCTGTGAAGAACTCGGTATCTAGATTTTCCACTGTGAGTAATATCCCGTTCCTTCGCCTAGGATCCTAGGATGTGCCAGCCCAGACTTCCCGGGAGGAAAGCAAGTGGGAGGCAGAAGCCACTGTGTCTGCAAAGAGTCTGGGCACAGAGAGCCATACCTGAGGGAAAAAGCCTCTAAAATAAGTCCCCAAATACCAGCTCTGGGCCCTTCTCTCAAACTGACCTTTTTAAATTCAAGAGTCATAGCCCTGATAAACTCTTTTCTGTACACAAGGTACATCTTAGAATAATTGCTCTGCTTTCTCCACACTTGAGGACAGAAGGCTTTCTAATTAAATTTCAAAGGACTAATTTGAGTCCCTGATATACTCAATTAATGCTGGTATCTAAAAAGTGGTGGCTAAACGTGATTTCTCACTTCAAGCTCATGTGCTCTCAAAAAGAAAATGATGAAGGGTACTTAATATCATCCCTGTGTAGTTTGATAATGTGTATAATTAAAAACCTTAGGTAAGAGCTAAACTTATTTAATTAAATTTGAATGTGTTGCTCAAAACAAACAAATAATCCCCAAGTGCCAAGGAACTTCCGGATTTAGGACTTTTCCTAGAACTTTTGTTGTTTCAAAATTTGTTTTTCTCTTAATGAAGGACCGGAGAATTAAGTTTCAGCAGTGAGCTTACTGTTTACATATTTATGCAATATGATGAAGAAATTAATTTGTGTTTACAAAGAGACAAAGATGACTTTTTGTTCCCGAAGGCAGCTACAGGAAGCCATGACAAATAGCCCGTCAGCAGGAAACAGGGACAAGGGAATTATTGAGGGGACTCAGTTATTGAAATTGAGGAATGTAAATTCCAGAAAATAGAAAGTAGAGTTAGAAATGCTAGTCTGTGGCCATTTCATTTAAACTAGAACGTTAGATTCATTCCAAACCACCACCTCAAAAGTGAGAGAGGAGATTCATGTTACTTTAGATAAGTTGATCACTGCCTAGGTACCCTTTTAGGCCAGTGTGCCCATCAGGTCCTCTTGTCAATTTGTTCTGAGGCTTAGCAATTGTATGTTTTGATGATAAAGGGGACTTTCATGCCATTTGGATTTATTTTCCTTTCTTTCTTAGCATCATAGCCCTTTTCTTATTAATTTTTAAAATTTCAATTAAAGTAATCACATAATTTTTCCTTTCCATTTCTTTCCTCTGATTCCTCTTATGTCCTCTTACCCAATCCTTCCCATGGCTAAATTCCCCTCAAGCTCATGACCTCTTCCTTGGTTATTATTGTTATATATCTATATAAACATAGGCATATGATCTATCAAGTCCACTTTAGTGTTGCTCATATGTATGTGATTTCAGACCTGACCATTTGCCATTTTTCTTTAATGTCATATGGCTCTGTCAATTATCATGCAGATAACTGACAGCATGTTCTTCTAGAAGCATGTTCTTCTCCTGTAGGAAACCACACTGTAGCCCTGGGAACAAACTGGTACATGTATAGAAAAGTTAGAGTGTGATAACAAGGCTGTAGATGCTAACAGTCCATTGATGAAGTACTGGGTCAGAGAGACTGAAAAGCAGGGAGCATTCAAGACTTGTATAATTCTCCTTTGAAGTGTGATTTTTTTTCCCTAGTAAGGAAGTAATCCTTATTCTCAGTATATGAATTATTGTTGTTATTATTTTACAGTTTCACATATGTGCAGAATGAATAGTGGCCATTCTGATCCCCACCTCCCTGCTTCCTCTGTCTACTAACACCACAAATACGTCTCTTGTTAAATTTGATTCATTTCGTTTTGTGATCCGCCTAGATCAGCTAGGACCATCTGTGTGACTCTAGTTTGGAACGATCTATTAAAGTCTGGTGGTTTCAGTAGAGAATACACAACAGAGGACAGATTCTGTAGCTAGCCAATAGTTCATAGGTAAGAGGTATTGTCCCTTAAGCCCCTCACATTTCCTTGACAATTGTTTCTAGGGCCAGTCTTGTGTGGACACTACAGTTGATGCGAGTTAACAATTACAATCATTGTATGGAGTCTAGAGAATGGCTGTATTTTAAGCAGTGTGAACGTGTTCTTTAACCATTGCATGAAAATGTGCCTAAGCTGCTAGGTTTGTGTGTGTGTGTGAGTATTTTGTTGTGAGTACAAAATAGGATTGTTAAGACTGGACATTTATTGACCTTTGGAATAAGAGGGACAAGTGTAAATGGCTTGAAATCTTATAAAGTTAGTGATGACGTAATCTGGAGTGCCGTGGTTTTATATACATCCTTCCCAAATAATTTACAAGCCATCAGTGTTTATGAATCATATTATGACATAATGTACAGACAGTAAAATATGTTAGTCTTGAGTCTGTGCCTTTTCTGACTGTTAATCAATAAGGACTAGTCTTGCCTGTCCTTGAACTTCACAAAGACAATATTGTGTCACTACATTCCTTGTGTTTGGCTTCTTTGCTCAAAATGTATTTTGTTTTCAATTTGTCAATGTTGTTGAAAATATTATTTGTTTGTTAATTTTGTTAAGATGTGCTGTTCATTTTGTAAATATGCCATAATTTATTTTCCACGTCTCCTTACAGATTGGCATTTGGATTGTTTCTGGCTTGGTACTATCATGATCACCATGGTAGTGCCCATTCTTGAGCAAATCTTTTCATAGACATGTGGGTTCATTCCTTTCGGATACAGTCCTTGGAATGGAATTGCTAGGCAAATATGCATAGCTTCTGTTTTTTTCTGTTTTGAGGTAATATTTCCCTGCCACGTCCTGTGTGGCTTGGCATTGTAAACCTGGCTTTAATGATGCAGAAATAAGAAATGGCAAATGCTGAAGAAAGGACAGATACACAGAAGAGCTGGGTCAGGTGGGCTGTGCTCCATCTGATGGAGGGCACCATTACACAATGCTTACATCACAAGAAGGGGCAGTCTCTAGGGAAAAGCAGTCTCGCCTGTAGCCATCCTGGATCAAGAAACAATGATTGCCAGTTTCCTCACTCACTGGTCAGTGATTCATAAGCACACGGGCCAGAGGACAGCTTTGCCATTTCTCTGAGCCTCTGAGGGGGAGGCTTTGCCATCCCTATGGGTCTGAGGCATTGAGATTCTTGACATGGCTGCGCCCTTGTCAGTGACACACATTCACTCAGGACTTCATGCGCCCCCAACAATTTTACCCAACAGCTACCAATGTACAGAAATCATAGTTATTCTCTCTTCTAACCACTTGATTGTTTTCGTCTTTTTGAGTTTGTTTATGCTAGGGCATAGGTATCTTAATGTGGTTTCACTTTATGTCTCCCTAATGAACAGTGGTCCTGTTTATGTTTTTGTGTGTTTGTTGAACATTTGCGTACCTTCTTTGATGTATGTTCACTTGAATATTTTTCTAGGTTTTTTTTTTCTTTTTCTTGTCAGTTTTGAAGGATCCTTTAAGTAGTATAGGCAAAGAGTTGTGTTAGATAAATGCATTGTGGCATGAATATTTTCATCATAGACAGCAGTTTGAATTTTTATCTCCTATTTATTTTTTCAATGTGATGGGCCTGTGTTATTTCCTGTTGGCTTTTTTCAAGGTGTGAATGAGCATTTTCATTTCAGAGATAAAAAAATGTTACCATGGAATATCAGGGAAGTGAAAGTATAAGAGACCCAGTGAAGTAATGGCAGAAAGTAGGAGGAAAGAAGAGGGAGAATGAGCAGAAAAGGGGGGGATGGCTCCAAGAAAGAGAAAATGCTATGTGTGGGTTCTGAAAACAGGAATGAGGAAACAGGAGCTAGCACACACACCACTAACTCCTCAGAGTAATTTCCTTTGGAATGGTTGGCCCCTCAGATGGTGGGTGGCAGCAAATGGGATATGTAGGCAGTAGAGAAACGGACACAGAGTGTTGAGAATGGAATGACACTGTGGTTTTGGTGGTTGGGCCATAGTTGCTCAAGAGGTGTGGCTCTGAATTGGGTTGGTTGACTATGAGTTGTCTTGTCCCTCACTAGCATTCCATCTTGGGAAGGACCACCAAATGACCAGTTTTAAAAGGTTAATGTAGGAACAATGGCATCTCTCCTTCATAGCTTAGTTTCAAAGCCAAAATAGTTAGCATGGTTCTGCTTTTCACATATTGTGTGTGCTTGATACACAATAAGAGGTTCCGTTACTATACTCTTTGGGGAAAGGATTGGGAAAAAAATCAAATATGTTGTAGTTGTTGCTGTCTCCATTACAGAAGCTGTGTTTGAAGATCTTTTTCTAATAACTTCTGGGGTAGAGATGGATGTTTTAGCAGATAAGAGAAAGAGGCCGATTTCTCTTTCTGATTCAGAAGGTCACCATTGCTATGGGACTTGTCATGCCTATGTCAGTAAGTCTTTGTCTCGCTTTTAGCATCTGTTGCCAGTTGCCAGGCCTGATTTAAGGGCTATTCAGCTATGTTTGACGTGAGAGTAGAGGTTGTCCTTCCAGTTTCCTTCTGAAGGAAAGCACAGACCTCTCAGTGTTTCACCCTGATCAAACCTCCCAGCAGGAATCATGAGCTCTGTCTGGCCCCCTCAGCTCAGAATGTGGCTTCTGTTTCCTGGGTGGCTCATGTACCCCAGATACTACATGGAGAGTTTAGCTTACCACGCACAAGACAATCATTCCGTGCACAGGGGTGCAGGAGAAGGGGAGGGAAAGTGCTGCTAAATCGCTCTAGCCGTACTTCACTGCTGCATTGGCTGGCTGTAATAAAAGAGCCAAGGAGTAAGTTGTTCCCTTGTGGTGGGATGACACAGCTCTGGATGGATGTATATTCAGGCCTGTATGTGGGTGGAGAACACTGCTAGCACTTCCTCATCACTGGTTTCCTATTACCTGTCTGGAGGAGTACACTTGGTACATTTATATCACTATATCCTATTTTAAAAATGAAAAGAATTTAAAGGAAGAAACAGCCCCTCCTGGGGATTAAATAAGGAGTTCATGGGAGAATTCGTTAGTCATATACACAGTTCATTTTACAAGGCTCTTACAGACTTATTTCCCTGAGTTGTGTGTCATTCACATAGGGGATGGTCCCAGATGCCAGTTAGATGACAATGTCTCTGATGAACCACTCATTGCCTTGTCTTCTTGAGTACAAAGAGTACACCAGAGTGAACACACACAAAAATAAAATTAAAACTTTTAAGCATTTTGTGACTAAGCTGAAATCCAAACAAAAGATGAAAAGAGGAAAACCAGAAATATGATTAGAACAGATGCCTCTGTCTTTTCGCATGTTTGCCTTCTAACTTTAAGAGGTATTAATGGTAGGCATTTTGTCTTTGAGGTATTTTAGTTGTAGTGATTTATGAAGCTAGAGGGTTGAACGCCACAGCCTCCTCGCTGAGCCTACTTCATATTGACTATGTGCTCGTGTATCGGGAGATTCATTTGCTAGGGTCTTACTGAACACTACACAGCACATCTGTAATCCACTGGGTGCAGCTGCCTAAGGCTGATAGGGGACACATAACTGTGATTGTGGAAGATTCAGTAGCAATACTCTGTTCTTAAGCTGTATGTGGTTTTAAAATGAATAACTGTAAAGAGATGGGAAGCAATATGCCTAACAGTGTTGAACATACAAGCTACATAGAATAAACTTGATTCTTTTGCTTCCAATTCATTTAAATTTGATTTATTTACATAATGTTCTTTCCTAATATTTTAAAGATAATAACCAAATATCATAGGCTTTTTATTTACTTACATCTAGTCTACTTTGGCTTTAAAAGTTGTGATTTTTCAACACAAAAATTAGTCTCAGGTTAATGAAGTACTTTCTCCTTACAATGTTTAGTGATAATATTTTATTTCTATAATCAGTAGCAGTTTGTGTTTCTATCCTAAAATAAACAAAAATAATGCTGTCTACTTTTTTTTTCATACACCATAGACTCTCTGAAGGTTTCACATTATCTGCTATGTTCACAGTTTACAAAATAATAAAGTAATTATCAAACTCAGCATCCTTTCTCCAGAGTGTGATTCATTTCTATTCTTGCAGAACTCCTGGTATCTACATTAAGGATTCTCTGGCTGTGTGATATATAATGATATGATTTCCATATATGTAATATAGTGACTTATAACAGGAAAGAGTTTTTATCCATAGATCAAGATTTATATATCATGGTCTCCAAAACACTAAAAAGGGCAAAGGATGTGAATCATTACATTCTAGCATCTGGTATCAATTCCTAATCATTTCTCATACCAACCTGACTTGTTTAAATCATATAAGTTGTTTTGGAGTCAAATGCTTTCTAACAGTGAGCCCACTGAACCATTTACTTCGTTCTGAGTAAGAGTAGGCTGTAATATGCAAACCCCATTGCTGGACTGTGACTCAAACTTTAACATTGAAATCACTATGAAGAATGAAAGACACTCAGAAGATCAAGGTGCTAAGAAGGTAGGGCTAAGCGGTAAAGGAGAGTGTCAACAGTAGATAAACTCGATTAGCATAAATATCAAAGAAAAGATTTAACGAAGAAAGGGGGGCAGTAATTGTCAGTATACACACGGATAACTAGATTTATACTCATAAGCTCAGCCTGGAGATCACAGGACAGCCTCACATATTTCACAGGAAAGTGACATCCTCAGCAGAAACCTCATTGGGAAAGAGGTCAGGATGTGAGCTGTCCCTTCAGTAGAAAGGCAGGAAATAAAGGGGAGTCCATGCACCATGGTGAGAAGAGAATTCTGCAGGACTTCACTGAACACAGCAAAAATGAGAGTAGGATTTAAACAGTGGAGAGATTCTTTTGATCTGTTGTTCTCCTTGTGGAGCTCCTGTCTTCTGCAGGTCTGTCTATCTCCCCCTTCTTTCATAAGATTCCCTGAACCCTTCCCAAACTTTAGCCTCTGCTTTGATACCATGCTGAGTCTTTGATACCATGTAGAGTCTTTCAGAGGCCCTCTGTGGTAGGTTCCTGTCCTGTTCCCTGTTTTCTTCCTCTTCCAATGTCTATCCATTTGCCTTTCTGAGTGAGGATTGATCATCTTACCCAGGTCCTCTTTCTTGTTTAACTTCTTTAGGTGTACAGATTTTAGTATGATTATCCTATATTGTATGTCTAATATCCACTTCTAAGTGAGTATATACCATGTGTGTCTTTCTGCTTCTGGGATACCTCACTGAGAGTGATCTTTTCTAGATCCCACCGTTTGCCTGCAAATTTCATGGTTTTCTTGTTTTTAATTGCTGAGTAGTATTGCATTTTTTTGTATCCAAAAAATATGGGCACAGGGGTCTTTCTGAGACTGATACTCCAACCAAGGACCATCCATGGAGATAACTTAGAACCCCTATTTCCCTGCACAGATGTAGCCCATGGCAGCTCAGTCTTCAAGTGGGTTCCCTAGAATTGGGAATAGTGACTGTCTCTGACATGAACTCAGTGGCTGGCTCTTTGATCACCTCCCCCTGAGTAGGGAACAGCTTTACCAGGCCACAGAGGAAGACATTGCAGCCAGTCCTGATGAGATGTGATAGGCTAGGGTCAGATGGAAGGGGAGGAGGTCCTCCCCTATCAATAGACATGGGGAGGGGCATGGGAGGAGATGAAGGAGGGAGGGTGGGGTTGGAAGGGGATGAGGAAGGGGGCTACAGTGGGGATACAAAGTGAATAAACTGTAATTTAGAAAAAAAATTAATTTAACAAAACAGGGGAGAGAAATGTCAGAGCAAGGACAAGGTGAGCCGTCAAAAGAATACACACACAGAGAGAGAACCTTGTCTCAGGTGCTTCTCTGGTAGGTGGAGAGAAGAGCTAACCTCTCAAACATTTATAAGAATTACCTAGCTGTCCTCTAATAGACAGGAGCTCACTCAGTGAGGCAGTTTGTAAAACTGGTTTGTAAAACTCTCTGCACGTCCCTCTATGGCACTCTGGAGTTCTTGAGATTCACAAACAGCAGCAGCATCTGGTATTTGAAGACTTTGGCATTCTCTAAATTATTCAGTTGTTTCCTAGACTTATTATAACCAGAATATAAAAATATATGGGTTTTTTTTCTTTCTTAAAGATGGATGTTCACTTTTATGTTCTGTTGGAGTATAATGTATTTTAAACTTTTAACACCCAGCACTCTTTATCTTACTGATTGATGTAAGAACGTCAGTGTTCCGAGGTAGTATTTGGGTTTCCCTTGCAAATTTCCTTAGAAATGATGGCTGACTTCCACACAGCAGCTCCCTCTGCTATTCTCAAATACTATTTCTGGGGTTTGAGCACTATTCTCGTTCATCACCCAATTTGATCAATAAAATCAGATGTGAAATTGTGTTCTCTGTGGTTAGTTCTATTTACAGAAAGTATTCTTCATTGTTATTGCTACTACCTTTGATAAAAAAACACATGTGCCGTGTTTCCATGAATCTAGAAGCAACATATTATTTTCAGAATAATGTGTAAAATAATCTGAAGTCTATTTTTTTATAGGAGAAAGAATTTGTTTTGGCTCATGGTTTCAGAGATAAAAAGCGTTGTAAGAAATAGTGGCAGCGAGCAGGGGCAGCTGAGTTCACATCTTCATGCTGTACACACGATGTAGAGAGAGCAAACTGGAAACGGCAAAAGCCCTTAAACCCTCCAGGTCTACCTCCAACAAGAAAGACTGAAACTTCCTCACACAGCTCAACTAACTGCAGCCTGAGGGGCCCCATGCCTGACGCAATGGAGGGCATCGCTCATTCAAACCACTGTAAGTGGTCAGGAGGCTCTCATGTCCACATGGACTTCTCTAAAAAGTATTTGTTGCACTTTTTTTGAGATCACAATCACACCATTTCCCCTTCTCTTTCCCTCCTCCAAATCCTCCCACATACCTATTAGCTGTTTCCTTCCTGTGGAAGCTTTCGTAGTGCCTTGTGGTACCATTAAAGCTGAAGCCTATTGTTTAATACTATCTGATAGAATTGCATGCATGAGACCGAACATTACAAGCCTATGCATGACATCTATGCAAACACAGATTTTCGTTCTTATATTTTTCGTTGCCTTAGCAGGGCAAACTTTTTCATTTGAATCCAAATGCACTGAGACAGTACTCATGACTATACTTTAGCAACTAGGTAGTATGCTATGTTTGCAAAATGACTGTGTGCCTAAGTGGAGAGTGCTACAGTTTGTCTAGAGAAGAAATGTGAAGGGTAACTGACTTACAGAAGGTTGCTGTAACACAGACCAGAGCCCACATCTTATTTTCGCTAATAGGCTCTAGTAAGCTCAGCCTAAGAAACTGACATGAGGGCTGATAGTATTGTTTTTGTAAAATTTCCCATGTGTCAAAGATACCCTTTGCTGTTGCCAAGAAGTGAATGGATGGTAGTGAAAATTCACATGTATGAACCATTATGTAGTCATTAAGATGATCGTTATGCTAACTATAGATATCTTTAGAACCCATTTAGGAAAAACAGAATACATACAAGTATGTTCATGTTAAAGTTATAGTACTGCAATATGCCTGCACGTGTCTAAGAATGGGAAAGCACTGTGAAAAAAAACCATAATTTCCTGAAATAATTTTTCCATCCTCAAGATTGTTGGGAAATTACATAAAAGCTTTGTAGCTGTTTTACTTATGTAAGTATCTGTAAGCCCTGATGTCTGACAGACACTGAGGAGGTACTAGGAAGAAAGTATGAACAGGTACAAGTGAGTATATAATATGTGTCTGCGTGTAATCAAATAAAAAAATTGGCAACTATGGGGGTATGTCCTTGGGCCTTCAGACTTCCTCTGGATTACTTTATATAATAATAATTGACAACTTTCTAGATAACACTCTCAGAAAAAAAGCAATTGACCATAGAAAACGAAGTATTAGCTTCCCTGAAACAAAGGAGATACCAACACTAAATTATAGATTTTCAGAAAGGCAAAGAAGTGATATTTATAAATCTCTAAAGCATTAGTTCTCAACCTGTGGATTGAGACCACTTTGGGAGTCAAACGACCCTTTCACAAGGGTCAGAAGACCATAGCAAAACACAGATATTTACATCACAATTCATAAGAGTAGCAAAATTACAGTTCCGAAGTAGCAACAGAAATGATTTTGTTGTTGGGGATCACCACAACATGAGAAACTATATTAAAGTGTCTTCAATACGGTTTAGGAAGAGTAAGAACTTGGTATTTGGCAGAATGTAGGGCCTATTTTGCCGAGATGAGCAGGAGAGGGGGTTCAGCCTTCCACTAGCAAAGCTGTGTGACAGGTGTTTGCTGATTGCTGTCTGGCAGTTAGAATGAGGCTCTGTACCCCTGTGTGGTCAGGCTGACCCACAAAATAGTATAAAACTTTGTTGACAGGAAAAGATTGTAGCATTTGATTTGTGGCTCCTGATGGTATGGCCAGGGCCACGCTGTTGACCAACAAGATTATGGGTAAACTATAAACCATGAAACTTTGTTTCATCCTACTCATGGGTCTGGTTCTTCAGACTCCCTGTCCATTCTGAATACTATTCCATATTCATCTGGTAAATTTCTATTGTTATGCCTAGGTGGTGATTTCTGTTGTTTGTGACTCAGAACCCTGACAAGCACACAGCCCTTGAATTTATTTATTTATTTTATTTTTGTAAAATGTATCAAGTATAGAAATCAAGATGCAGGAATTGCTCTTAGTGTTTTAAAATTTAATTGTCATGTCAGTAGTAAATCTAGTTAGAGAAAGCAAAAAGCAAAAGTGAGTTTCATTTTAGTGTTTTTATATATATTTAGTATATATTAATATATATATACATATATATATACATATGAAACAAAATATGAGTGGCAGAGGGGAGAATCTCTTGAGATGCTCCTGGCAACCTTTACAAAGCTCTCAATAAGAAGATAAAGACAGGGCCTCCATGTAATTTTTCCCCTTTGACTGTTCAAGCTGGTAGGCTTAAAATGGACTCTTAATGAGAGTGGTTTGCATTGCAATTAATTAAGAGCATGAAATTAAAAACTGAATGGCTTTCCCCTCTGGAGAGTATTCTTTATAAGTATTTTTTTAACTTCTCTATCTCAGTGTGAACTCTCTCCTTGCCTCCCTCTCTTTTTCCTTCCCCCTGTATCTTCTTTCTTCCTCCACTGAAGGATAATTAACTCTGATCCCCAATAGTCTACTGAGAAAGGCATTCTTCTTAACGCTGGAGGCAAACTTTTATCTAACTGCTTTTAGTGCCTAACGTTTATCAGTTGTTCCTAATATAAATGTTTTGCAGGCAATTGCCAGAGAAAAAATGTTGAATAAACTTTTGGCACAAACATTCTTATCCTTGTAGTGTGAGAGAAAGTCAGACATTCAGGCAGGCTGATAGACAGACTATACAAATATGCACACATCACAAAGTTCTTATGAAGAATTATTTAAGAAGCAGAACATCCCCTCAAAATTGTAAAAGAATAGATTTCTCCAAACAGCAATCTCAAAATCCTAGTGGTCATGCCTTGTCCCCAAGCTGTCCTCCCACCCCAATATTTCTGGTCTCTATTCTAGCCTCAGTTTCCAAACTTCAGTTACAACCCCATGCTTGAGCATTGGTTTTCTTATGGTGTCTTCTCTGTTAATAAACTCTTGGTTTATTTACTCTTTGTGGGGTGTTTTCTAGTAAGATGCAATGTATTTGGAGGGTTCTGCATTATAGGCTGTTTAGTGACTCATCCCAAGGTTAGTGTTAAGGTGATGTGAAAAAAAAATCAATACAGACACAGATTATAAAATTCCTTGCAGTATTAGCTACTTGTGAAGGAGTATTTCATAAAAACGTCAACAATTCTGATAAGTGGCTAAAGAGAAGTGTAAAATAAGCATAGTCGAGAAAGAGATTGGACAGCAATATGAAAGTTGAGGAAACTACATATTACAACATGGTGACTGTATTGTGCCTGTAAACACACATTCATACAGACTCACAGACACACAAACAAACAAACACAAACGCACACCTATAAATTCCCCAAACCACAAAAACAGGGTGATAGTTTTCATTGCCTTTCGTCTCCATGTCTTGTAAAAGTTGACAAGTGAAGAAGAACGTGTTAGCATGTGTGTGCGCTAACCACGCAGTATGTACCACCGAGGCATGCTCCACTACTTTCACTCTATACATAGGAAAACTGGAACACGGGGAGGTTAAATAATTTTCTCAGAGTTAAAAACGAAAGTCCTAAGCCAATCTCTAAAATGTTCCACTTTTAAACCTATGTGTACCAGTTCCGGTTTAATATAATTTTTGGTTCTAATCCAGTCCACACAGCTGCTAATGACATGGAACAACCACCCCCATGCAATTCTAATCTCTCCTGTTGGGCACATGGACATTTTCTGAGTTTTGCCTCAACACGCTCATTCTTTCCCAAAAGTTCCTACTAACACCCACCGTTTCTCCAAGAGTGGTATGAGCTGACTGTTTAACCAGTCAGCAGAGTTCTCATCTGCCATGAAAGAACGTGGCAATGATTGAGGTTCCTGGAACATTTGAGATTAAAAAAAAAAATTCTCCAGGTCAAAATGGAAGAGGAGGTAGGAAGAAACTGGGAGGAGCAAAGGGAAGGGAACTGTATTAAGGATCTATTACATGAGAAAAGTATCTACTTTTAATAAAAGGGGGTAGAAGTCCCAAAGTCAATTCACCTTATAGATCCCTAAATTTACAGTCTGCTTAACAATTAGTAAATTATATTGCAAAGATCACAAGGCTCACTGGTTTTAAAAAGTTAACAATACAAAAAGGTTTGTAGAACCATACTACACACCATATAAAGAAAATCCACCTTCACAGAGGTCACCTAGGTTGGATTTCACTCTCATTAATTTGCACTATTGACTAAAATGTTTCCAATCAGAAAAGCATGTCACAGAGCATAACATCAACTTTTATGGTTATACTGTCACTGATTATTGTTTAAACAATGTAAACATTAGCTTTTGAAAAATAAACACACATGTGTATTAAGGTCTGTTTACTGACGAGGGAAACAAAACCTGAATTTTCAAAACAAAATTGGCGACAGCTGAAAGATCTAAACCAATTTGCACATTTTTGGGTTTTGTTTGTTTGTTGTTTTGTTTTTGTTTTGTCCTGAAGAAAAAAAAGAAAGAAAGATTGAGTAGCTTAATATCACAGCAACAAAATATATTTCTGGATGGCTACTAATTTGCATTTAAATTATTTGCATAGTAACATTACTGTAAACACAAACAAGCAAAAGATTACTTTGACCAACAGAGGCCTGTATACCTGAGGAATATATTAAGTATAGAAATGTGAAATTACGGGTTTTAGTAAACACTTCTAGAAAGGCATTACATGGATCTGCATAATTTTGCTCCGGGAATTTATTTTCCTAATATCCATCTGAAAAGGGAAAGTTCAAATCTACTCTCTCTGAGAGAGTCATGGAATAGGATTTAAGCTGGGCTTGGAAGCCAGTTAGAAGTGACCATAAAAGAAGTTTTCAAGTCACAAAACCTTGCTGTTGTTTTTATTATAATTTTAATAGACTTGTTCTTTGAAGTTTTCATGTATGTGTATAGTGAAGACTGATGACTCTCTCTCCTTAGTTTTCCTTATTTCTCTTCGACCCCTGTCGTGTCTTGTCATGTACTTTGGTTTTGTTTTGTAATTAACTGAACATAACTAGGGCCAGCTGCCTGTGTGACCATGGGTTTAGAACTGCCCGGTTGAACATGGTGGGCTCTCTGCGGATGCTCAATCAGTGGAAATGCCTGTCCCTTCCCTAGAAAAGGAGCAACCAATAATTTAGCAGAAAGGGTAGGGTCCTGTGCATTCTTCCCCAGCTCATAATTGGCTAATGGCAGACCCAGTCTTGTACACATAAGAAATAGGACTAAGATCCTGTTTTAAGACACTGAATGATGAAGTAGGGTCAGGTAATTATATATATATATATATATATATATATATATATATATATATATATATATATATCAAAAAAGAGCCACAACTGACTGGGAGCAAAGAAATAAGATTAACAAAAATCTTGTCCTATGGGAATGGACACTGTCCATTACAACACTCTAAACTGTAAATACATGCCAGCTATTTAGAATTTATTTTGAAATGCTTAAGTTGACTAATTTACTTTAAAACTATAGGTTTCAAGGTATTTGTTTTCATCATAGAATAAGTCAAGGTCAAAGTCTCAAGAAGAGATTGGGTCATTGCTTAACATGGTCACTGCTGACTGAAATGATAAAAATGGGTACTTGCAAGTGTCCTGTCATAGGCTTATCACAGAAAAATTTGGATGCTTCTTTCGTATTGATTACATCTTTTATTTGACACATCTCAATGTTTATAGAACGCTCATCTTTTACAAAAAAACCTCTTTATAAATTTTACTAGTCTAGGGAGCCTTGTTCTCATTGCTTAATACCTCTGTTGAGGAGGTATAGCCTAACAGATTCTGTCAAAGATGGACTTAAGAAATCATTACTATGGAGCTGGAGAGATGGCTCAGTGGATAAGAGGACTTGTTGCTTTTGCAGAGGGCACGGGTTCAGTTGCCAGCCTCCACTTGACAGCTCACAGCCATCTGTAACTCCAGTCCTAGAGAAGATGGAACTTGCCTCTGACCCCTGCAGGATCTAGGCTTGTGTGTGGTCCACAGGCATGCATGTAGACGAAACACATAAAGTAAAATAAATTTATTTTTTTTTAAAGAAATGGTTGTGGCTTTCTGAAACAGAGACATGGTTGCCATTTCCTGGAACAGGCATGTAGTTAAAGTAACAGGTGGTAGGTTTCGCAGTTACCGTGTGTCTTAAGGTTACAGGTGGGGCTTATCCCAATCCTTGAGAAACAGATCAATTCATACACAAGAACGAGCCTAGCTTTTCTTTACCATCAGATGTTTTTTAAGCCCAAAATAGAGTCAGAGTTGTTCATCATAAATCCATCCAATGTGTATGTATGCATTTTAGGAGTTTCTACAGTTGATTCCTGTTTCCATTTAAAAGTCGTCTATAGTATTCTATGTTGAATAATTCCAGTAAAGAGATCTTGGAGTTTAATGGTAAGCAAATATATGCATACTCAAGAATACTCCTCCTTTCAGTGGACTAGGGGAAGGGGATGGGGGTAAGAGGGAGGAAGGGTGGGACTGAGAGGCGTTGAGGGAGGGGGCTTCCATCGGGATATATAATGAATAAATTGTGAAAAAAATTAAAATTAAAAAAAGAACTGATTCCCAAGGTTTAATCCTATTAATCAGTATAGGAAGCTTGTCACCTTAGAGGTGATTTCAAGATTAAAAACAAACAAATAAATAAAAATACATAAGTAACCTCATTCTGAAGAGAGCTCTGTTTCTTACCTGGGTAGTAGGATGACACATTTTAGCACAAAGCCCTCATTAAATTAGAGGACCTTTCCATGGAGCATGGAGTGTACTTTACTAATGAAAATCCAAACAGGAGAATATTGGGTATGGATATCCCCAACCGCATTTGTTGTCCTGGGGAAAAAAAAAAAAAAAAGACTTGTCTTCTCACTTCTGAGGTTAAATTAGGATAGAGAATGTGTGCATTGGAAGCCAGCCTGGTTCTCTGTTCTGTTGTTTTACTGCTTTTGGTATGGCTCAGTGCCATTGTGTTCTAGTAAAAATTACCGTTTGATGGACTGCTGGGAGAGCGAGCCGGGTGTGGGAGTCGGAGAAGCGTGGGAGAGTCTCTACAAATGTGAAAAGAGTCGTTCTTTCGTTGTGTTTGAAAGCATTGATCCAAATCTTCAAGTCTATGCAGTGAAGCTTTAGGGAATTGGAATATTTCTTGAAAAGGGGAAATCGGATATAATTCCCATTCCTCTGAGGCTTTTGTGCAGGTATGAGAGCGTCATCCTGGGAACGATGTTGGAATATGGGAAGATCTCTGATGCCTTACACAAGGGGGAGGTAGGAGCGGAACAGGCTTCCTGGAGGCTGCAAGCCAGGGTCTTCTGCCCTCTTGCTAAGCACAGTGACCTTTGGCTGGGGAGAGTGACGGCTTGTGTCCTTTTCTACAGCATCTGAATACATACATAGATCTAAAGATTATACATGTTTTCTGCAGAGAGTATTCAACTTTGTAGGGAGAAAGTCACTGGAATTTGAAGCTGAGGTCAGCTTAGCTGCATTGTCCTGTTGAAGTGCAAAATTAAAAATTGTTAATACCAAAAAAATCAGGTTCAAATTAATATTCATAGTGAGAAAGAAATCAGCACAAATTTTAAATAGAATATGGCATATAGTATAAATATCACAGAACATTTGGAAAACTGTTTTATTAGCTCTATAGCATAATTTCCATAACTTTAACCCTACATTTCAGCTACATGTTCTTTGATGGATTCTTCAAATGATGCTGAAACAAAGATACCCTGTGTGAAAACATTTAAGAGAAAATTCAGTACCACTCAGCAATTAAAAACAAGGAAATCATGAAATTTTCAGGCAAGTGGATGGAACTAGAAAAGATGACTTACAAGTGGGTAGTAGCTATATATTATAGGATAAACATACTAAATCTATAGTCCTAAATAAGCTAAACAACAAGAAGGACCCTAGGGAAGATGCTTAATCCACTTTCAGAAAAGTAAATGAGATAGACATTAGAAGTGGGAGAAGACAGGGAGCAGGACAGGGGCTTTCCACAGAGGACCTTTGAAAGAATCTATTCAGCAGGCTTTCAAAAAAGGTGCTGAGTCTCATAGCCAAACCTTGGGCAGAGTGCAGGGAATCTTAGGGAAGAAGGAGAAGATACAAAAACCTGGAGGGAACAGGAGCTTCAGAAGGAGACCAATAGAGCCAAAAATCTGAGCCCAGAGGGGCCTGCAGAGAGCAATGCTTCAACTAAAGACCATGCATGGAGAGGACCTAGGCTCCTGCTCAGAAGTAACCCATAGGCAGCTCAGGGGAACAGGGGCAACCTCTGACATGGGCTCAGTGACTGGCTCTTTGACCTCCTCCTGGAGGTGGGGGTGGGCAGCCTCCCCATGCCACAGAGGAAGACAATGCAGCCAGTCCTAATGAGGCCTGATAGGCTAGGATCAGATAGTAGGGGAGGAGGACCTCCCCTATCAGTGGAGTAGGGGAGGGGCATAGGGGTAGAAAAGGGAGGTAGGGTGGGACAGGGAGGAGTTGAGGGAGGGGTATAAGCTAAAATACAAGTAAATTGTAAAATAATAAGTAAAATAAATAAAATAAAATTCAAGCTTTTTTAAAAGACGGCTTACTTCTTAAAGTTATCAATAGTTTCAAAAGTTTGATAATTTTATATAAATTATTAAAGTGTTCTCAAGGTTTGAGAAATCTTTTACCATGTACTGCATGTATGAATTAAATGATTTCAGAGCATTTGCAGGGTGGGGTATGGAGTTAGTGATTAGTGTTATGTATCTTTACATTCAATAAATGCTTTTTCATCAAGACATTTTAGAACACATTCATTAGTGTCAATATGTTATGTTGAAAAATTAAACTTTCTTCAATGTGCTAATTTGATTCACTCTCTGTCTTGATTAATTCAATTGTCAAGCTATCTGAGAGTAAATTTGCCATTTCTTTTTTAAAAATCTCTCTTTCTCAATGAATTACCTCCTTTGAGATTATCTGAAAAAAAAATGGCTACAATTTTCTTCTTGGTATGTGACTATTTTTATTGGTTTAATTCACTCAGCTTTATCACGGTTTTCATATTCCAATAATAAGATTCAAAATCTTATCTTAGTGATTTCTTTCAATTTCTTCAATAAATGAATTTAAGTATGAAAGCGGTAGTGTTCAAACACGTTTGTATTTGGTTCATAATTTCCCACGTATATTGCTGAAAGATGCAGATTATCTGTTTTAGTCTTTTGGGTTTTCCAAAGCATGTGATTGAATAAGCACATTAACAGGAAATGGTCTCAGGGGCTCTGATGATGCTAAAATTCCCTCCGCTCTTCTCCCTTTTCTCCAACTTCTCCCAACCCTCTCTCAGAGCTGACACCTGCTGGCATGTCTTCTTGTGAGCCCCATAACTCCAGTCAGCTTTTGTCCTCCGTCTGGACCTACGCATTTTTTCTTGCTCTAGTCTTCAAAAGGCATTATGGTTTTGTCCCTTTTTTAATTTAATTTTATTTTTATTAATTTCAGTTTATTCACTTTGTAACCCAGCTGTAGACTCCTCCCCCACCCCCTCCCAACCTTACCTTCCCTTTTCTCCTCCCATGCCCCTCCCCAGCCCAATGATGGGGAAGGTCCTTCTCCCCTTCCATCTGACCCTAGCCTATCAGTTCTCATCAGGACTGGCTGCACTGTCTTCCTCTGTGGACTGGTAAAGCTTCTACCCCCTCAGTTGGAGGTGATCAAAGAGCCAGCCCATGAGTTCATGTCAGAGACAGTCCCTGTTCCTATTACTAGGGAACCCTCTTGGACACTGAGCTGCCATGGGCTACTTCTGTGCAGGGGTTCTAGGTTATCTCTATGCATGGTCTTTGGTTGGAGTATCAGCTCAGGAAAGACCCCTGTGCCCAGATATTTTTTGATTCTGTTGCTCTTCTTGTGGAGCTCCTGTTCCCTCTAGGAGTTTCTATCTCCCCCCATGCCTTCTTTAATAAGAATCCCTGCACTCTGCCCAAAGTTTGGTTATGAGTCTCAACATCCTCTTTGATACCCTGCTGAGTAGAGTCTTTCAGAGGCCCTCTGTGGTAGGCTCTTGTCCTGTTTCCTGTTTTCTCCCTCTTCTGATGTCTGCCCTGTTTGCAAAAGGCAATCTTAAAGAACCATAAATCATTGGACTTTGGAGCAGCCTAACCCAGAATGATGTCATCTGAGGACCCCTTACCTTAATCACATTCGCAAAGACCCTTGCTACAAAAAGAGGATCATTCTTATTCCATGTGGTAGAGCAATTCAACACACCACAGAAAGCACAGCTACCCATTGTGCTAACTGCTATCTCCCTAGCACCTAGAACAGAGTCTGGAAGGTAGTTAGTGCTCACTCAACATTTGCTGAATAAATACACCAAGGGCCTACTACATGCCAGATGCTGAATATGTAAAGCATTGCAACTTAACTCATCCTTAAAATGATTCAACTTTCTTTCTTCATTTGCATACAAGTTCTAAGGATAGAAAATGTTATCCCTTATAGAGCTGGTGGGATTTTTTTTTTATTTCTTAAGATAATAAAGCACATGTGACTAGTATGTAAAGCACTGCAACTTAACTCATCCTTAAAATGATTCACTTTCTCCATTTGCATACAAGTTCTAAGGATAGAAAATGTTATCCCTTATAGAGTTTATGGGTGGTTTTTTTTTTTTGTTGTTGTTGTTGTTGCTGTTGTTTGGATTTCTTAAGATAATAAAGTACATGTGACTAGTATGTGCAAATAAAAGATGCATGAATTAACAGCAGACTCATTTGGAATCACTACTAATTTGATTTATTATCTATGGAAGCATCCTCTTTTGCCTTCCCTGATGGGAGAGATATCTTTTTGGAAGACAGCCTTGCTAAAGAGAGGCATTTTTGTCTTCAAAAAACTCTGTTTGCTAAGAGCATACACAGATATGAAAGGCATAAATAAATAAAAATCCTAATATAAAATGCCAATATCACATTTTAGTAATGAAATTTGTTGTAAACATAATAAAATTGTACTTTTAGAAGTTTGATTTTTATGACTTGAACTTAAGATATTACAGATGAGCAAAAAATGAAGCTCGGAAGAAAAGGAGGCTGAAAAACTACCACCAGCAGCTTATATTTTTCAATAAAAATGTTTGTTAGAAATGCCAATGGCTCTAATTTTCTCTCGTAAATTCATACTTTATAAAAAGCATTACCTAACTTGACTGTTTTCTACAGAATCTCTGTGAAACAGTAAGGCTATTCAGGCTCTCCATTGTGAAGATTCGACAGTATTGATAGAACATCCTTTGACTGTTATGCTGTACTCATTAACCATTAGGTCACTTAATTAGCCAATAAATTTAGGGCTTGAAAGCATTGACAACAGTTGACTGATATTCAAACCAAATGTAGCCTAATTAACATCTTGAAAATAAATATCGCTGGGAAGAAGTAGGATATACTTTGTAACATTTAAAACCAGTAGTCTGATGTCCATTTATCTGTTTTATTTTTGGTAAAGTTGAATATTTAATTAAAATATTATATATACTGTAAATAAATACTGTAATGAATATATATTACAAACACCAAAAATTAAATGTAAAAGACAGTGATATTCCTATTCTGTCAATCACCTGAAGCTACTACATCTTTGACTCATTCTCATAGGAAAGATGCTCACAGAAGGGACTGCAGACTTTCTGGTAGGAAATTCACATTCTGAAAAATGGACACTTTTGCTAGTTAAAAAGCACACACACATTCACGTTGCCACATCAGGCGGCTGGTTTAAGAACAAGATCAACTATTTGCATAGAAGTAAAACTTTATAGTCTACAAGGGAGAAAGTACCTCATATACCAACACATTCAAAAGGAAAACTGCATCGAAGAAAGTTACTTCTTAAATTCTTTTGAGGAAAAAAATTCAAAAATGTTTTATGGACTGATTGATTTATTGAGTGGCTATTGGAGTCATAAAGTTATTTTACCTATGCCTCACAGTACCAAGAATGGCGTTCAGATACTTATTTAGGTATGAACATTATTATTTTTAGGGGAAGAAACATTCGTAGTGTCAGATTTGTTTTAATTTCTGAAAATATGAACATATGCAAAAGTTTTGTTGTCATAATAACTTTTGAATGTATTCTTTTAGACTTTTTTATTACTCTCTATATATCTTGAAATATCTTAGTTTAGGTTATAAAATTGGAGTCGTTGAATTAATTTGTACTGGTCCTCTAGTCCTTGTCTTAGATCCTACGAGGAAAAAAAAAACAAAAAACAAGCTACCAGGTCCTGATGAAAATATTTTAATATATGCTTAGGGGCTAGAGAGTTGGCTTAGTGCTTAATAATCTATTTTGTTTTTGCAGAGGACCTAGGTTTACTTCCTAAAACTCACATGGTGACTCACAAACATCTTTAACTACAGTTCCAGAAGATCTAACATTCTCCTCTAATTTCTGTGGGCTCCAGGCACACACACACACACACACACACACACACACACACACGGTGCACGTACATACATACATACATACACAAATGCAGCCAAAACACTCGTACACATAAAATAAATATGTAAAAGGAAACATGCTTAAATAAACATTCACTCTTATTAGTGTCTACCTTTGTTCTGAAAGCATGGCTTCTTGTCTGATGGAATCTGACAGAATCCATCAGATTCCCCGAAATCTCAGGCTGACAAGAAACTCTTGGTTGCATCCAGTCCATAAGCATAAAGGCATTTGCCTGTCTTTGGCTCTTTGGAAAACCTGTATTTTTGATTTTTGGTTGTTGTGTTGGTTTGTTTTGTTTTTCACTATAACTTTTTAGGATGCTATGATGTTATTATCTATAATGTAGACATCTAAAATTGTGCCTTGGCTATGGTGGTCAGATATCAGTAGGAGCTTTCACGGAATAGACACTCCTTTAATAATGGGTGGGATTGTAGGGCTTCCTTCCAAGTGATCTGAGGCCAGCAGGCTGTCCTGAGACTGTGGAGAGGTTCTTTAATAGGACAAAGGATGTGGTGGCTGCTTCAGTACACCTAGAACGCCATCACTTCTCTTCACTCTGCTTCAATTCACAGTATACCCTGCTCTCTTGGACCAGCTTCACCTGGTGTCTTAACTTTTGCTTCTGCATTGTTGTCCAACTCAGACTCTATTCAATGGCCTTTCTACCATTCTCTGTGAAGGTCAGAAATTATTATTATTATTATTATTATCATTATTATTATTATTATTATTGGTGAGTCTGTTATTATCATTTCTTTTTTTATTTTCTTTTTATTTTTTTCTTTATTAATTACACTTTACTCACTTTGTATCCCCCCGTGGTTCCCTCCCTCCTCCTGTCCCAATCCCTCCCTTCCTCCACCCTCTGCCTGCATGCCCCTCCCCAAGTCCACTATCAGAGGACTTCTTTTCCTTCCTTCTGATCCTAGTCAATTAGGTCTCATCGGGAGTGGCTGCCTTGTCTTCTTCTGTGGCCTGGTAATGCTGCTTCCCCCTCAGGGGGAGGTAATTAAAGAGCAGGCCAATCAGTTCATGTCAGAGGCAGTCCCTGTTTCTATTACAATGGAACCCACTTGGATACTGAACTGCCATGGGCTACATCTATGCAGGGGTCTTAGGTTATCTCCATGCATAGTCCTTGGTTGGAATAGCAGTCTCAAGAAAGGCCCCTGTGCTCAGATTTTTTTTTGGTTCTGTTGCTCTCCTTATGGAGTTCCAGTTCTCTCCAGGTCTTACTGAAACAACCCAGATGCCCCTCAGTGGAGGAATAGATGCACAAATTGTGGTATATCTACACAATGGAATATTACTCAGCAATAAAAAAACAAGGAAATCATGAAATTTCCAGGTAAATGGTGGGATCTGGAAAAGATCATCCTGAGTGAGCTATCCCAGAAGTAGAAAGATGTACATGGTATATACTCACTCATATAGACATATAATATAGGATAAACCTACTAAAATCTGTACACCTAAAGAAACTAATCAAGATGGAGGACTCTTGCTAAAATGCTCAATTCCTATCCAGAAAGGCAAAGAGGCTGGACATCAGAAGAAGGAGAAAAGAGGGAACAAGTCAGGAGCCTGACACAGAGGGCCTCTGAAAGGTTCTGCCCTGCAGACTGTCAATGTAGATACTGAGACTTATGGGCAACCTTTGGGCAGAGTGCAGGGGATCTTAGGAAAGAAGTCAGAAATTATATAGTTCCCTTGTAGAGCCAAGCTCTTATTCTTTCTTCAAGAAAACCTATCAGTGGACTATGTTGGGGCCAGGGGGGAGGGGAAGTACAGCAATAGGAATAAAAAATTGCACTGGGAGAACAATGAAAGGCTCCTTAGTTACTCCTTTAAAGAAGTAGCAGCAGATCTGCTATAAAACATGTGCTCGTCATTTGGTAGCAAATTTCCCGATGGAGAAGGGAGATCTGATTGGAAGAGCGGCTAAGGCAGGTGAGAGTGAAGGCGTTAAATGAAGACGGTAGCTCTTCTTTGAGTAGGCTGGCAAAGACTGGCTGTGTTAGAGAGACATTGTGAGAAAGAGCCTGCTACAGAGAGTCAAAGCTCACTGCTGGATGTTGCTGTGGTTAAAAGGAACGGGACACGAATATTAAACAGGGAAAAACCCCTAGCTATAATGAGTGGAGTCCTTATGTTTGGATGAAGAAAATAGAGTAATCTTGAACCGGCACGCTGAAAGCCTGCAAAGCTGCTGTCCAATTTGTGTGCTATCTCCTGGGATTCCCCCCGTGTTTTGAGCTGAGCAATGGACTTGGATAGTGCCATGTTCCTGTGAGTTGGCAGACACTCAGTGAACAGAATGACTGATTTGCTACTTAGGCTGCATATGCCAATTGAATTGCCAAGCAGGCATTGCCTGGGGGAAATACCAGCTCCAATAGAAAAGAACTCTAGTTAAGGAGATTTGGTATTTATCACTGTCAACTATTATTACAAATAATGTTTTTTTTAAATATGTGCATGACAATTCGAACAAAAAAAACGTGATAGGATGCAATCCTTTGATCTTATTTTTCAGCTTCCTCTGCCTGGCAGGCATAACCACCTTTGTTAATTTCTTATGCAAATTTATAGTGTGTACACAAACAATCACACAGAGGCATTTAGCTGTTACCTACCTCTATGATTTTTGATTAGAAAATCAATTTACTTGTAATAATTATAACTACCTCAATGTGTTTTTTTTTATTCCTGTACATCACCAGTTATAAATGTTATAGCAGTCTGTGGGGGAGATGTTAACATTTCTACTGTAATTTTAGAAATGTTATTGTTATAATTTTGAAAACATATTTATTTACATAAGACCTGTTTATTGTAGAAATGTATATAGGCACCCAGGAGTGAGAAATAATTTTAAGGTAACACTAACAAAACTATTATCAGTATTTTTGTGCTGGTTACCGGTGATTTGTACCTTACATTTTAAAAGATTTGGATAATAACATCACTTTATGTGTCATGTTGTTTGTAACTTACTGTTTTCTCTGAACATTCTTTGGTTCATATCGTGAACACTTCAAGAAAATTTTTAATAATTCAGTTTATCAACTTAGGAAAGCTTTCCAAATTCTGTAAGTGTTATGAAAATATGTTATACATCTCTTACTCTCCTTGGGAAAATTCTTGGAAAAAGGCTTATTGAGTCAAAGAATGAACTATAATATTCGTGTGAAATCATGTGATGGCTTCCCAGGGATATGATTACTGACAGAAACTTTAGTGAAACCTTTATGTAGTGAGCACACAGTCCAGGCATTATTTTGTACCTCTCCCATGTTTACAAGAGTTTTATTCAAGGCTAATAATAAATTTATTATTAATATTTATATAGTTATTAAACAATAATTATATAAACAATAGCTTTTGTAATAATTAATGATTAATTATTGTTCTTGTTATTATTCAAGGATTATATTAATCAAATTTCAATGTGTAAACCTAGAAGAAAAGGGCTTGGAGCACCTGTGAGACATTCCTCTGATCTTTTTCATGTGTTCTTTTACATGGCACTGCAGTAATATTCTGAGAGAGAAGGAGAGCCTGCAGGACAGTGTCCTCTTGCAGCTGGGCCCAGGGAATAAAAGTGAATTGCTATAGAGCTCATCTATTCACATGAAGACTGAGTTTGTCATCCTCCCCTGTGACCTTGTAGGAAGTCACTTATGGGGGAAGTGATCAAAAAGCAGACAACATAGTCTGTGTCAGAAATATACCCTGTTCCCCTAACTAGTAGGCCCACATGAGGCCTAAGATGTTCATCAGATTTATCTTCTTGGGGTCTGTGCATTGTAATATGTCTATCCTGTACTATATGACTAATATCTACTTATAAGTGATTACATACCATGTGTGTTTTTCTGGGTCTGTGTTACCTCACTTGGGATTATCTTTTCTAGTTCCATCTTTTTGCCTGAAATTTTCATTATTTCCTTGTTTTTAATGGCTGAGTAGTATTCTGTTGTGTAAATGTAGCATAATTTCTTTATCCATTCTTCGTTTGAGGTCATCTAGGTTGTTTTCAGTTTCAGGGAAAGGCAAGCCAAAATAACCCTGAGATGTCACCTCACACCCATCAGAATAGCTAAGATCAAAAACTCAAGTGACAGCACATGCTGGCGAGGATGTCGAAAAATGGGAACATCTTCCGTTGATGGTGGGAGTGCAAACTTGTACAACAGCTTTGGAAATCAGTCTGGTGCTTTCTCAGAAAACTGGGAATAGCAATACCTCAAGACACAGCTATACCCCTCCTGGGCATACACCCAAAAGATGCTCAACCATACCACAAGAACATTTACTCAACTATGTTCATAGCAGCTTTATTCGTAATAGCCAGAAACAGTAGCCATCATTTATACAAATGCATTTTTTTTAATGCTAAACATGTTCACAGACTTCTTATATTGTAAGCAATGGAAGTAATTAGATTAGCATTGGGCTTCATCAGCATGCATATTTTCTTGCCAAGAATAGACTGAAAACTGAAAAGACATCAGTAAACATGGATTCCCTAGCTTTACTGAAGAAAATATACTGAATCATTGGGGCTTATTTTTATATTGAATTAATGTCTTATTTCCAGTTTTATCAAGTGAGTGTTAATGAGGAATTTAGTCAGCCCCAAATAAAGTTGTTATTTCTTTCCATATAGAAATAATGAATATGCTTAAAATGATAGTTTAATACTTCATTTTCATACTTCAGAACTCTAAAGAACACAGATATTTAACAAATTATTATTTTGATGTGTAATTAGCAAATTAACATTTTTACTTCTAGCATTTCTCATCTGACTAGGACAAGTTTTTAGATCTATTATTTCTCAGTTAAATATTAGACTTCTTAAAGACTAAACATTTAAAAGTAAACAACCAGAACAAAAACAGTATGAGATTTAATTATATGCTACCAGTGTTTGTGTAGAGACTGTTTTGAGGTGGTTTTGGGTAGAACATGATGAAGCATTAATGGCTGCACCCCTCTAAGGAGATGATTCAACTAATGAAACTTGTCATAGAGCACCTTTCTCCTAGAATGTTTTAATTATCCTCCTTGACTGTTCAGTCATTCCAAAACAGGGTTTTAAAACAGTGCTCCTCATTCAGAAGGGCAAACAGGATAGACATCGGAAGTCGGAGAAGACAAGGAACAGGACAGGAGCCTACAGAGGACCTCCAAAAGACTCTACTCACCAGGGTATCAAAGGAAATACTGAAATTCATAGCCAAACTTTGGGCAGAGTGCTGGAATCCTTATGGAAGAAGAGAGCGATAGAAAGACATAGAAGGTACAAGAACTCCATGTCTAAGGAGAACAACAGAGCCAAAATACCTAGGCCCAGCAGGGCCTGCAGAGAGAATTACTCCAACCAAGGGCCATGCATGGAGGGGACCTAGACCCCTTGTTCAAAGGAAGCCCAAAGGCTGCTCAGTTTCCAAGTGGTTTCCCTAGTAAGGGGAACATGGGCTGTCTCTAAAATGAACTCAGTGGCTGGCTCTTTGATTACCTCCCCCTGGGGAGTGCATCCTTGCCAGGCCACTGAGGAAGATGATGCAGCCAGCCTTGATGAGACCTGATAAGCTAAGGTCAGATACAAGGGGAAGAGGTCCTCCCTTATCAGGCGAGTAGGGAAAGGACATAAGGGGAGAAGAGGAGGAAGAGTGGGATGGAGGGAGATGAGGGAAGGGACTGTAGCAGGGATACAAAGTGAATAAATTGTAATAAGTAAATAAATAAACAAATAAAACAATGCTAATATTACATTGCTATTCATAGGAAACTGACAGTTAAGAGAAATGACTGGTCTTTGCTCCAGACTGATTTTTCTGCTTGCGTTATCTAGAAGATCTTCTTCTCAGATACCTGGTGGTTGATTCTGGCTGCAGGCTGGACTGTGCTTTCTCCTCCTGGTCTCTCTCTCTCTCTCTCTCTCTCTCTCTCTCTCTCTCTCTCAATCTGTAGATGGCTTGGGCTTTCTCAGAGTATGATGGCTGGGATCCAAGAAAAGCATCCTCATAGATGACTCTGCCTCCTTTGTGTCCTGCCTTGAAAGCATAAGCACACTGCATCAGTTAGATGACCACAAGCCTCCTTTTAGATTTGAAAGAAAGGATCTGTGAAAAGAGAGCCAACAACTTATGGGATAGTCTACCTGCATCTATGCGTTAATCTTTGCACAGCAGGAATAGCTGTGGAGGATGGGAGTAGGATCCACTAATGCTCATTTAGGGTGTTATTGAGCTAAACATGAAAGCTTAGATTCAGAAGTGGTGAGAGGTGGTGAGAGAGGAGGAATGGAGGAGATATGAAAGTTTTATAGATTATGTATATTCAATGACACAGAAAAAGGAAAACAGGGGATCTGGAAACAGAAAAGGAAAGAAAGAGAGAAAAGTTTGGGAGGGAGAGAAGGAAAAAAACCAGACATGTTTAAACAAAACACATATGAAGTTTTGCTGTGTGTATATAAAGCAAAAGGGTTTGGCTACCTCTTATAATTTTTAAAGAAAAAGATACCCTGCTGCATTGTCGAGTTGGGTTTATACTTGGGAAAGATGCAGCAACTTATTAAATGTGGCTTGTAGTTAGATAAAGGGGAGCAGAAGAGGCCGCCTAAAACTAGGTTACATCTGCTTTCAGGACAATTTAATAATGAATGTGGCCACTGCAGCCTGAGGTTTGGTGAGTTGCAAGTGAGTGCAAAGCCTCTTTTAGCCCCTGATGACATTTCCCTGGCAGGATCAGCTGTCAGAAATTAGGTAACATCGTGTATCCTTCACAGAGCCAAATCTGCTCACTTATGAAGATGGCTTTCGTTATGAGCTTCTATTTTCCCAATACTTTTGCTTTGAAATGGTCTTTTCTTTCTGAAATGATGGTGGTGCTGGTGTTTTTCTGTTTTTGAGTAACCACACTTGATGGAATAGAAAGCTGCTGGTCAACATCCTCCAAACTCCAACACTTCATGCTCTGCCGAAGAGATTTGTTATAAAACACTTCAATCCCTTTGCATTACATAAAATTTATTAGTCTTGAGTGTAAAAGGATAGCATATGTTTATTGGAATACACATAAAATCATATTTTTTTATTTCTTATAATGGCAATGGATTATTCTTGGGTTATTGTTTTCTGCTATTATCAGTATCTGTCACTGAGGCTGGTATCAGATGAAAATATTATTAGCCTCTTTCTTATATGGGTTCTTCGTGAGGATTAAAATATTAATCCTTACAAAGAATTTAAAGTCATGCCTGGCATATCAGATAGACCTCAACATTGTTAGTGATGATATTTAATAATGGTTCTTTTGAAAAAAAATTTTTTTTGGTATTAGAAATCAATTTTGTGTTTGTCTTGACCTAGACAGAATGTTTATTTTATTCTCTTAGCCTGAGCTAGCCGTTCTTTCTTTTCTTCCTTCCTTCCTTTTTTTCTTTCTGTCTATTTCTTATAAAATATTTATTTATTTATTTAATGTGTAGGAGTATTTTGTCTGCATGTATTCTGTGTACCTTACGTGTGCCTGGTGTTCATGGAGACCAGAAGAAAACATTGGATCTCCTGGAACTAGAGCTACAGACAGCTGTGAGTCACCATGTGGGTGCTGGAAACTGAACATGGGTCTTCTAGAAGAGAAGCCAGTGTTCTTAATCTCTGAACTATCTCTCCAGTCCCATGCTGTTAACTGTTAATAACTAGTACTTTATACATATTTACTGTTACATTACTCAAATCAAGCAAAATATGTAAAAGATTAATGAATAAATTAATAATAAAACGAACCAACTTCTAGGGGAAACAAAAGATAAGAACAAAATAAACTTTAACCAAATATAAGCCTGACAAGAAAGGCTTTACCCTACTTCAGAGTCTAGAGCAGGGCTTCTCAACCTTTCTAAGGCTGTGACCCTTTAAAACAGTTCTTCATGTAGTGGTGACTGCCAGCCATTAAGATTATTTCCATTGCTACTTCAGAACTGTAATTTTGCTACTGTTATGAATAGTAATGCCAATCTCTGATGGTTTTAGGCAACTCCTGTGGATGGGTCATTTGACCCCCCAAAGGAGTCTTGACCTGTATGTTGAGAATTGACTTGAGAATGGAGAAAGGGAAACAGGGTTAGTAATTAGAAACAAGTGTTAGAAACCACTTGGCTGCCCTGTACAAGGTTCTAATTCCCACCTACAGTGCCCCACCCCCACACACTCCCGAAAAAAAAGAAAAGGAAAGAAAGAGAGAAAAGTTTGGGAGGGAGAGAAGGAAGGGTAAAATTGGAAATGAGAGGGGAAAAGAAAGGAAAGGAAAGGCAATCCAGACTCTGCCAGATCACGTTCTATATCTCTGCTTCTTACTTTAACTCATGATCATGTACTCATTTGTATTTTCACCCAGTTATTTATCTCACAGAGATACAAAAGCAAATGATGTCCACACACAACAGGACGGTCAGGTCACCTTCATAGAATCATACTATTTGCTCAGGTTCTGTTTACAAAACTAAAAGAAATCGCAAACTCTCTGAGTGTGACTTTTATAATGATACCTCTGAGGGTATCCCCTCTTCCACTTCTGTTCCTCTTCTGTCGAGAGACAGATTTCACAACTAGCTACGTGGCCATAAATACTGTGCTAGTTACCTTGGTGTGTGATAGGTTGGTAAACCTAGCTCAAAGGCACCCAGCTTTTGTCTAAAGATGTATGAGTTATGTAGGGCATTCAAGTCATAACACTAAGATTTATGAAATAAATTATGAAGAAAGAACCAAAAGTATTAAGACTTCTTAAAACAATTGTCATCTGGGGAAGATTCCATAAGACCAACACTGTTATTTTGTCTATACCACTCAGAAAGTCTTACCCTAACGACGTTTTAACTCTGATGTAAACACAAGTACAAGTACCTTCTTCCGTGTATACAAATATGAGGAAAAATGAAGGTTCGTATAAAATGCCTCTGACTTAGAAACAAGGTTGTTGGATTTGCTGGACTTTGTAAGAGGATAGCATGTGCCATTATAAGTATAAAACATGGCGGGTGGACTAACGAGAGGACACAGTGGGGACTCCTGCAAAGTCCTGCAGCCACAGCTAGAGCTCGGGGACACACATGGTAGGAGGGAACAGGTCCCCAAAAGTGGTCCTCTGACCGCCACGTATGTGCCATAGCACGTACATTACATACCCCTGCACCTACCTCTCTCCCTCCCTTTCTTTCTCTCCCCCTCTCTGTCTCTGTCTCTGTCTCTGTCTCTCTCTCTCTCTGTCTCTCTCTCTCTCTCTCTCACACACGCACACACACACTCAATAATAATGTAACACAACATATCAGATTATCTTTCTGGAAAAGTCGTTCCTTAATGTTTAGAGAAACACGTATATTCTTGTGTTTAGCATACAGTGAAAACTGAAACAAAAAAAATTAGGCCCACAAAGGAGTAGTAAGAAAAAAAAATCTGCTTATTGTTCCTCATAGCTTAACTAGGGAATTTGATAACTCCCCCTCACGTGGGACTTTAAAAAACTACATAACCAGAAAAGTCTATTAGAAACACACACACAGATGCACACACAAACATGCTCAGGTATGAATTATTTGCCACATGCTAGGTGAATAATCATTGTGATGGCTAGTTTTATGTCAATATGACACAAGCCCTAGTTATTTGAGAAGGACTCTTTTTTAATGATAAGAGAAATTCAATGTATTCAGAGGATATTTTATAGTGTGAACAGTTTTTTAGTTTTTTTTATGAATTCAATTTACGTCTTGGTTATAGGCCCCTCCCTCCTCTCCTCCCAGTCCCACCCTCCCTCCTGTACACCTATGCACACACCCCAGCTCATCTATTCACAGGAGGACTGAGTTTGTCTTCTTCCACTGTGGTCTGGTAGGGCAGTCCCATCATGGGGAAGTGATCAAAAAGCAGGCAGCATAGTCCATACTAGAGATATCTCCCCCTGCTCTTCTAACTAGTGGACTCATATGAAGCCTGAGCTGCCCATCTGCTATTTATATGTGGAGAACCTAAGTCCAGACAATGCATTGTCCTTGGTTGATGCTTCAGATTAAGAAGGACTCTCAGTTAAGAAAAATGTCTCCATATGATTGGCCTGTAGGCAAGCCTATAGCGCATTTTCTTAATAAGTTATTGATGTGGGAGGGCCCAGCTCACTATAGATGGTTCCAATTACGGACGGGTGGTCCTGAAACTCTAAGAAAGCAGGCTGAGCTAGCCATGGAAAGCAAGCCAGTAAGCAGCACCCCTCCATGGCCTCTGCATCAGGTCCCATCTCCAGAACCCTGACTTGTTTGAGTTCCTGTCTTTATTTCTCTCAGCAACTGAGTTGTAAGCTGACATAAGCCCTCTCCTTCCCAAAGCTGTTTATGGTCATTGGGTTTTATCATAGCAACAGAAACTAAGATAATCATGCACTCCTTAATTAAACCTGCTTTATTTCCATTTAAAGATGAAATGAGACAAAGCACATAAGCTATCATTAGGTGAAAATATTGAAGCCCAACAGCAGATTATAACTGTTCAAGGCCACTAAGTGTTGTGCAGCCGATCAAGATTAAAACTCATATAATACAACTCTACTCAATAATCATTCATTTCTACTAAGCCATCTAATTAATTTGAGGCTGATTATGTATTTCCTTGCGTTTTTAACTTTCTTGGATAAGTGTGTTGGCTTCCTGGCGACACTGTAGGCATAGGTTAGACACACCATGAACCACGACTTCTAGAGGAAGGTTTTGCAATGGGAGGGGATAAGCATTCGTTTGTTTTGGTTTTTCATTTATTTATTTCTTCATTTACTCCCTTTACAGCCTGTTCTTAGCCCTTCATGCCTCTCTTCCCAGTCCCACCCTCGTGCCCCCCTTCCCTCTCCTTCTTCTCAGAGAAGGGAAGGCCCCCAAGGAATTCTAACCTACCCTGACACTTCAAATCACAGCAGGACTAAGCATGTCCTCTCTTACTGGAAGCCCAGCTAGAAGAAAGGGATCCATCCAGAGGCTCAGCATTCGTTTGGTTTTTTTTTTTTGTTTTTGTTTTTGTTTTTGTTTTTTTTTTTTTTTTTTTTTAGCTTCACAGGAATCAGCCAGAAATTGTGATTCGTCTCATATTTTGCCTTTCTCTTTTAGTAGTTTAGTGTATATGAACAGCAAGCCATGGCAAATCTTTGGAATAAAATTAGAATTGCATAATGCATAACTACTGTCTCCTCCCTCTGAAGTTCCCCAGAGAGGAGCAGGCAATTTTATACTACGTTTCTGTAATATGAAGAAAATAATTTAATTCATCTATGCTTCAGTTGTGTCGTGTATATATAGAATTTGTATTCAGCACCACTCAGTCATGAAAGAATCCCATACTAATTTAGCTTATTGTTGTGTAAATTCAACCATAACTCAGGCCATAAAATGATCCCAGGAATATAACAAGTTCCCAGAGGGAAACCTGGTAGAGCATCTCAAGAGTGAGGATTATTTTTAGCTTTGGATAAAGGCTTTTACATCAAGGAGTTGTGCTCACAATGCATTAGTTGCGCCATTACCTACAGTCAGTAACCTAATATTTAAGTATTTTTTTGCATCTCTGTCAGAGTGTACTGGTGAAATAATAATTATAAATAACTACCACAATTGCCTTTGGATCATTTGCCTAAAAAAAAAAAAAAAAAAAAAAAAAAAAGCTCCCACTTAAGTGTGTCATTTTGAAAGTATACACTCCTCTTTGTTCATAACTGCTTTTTGCCTTTCAAGGATGTGCCAGCTTTTAGCAAGTGTCTAAGTGTCCAGGCTTCTCTTCCCACTCATGATGAGATGAGTGTCCTTCAACACATAGCCTGTTAAGAACTCCACATCCCAAAACATCTCTTGATTCAGTGTTTAGACTTGTAAAAGAAAACTCAAAATTGTTTTCTTAGCTACCCTCTTGTTCTGTTTGATGGAAGTTAATTTCAAACACCGTTGTAATAACGGCTAAACTGGAAGTTGGTTGAATGTCTGGGTTCTGTACCAACTAGCACTTTGTATTCTACCATAGTACATGGTAAGCTGCTTGCTCAGTGGGATCCTATCAACTTCAAAGGATCTAGAATCACCAGGAAGAGAGTTCTTGAAGCATGCTGCTAAGGTACTGGTTCTCAATCTGTGGGTCATGACCCCTTTCAGGGTTACCTTTTTCACAGGGTTCACATGTCAGATATATTTGCATCACAATTCCTAGGAGTAGCAAAGTTACAGTTATGAAGCGGCAGCAAAAATAATTTTATATTATAATATTATATTATATTATATAGGGCCTTCAGCCTTAGGAAGATTGAGAACCTCTGCCCTAAAGGATTATGTAGTTTAGGTTAATTGAGGGAGGACGAATCATGTTGACTGTAGCCGGCACTATTCCTTGAGCTGGGGTCTCAGGCTGAATCAAAAGGAGAAAGGATACCCGGAAGTTTTATCACCACTCACTCTCACCTTCCTAGTTGTAGATGAAAAATGTCTCAAGCTGCCTCCTGCAACTGCTATGACATCTCACTAGGGCAGACTGTAGCCACAGGAACTAGAGACCAAAATGCACTTTTCTTCCTTAAGTTGCCTTTGCATAATGTTTTGTTCCAGGAAAGAGAGAAGTAACTGATATACCCATTTTGTTTTACGGGGTGGGGGGGGGAAGGGAGGAAGGACGGAAGAAAAGAAAATGAATGAAGGAGGAAATGTCCCTTCGTCGGAGCTTCAGCTAAATTTGGTCAGAATGAGCTCCGCTAACCAGAATGTGCCAGTTCTTAAATCACCTGCAGTTATAGGAAGCTCAGACAAGGATTAGTTCCGTCCAGACGCTGACATCTGCTGAGGGGTCCTCATTGTCTCCACTTGATGAGAAGCAATCAGTTGTGTAAAGTAGATAGATTCTGCTGTGATTAGTTCGTCTATTAAACGTCCGATGTTACTCCAGAGCCCTCAAGAATGTTATGATCTCAATGGTCTCACCAAAGCAGATTTGTTTGGGTCATTGCTTTAGGTGAGTGGTTCTCAACTTTCTTAATGCTGTGACCCCTTAAAACATACAGAGGTCATAGTTCTCCACTATAACACATGGTTGAGTGGCTCCAACCATAAATTTATTTGCATTGCCACCTTATAACTAGAATTTTGCTACTGTTATGAATCATAATGTAATATCTGACACGCAGATGGTCTTAGGTAACACACACGAAAGGGTCATTTGGCCCCTCCCCACCTGCCCAGGGGGTAGCAATACACAGGTTGAGAACACCTGCTTTAAGTAAAAGCAACCATGAAAAATTGGCTGTTTTTAATTCTAAAAGCTCAAGAATTACGTTGGATGGAGTTTCAAAATTATTACAGTGTTCCCAATGCCACCTGATCACTTTCCCTTTCCATTACTTGGCTGGCATGGGTCTTTGGGACACTATCACCACAGTAACCATGATACCTTTATGCTTGTGTTATAATTTTAAGCAGAGTCCATAGATGACAAGTGATGGACAGGAAAGCAAAATCAGCAGGAGTGTACACTGACAGTAAGGTGTAAAGAGAAACAGAATATCTTTCAATGCGAAGCTTAATAGAGTATAAATTTGTCACTTTTTCAGAAAGAGGTTTCCCTAGATTAAAAGATCGCAGATCCTCATTGGATCCTGTATCTCTTAAGGTTGGCCTCTTTGGAAAGTAGCACAAACTCTGCATAGTAATTCTAGCTCTGAAATAAATGACTCGGCTGTGCTCCAAGGGCTTTCTGTGTCTTTCTGGTTGACTTTTAATGATTTTTCATGAAAAGCAATTGATTCAAATGTTGCATTTCATCTTTTATTATTTTAGTCAATAGTATATGATAGTCTCTTCTGACATAATCACTTCTTTCTGAGTGGTAGAATTTATGGCAAATTGCCATTTCAGTTCTTTATTGTGCTCCAGTAATGCAGTGTTGGATACATCCAAACTGGGCAAATTAACTATTTCTCCATACCTTTGATGAAACAACAGAAAAACTTGCCAAACCAACAGTAGAGAATTTATATTGTTTTTTAGTGGATTAATATGTTTTATAATATCCCAGGAAAGAATAACTAAGACGTTCGTAAGTCACATGGACAAATAACACTGCAATCAAGGGTGGTTGTTTATATTTCATGTAATCTATGTTCTTTGTGCTATTTTGGATCGAACACATATGGATTCAAATATTGAGATGATAGCACAGAAAGTGAAGATGAAGGGAAGAGGAGTAGAGTGGGTGGGAGCAGAGGAGAAAGACGGGTAGGAAGGAGAGAAGGAGCTCCAGCAGAGCATGAAATACTTGGAGGCCACGAACCCTGGTCGTCTTACAGGTAGCCACGGGGTGTCTTCATCCCAAATGAGAAAGGGGGTATTGCATACTGTGCAATCAAGGAGAGGGCAGACAAATCTGAGATAGAGAAATACTGCCAGCTGGAGAGAGAAAGAAAGAAAGAAAGAAAGAAAGAAAGAAAGAAAGAAAGAAAGAAAGAAAGAAAGAAAGAAAGAAAGAAAGAAAAAAAGAAAGAAAGATCAGTAAAATTGTAAAATCAGTCCAAAGAGATTTAAAAATAGCTCAAGCACAGAATCAGATTTCAAGCAAGAATGTAGACTCACGGATCTCCCAAATCTTCTACAATTTAATGCTCCATCATTAAGTTAGTCTTCCCTTGAGTCCAGCCAAATTCCTTGAGAGGAAGTAGACTTTCTCTGGACACTTTAGTGTCTGTCTTGGGCTATCCCCTGAGTACAGGCTTTTAGAGCTCCTACCACAGATATGTCAGCATATTAATGCATGCTTTGGCTCCAAGTGACCTTCCCTCTCTTCATTTCCTCATTTGCCTTGCTTCCCTTGGCCTGCCTATTACTCCCTTGGGCCCGGCATTAGTGCTTCTAGGGCATGCTTCTAACTGCATGGTGACTGGACTATGACTAAGGTACTTTGCTATCATAAAGCAGCCGTGCTTAGAATCCTGCAGCGTCACTCCTAGGAGTAGAGGCAAAAAGAACGTCCAGCTGCCTCTGATATAATCTGATTGGCCTGCTCTTTGATCACCTCCCCCTGAGGGGGGAGCAGCCTTACCAGGCCACAGAAGAGGACAAGGCAGCCACTTTTGACGAGAACTGATAGACTAAGATCAGAAAGGCGAGGAGAACCTCCCCTATCAGTGGACTTGGGGAGTGGCACGCATGCAGAAAGGGGAGGGAGGGTGGGATCAGGAGGGGAGGAGGGAGGGGCTTATGGGGGGATACAAAATGAATAAAGTGTAATTAATAAAAAATTTTAAAAAAAAGAACGTCCAGTAAAGGACAGATGTACTAAACAGACCCCCAAAAAAGAGCTCAGTTGCCAAGTGCGCTGCCACCTTTCTGTGCACCTCACACATAAGTCGTCAGTCACTTAGACTGCAGAGTGTTTCAAGGAAAGTAGGGGAGAGGCCCAGATGAGAGTGCTTTTCAGATGGATGAGCCCTGGAAAGAAAATGGTGCCTGTGAGAAACAGAGGCTAAATGGCTACAAATAGGTCTAAGATGATTGAATCCTAGACTATAGGTGCAGGTTCTTGTCACTAAAGGATATACTCAGTCTTACAAGTAAGCTAAAAACATGATTAGATGAAGAAAATGTGGGCCAGGAGAAGCACAGAGTTTTTAGGCTGTAGGAAATAGATATATCTAATATCATGTGGTTAGATTTAGTTGCTGATGCCATCGTTCCTTTAGGACATACTGTTAGGAACTTGGATTTTCTTCCTAAGACATTTCAACTATCCTCCCTGCAAGTGCAGTGTCCTCATCTGTATAAAGGGTCAATCATTATTCTCACCCATGGCAGGGAAAGCACACCTTTCTATCCTGCTCATCGGTGTCTACTTCGTCTGAGAATGAGAGCGTATTCGAGGACCTACTATGCTAAAAGTAAACACGACAAGGCCCCACCTTCACCAATCTTTATCTTTGTATCAGGGTTTAGTCCTCCACAGTGACACACTTTCTTCAACAAGACCAGACCTATGTCAACAAGGCCACAGCTTCTAATAGTGCCACTCCCCACAGTCCAAACATTCAAACACATGAGTCTACACGGGGCATACCTATTCAAGCCACCACAATGGGAGACAGATGATAGATAGATGATAGATAGATGATAGACAGATGATAGATAGATAGATAGATAGATAGATAGATAGATAGATAGATAGGAGATAAATATAGATAATAGATAGATTAACGTCACACCCACACACTCTGTGTATACACATACATGTATACACACATACACATGTACACACACACACACACACAAGAATTATTCTTACTGGTATTGAATGTGTGAGCTCAAGTGGTCCTCCTGCTTCAGCCTCCTAGATAGTGAGTAGCAAGGAGCACAGGGATGTACCCCAATACCCAACTGGACTGAAAGTTATTGAATGTGTAGGGACTACACCTTGTCAATGGGATAGTAAGCTGCCTCACTGGCCTTTGCTTGAGAACACTGACCATCCCAATCTGATCATCAAAACTGTGTTTGAATGGCATGCTCCTTTGTTGCCGACCAGTATCCTAATGTCAGCTTTGTCTCTCATATTTTTTCATATACACTTTTCACAGTTATGGCAATTCTTCTTGGCTTCCCCTTAATCCCTGGTATTCTTGGAGGGTGTGCTATTTTTTTTCCATTGTCCCCATCTCACTAACAAACTGGTTCTGATTGAGATGAACAATAAATTCAGTATCTAAAGTGAAAGAACTGTCTGATCTCTTACCTCCTTCATGGCTCAGTGAATCCAGTTCTTGAGCACCACCCTTTTCCACTGGCAAACTTGACACTATTCTCTAAAGACCCAAACTGTGAAGTCTGGGACACATGAGATAACTTGGGCCTTTCTCCCCAGTTGAAATCACAGAGCTTCAGCATCCTGGATTGGTCTCCTGAAAATGCTGGTAGAAGGGTTACCAAGAAGACAGTCAGCTTTTCTCAGAGCTCCTGCTTGCATCACTCCCTAGAAGCCACTGGGAAAATATTCAGAGCCATGTGTCAGGGGCCTGCCTACCCAAGGCTAAGATACAGGGATGAGCCATTTTTTGGCAAAGTAGCTTAAAGGAGTGTGTGGGCTCATTCTTCACTGCAGCTAGAGTAAGCCAATCAAAATCTCTAAGCATTTAAAACTGCTGAAAGGCATCCCAATGCTAAAGAGCAAGAGAGAATCCCTTCTTGTATAAACCCAGTGATGGCAGAGCCTTTGGTACTTAAGCTAAGACTTCTCCAACCCATGCCCTTCCCATCTTACTCCAGCTTGAAGTGGCCAGGAGCACCTCACACAGCTCCTATCATGAGATGTTCTTCCAGGGTGGAATGGGTGTAGCTTTTTTTTTTTTTAACTCTATGTTCCCCACCTCCATCTCAACTGTTTTAATGCTAAGCCCCTGAGAGGTAGGATAGTTAAGAGTGAAATGTGAACTCTACTCCTGGCAAATCCCCCATCATTAAATGGAATGCCTGCCTTAGGCACAGCATGCTGGGAATATTAAGGCCTTGTCCCCATTGCCCAAGCTCCTGTAGCATTGTTTTACTGTGGAAATGACAAGCCAAAGGGAGGTCAAGTTGCTGCATGCTTCTCTTTTCCACTAAGCATGGCTCCTTCAGTGGGGACATCAGCCAGTTACTATGTCGTTGCCCCCATTCCCTCCTCCTGAGCCTGGCTTGGAGATTTGGCCTGGAGGAGAAACAACTCATAAAATAAATAGTTCTTAATGTCCTTCCGTACTCACTGACATCATTAGAGATTGCGCTTGGGAAAGTTTAGTCCTGAGAATGACCTCCAGAACTGTGAAAGCTGGGCAACTGGGGAGATACAGGCTAAACTGCAGACTGGGTTGCAGGAGAGAATTCAGTTAGGTGGGGGTAGGGGTGGGTCTTAGGGAGGGAGATGGGAAGTGTTCTGCTGGTGTCAGAGTAAATATGGAACACTGAACTTTGAACTATGCTTTTAAAGTTGTAGGCCTCCTTATATTAGTTTATAGAGCAACTTATGCCCCTAAAGTTTTGCTGAAAGCAATACAACTATTAACCATCAACTAGTGGACTTTAACATCCGAGTATGATCAAAGAGAGAGAACCCTCCTACCAATATAATGTCCAAGTCAAAATGTACACAAAGACATTCCTGTCTGGGAGCAGGGCATAGGCAAGCTTGGATATCTAAGTCTGTGGGGAAAATAGATTTTTATTTAAATAATCTAGGCAATCATTAATCAATTAATGATTAAAAAGCCCAAATTCTATTCATTGTTCAGGCTTAAGGACCTAAATTTCCACACAATATGACTGAAAGGAGAGAGGTGGGGGTGAGGGAAGTCATCCTGCCCATCTAGAGGCAGACAGAAGATGAGTTGGATCTTGGAAGCTGAAGCTTTGGGGGAAACTATGCATATCTTTGTTTTGTTCTTTGGGGTTTTTTGTTGTTGTTGTTGTTGTTATGGTTTTGGTTTTAGTTTTGGTTTTCAAGACAAGCTTTCTTTGTGGTATCCTGGCTGTTCCTGGAATTCAGTCTGTAGACCAGGCTGGCCTCCTGAGTGCTAGGATTAAAGGTGCAAACTACACCAACATTTTTTGATGGATGAGGAAGATTCAAAATATTATATTAAAGTTTCTGGGTTTTTTTCTCATTTTTGTTTCTAGAAAAACATATTTGTCATGCTTTCTAAGCAAAATGTATATACCATCTTAGAATAAAATAATTAAAATACACTTATTAAAAAAATAAACAATGCTTCCTGATAACAGAGTAGAGTACTCTGGTACTACCCAGCATCTGTCTTCCACCAAAAGTCCTAAGACATAGGGAAGAACAGCAAAGTAGGATCTATCTACAGGAAAAGGCCAATAAACAAGAGCCAAAAACAACAATAACAGAGAGACTGCTTTTAAGTATGGCCTGTTGCTGCAATGCTTGGCAGGAGTAGCTTGGTGGAGGAGGGTGTTAGAGCAAGCCATCTCTACTTAGGAGCAAGCCATCATATCTGAAAGCCGACTCCTCCTCCTCCTCCTCTTCCTCCTTCCTCCTCTTCTTCCTTTTTTTCCCCTCCTTCTCTTCTTCTTCCTCTTCCTCTTACTTCTTCTCCTCTTCTTTTTTTTCTTTTACCTCTACTTCATATCTTTATATTCAATTCAATTCACTATATAAGTTATTGAATTAGGACTTCCCCTCAACTCCAAATCTCTGTATCACTCAGTCTTCTTGGAATTTCTGTTCATACTTAAATGTACCTCTGATTAAGCCAAGGATTCACTAAGGCTACAGCACTATGTTCCCAATTTCAGAGTAGAATGCCACGAGAGAACTCTTCCTTCAAAACTGTAATTCTGAGACCTTTCGTACTCCCTTATTGCCGCTCCACCTTGTGGAAGCCAAGCTCTTCTAACTATTTCTGAGTCTTCCTCTAACCTTGATCCCCTAAGATCCTATCTAATCTTTCTTTTTTTTTTTTGAAATAATTTATTTTTATATACATTGGTGTTTTGACTGTGCATATGTCTGTATGAGGGTGACAGATCCCCTGGAACAGGAGTTACAGACAGTTGTGGGCTGCCATGTGGATGTTGGAAATTGAACCCAGGTCCTCTGGAAGAACAGCCACTGTGCCTAACTGCTGAGCCATCTCTCTAGCCCCTAATCTTTCTTTATCTCTTACCTGAATTACTTTAAAGGTCTTAAAAACAGCTACCCAGTTTAGGGACACTCTCCTACCTGGCGTCCAGTTTCAATGCCCTTTGATATTCACATTTAATTATGCGCTGTGTCCTCTGTCACTTAGATTGCAACAACAGGTTCCTGAAGCTCTGTGATGCATGGAGGGCTCTCTACATGCAGGAGCATTCACTTTCAAGCTGCCTATTTCGGGCTTTGTTCTGGGAAGCTATCTCCAGAGAAGAGTCTCTTCATCAAAGGAAAGTCTACGCTATGCTCCTTCTGTCTGTTCTGGGCTTCCCAGGATGCCAAGTTGATGTAGGAAATAAGTCTTTTTCTCTGATCATGTCAAAGGGCTCCTGTTAGTAGTTTCATACACAGAATTCAACATTCAGGAGGAAATCTCCATGTCACAGTGCTGGCCCCTCTCATGACTGTGGGACAGTTATTTCATGGCTTCCATTGCACTTACTTCTAGGATAAGGAACATCTGCAATCTTTCTTACTTGTCCTGTGAAGGTCTCTATGGCCCACTCTCAATTAAGCCCTTCTCTTCCACCACATCACTGATGCAGCTCCATTTCCCACCATGCTTTACCCATGCATTAGCACATAGCCTCTACCTGCCACCCTTACGTCTACCAAGCATCACCTAGTTTTCTCTCAAGGAATCTTCATAACTCAACTTAAAATCACTTTCTCAGAAGAGGCTTCACCGCATCACCGGAGAACATTTCTCTGAATTACACTGATTTTGTTTTAAACTCTGTATGAAGTTGGTGAATTATTTGATGAGCATTTACTTTCTCCACTAGATTAGGGACACTGAGAACATAGGTTTCTTGTATCCTTTACTGCCTAGGAAATTGACTGTCCCATAGGAGGTATTCTGGTATTTTTAAGTGCAGGTTAAATGAAAAGCCTCAGTAGAACAGAATATGTAATTTGAAAGGTAGCATAAGCTAGGTTTTGCTACCGTGCCAGTGTCCTCTATAACATATACACAAACCACATGCATATCCATGAATTTCAGGGCCTTACCAAGGTTTATTTCTTGCTTACTAGGAATTCCTGTTGTTCTTTAACTGGACACCCTGTCGGACTCTGAGCAGGAAACAAACGGAAGCTATTACCTGAAACATTAACTTTGTTTGCTGTGTCAAGAATACTTTAACATTGTTAATCAATTCACCAGCCAGAAAATGGCATACTTCATCTCCATGTGCAATATCCAACAGTCAGAAGGAGCTATATGCCTTTCCCTACATTTAAGGGAAGCAGTAGATGCAGTCTTCTCATATCCAAAGTAAAAAAGAATCAGAAATAAATATATGGCTATTGCAAGGCTTCCCACAAGCGTCCTAATATAGTTCTGAGTATGACTGGGGTTAAAACTATCTGAGGAATAAAAGCAAGTATTTATAAGAAGATTATGGATGGAAGATAGGATGGTTAAGGAGGATGGCATTTGACAGGGGCCTGGGAGATGGATGGTGAGGATACTGAGACAGCAGCTGAGGTAGGAGTATCTGCCCAGCCCAAGGTAAATAAGGCAATTATAAAACGTAGCAGATGTCTGTGTCTTATTATTTGTGATAGCGGGTTAGATAATACTGCCGTGATAAACTTAGGACTAATAATAAACATTATATAGCCCAATACCCATGTTCTTTTTAATTTACTACAACTATCTAAAGGGATGACAGAAAATCTTAAGAAAATATGACATGTGACTTTAGTTAAGGGATAGGATTTGGACATTCTGGACATAGTAAAAGAAACCATAGAAGAAGAAACTGTAGACATCATAAATAAAGTATATATGAATATGTGTGAGGCACAGCGACGTGTTCCCAGATTTGCTGGGTAGTCACAAGCGTTATTAGAAAGACAAATTTGACCTTTAGTCACAGTCATAATCTTCTCTTAGTTTTTTTATCATCATGAAGAAATATCCTCAGAGTAATGTATCCAGTACATGGCTTTAGACAATAACTTGAAACCGTTGTACTCTTCCCACATTTGAAGTCTCTAGTTGTAAACTGCTTTTCTCCAGTGCTTTGTTGGTTGGCCTGATAGCACAGAAAGCACTGTCTCTGAAATAGCAAATGAAGCTGCTTTAATCCCTCTTTTCATCCCACTGTCCTTCCCTGAGGAAGCAGACACCAGTGGACCCTGTCAATGTGTGAGCTAAGTGTCTTTAATCTCACCTATAATGGGTCCTTCCAGGAACTTAATTTGAGTGGAAAGACTCTTACCAATGACACAAAGTGAGGGTTGGTGTAAAATAATAGGCCTTGTGGAGACTCAAATCCAGTTGACCAGATAGATTTACTCAGTAAATCTGTCCCTAGAAGCTGGGAACACTTAGTCTAGCAATTTAACCTGTTTTCTCCAGTAATACATTTGTGCTGAAAAGTTAACATCATACCATTACAGCCTCACTTACTAGAGAGCAGAAAGTCTCGAAGGGAAATTACATGAGAACAAGAGTGTCTTCTCACACACAATCAACATTTGGCTGCAGAGAAAATCATTAGTGTAGATAGCCATGTCAAAGTTTTCCTTGATCTTGAAGGAAGGACAGTGTGATAGCTAAGTATGGCCTCCAGTCAGTCTGCCCCATTTGAACCTGAAGCGTCTGTTCGCCGCTCGCTCTTTGACCTTGGAGCAAGTTCTTTCTTCTTCCTCAGTAGTGATTCCTTGTGGTTATGGTGTGAAACATATCACTACTGTGCATCTTCAGATGTTCAACTCCCACCCCCCACTGAAAGTATGTATGGAGGTGCAGCCTTTAGTACACAATTAAGGTTTTAAACCAAGAGGAAAGGCGGCTCTTTTTTTCCTATTCAAAATGGAAGTTTTATTCAAAATGGCTTCAGTTTGTGCCTTCTTACAACGTGTGCCCTCCTCACAAACACACATGCATCAGTGAACATGTGCACACACCGAGACAGAGATGTCTATCAAGTGAAAGTGGCTCTCACTCTTCTGCTCACAGTCATAGCCAATCAACAGGCCCCGGGCTAAATGTGCTGACATTCTTTGGCCCAGGTGCTGTGAAACAATATTTATTTGACTTCCCAAATCGATTGCTTAGATCTTAGTGTCTACTACGCGGTGGTTGGAGGTAAATTAGGCCACAAAAGCAGCACCTGCACGATGGTGGCAGCGCCCCTGGAAAAAGCGTCAGGAGAACTTGATCCGTTCCCTCTCTACTCGAGTGATGTTAGGTCAAAACTGACCATTTCCAGCTGAAGGACTACACTTCCCAGCTTCCCTTTTCATACTATGGAGGTTATTTCTTCCTCTGTAGGCATATGCACACATGGGTGACAAAGATGCCCCCTTGCTGTAAAGAAACATGGTCCCTCCTAAGTGGCTTTTTTTTTTTTTGTCCCTTTATTTTTTTTTAATTTTTTTTCCATAATTTTATTTTTCTCATTAGTTACATTTTGTTAATTCTGTATCCCAGCTGTATCCCTCATTCCCTCCCCAATCCCACCCTCCCTCCCTCATCTCCTCCCTGCCCCTTTCCAAGTCCATTAATAGGGGAGGACCTCCTCCCCTTTCATATGACTCGCTTCTGTCAGGTATTTTCCGGACTGGCTGCAAAGTCCTCCTCTGTGGCCTAACAGTACTGCTCCTCCCTTGGGAGGTGGGGAGGTCAAAGAGCCAGTCATTGAGTTCATGTTAGAAATAGTCCTTGTTCCCCTTACTACGGGAAACCAATTGATTACTGAGCTATCACGGGTCACATCCGAGCAGAGGTTCTAGGTTTTATCCTCTCATGGACTTTGGTTGAGTGTCCATCTCAGAAAAGACCCTGTGCCCAGATATGTTTGGTCCTTGTGGAGCTCCTATCCTTTCCACATCAAACTCCCCTTCTTTCATATGATTCCCTGCACTCTGCCGAAGGTTTGGTTGTGAGTCTTAGTATCTATTTTGGAGCACTGCTAGGTAGAGTCTTTCAGATGCTTTCTGTGGTAGACTCCTGTCATACGTTCAATGCATATCCCATTTGTCTTTCTCAATGAGGATAGATCATCATACCCCATGTCTGCTTTCTTGATTATCTTCTTTAGGTGTATAGATTTCATTTTGTTTATCCTATCTTTTAGGTCTATATAAGCAAGTATATTCCATGTTTGTCTTTCTCCTTCTGGGATACTTCACTCAGAATGATCTTTTCTAGATCCCACCATTTGCCTGCAAATTTCATGATTTCCTCCTTTTTGATTGCTGAGTAGTATTCCATTGTGTAGAAATACCACAATTTCTGTATCCATTCCTCCGTTGATGGACATCTGGGTTGTTTCCAGGTTCTGGCTATTACAAATAAAGCTGCTACAAACATGGTTGAGCAAATGTCCTTATTGTGTACTTGAGCAAATTTTGGGTATATGCCTAGCAGTGGTATAGCTGGGTCTTGAGGAAGCGCTATTCCTAATTGTCTGAGAAAGCGCCAGATTGACTTCCAAAGTGGTTGTACCAGATTACATTCCCACCAGCAATGGAGGAGGGTTCCTCTTTCTCCACAACCTCTCCAACATGTGTTGTCATTTGTGTTTTTCATCTTGGCCATTCTGATGGTTGTAAGGTGAAATCTTAGGGTCGTTTTGAAGCTTCTGTAAAGCAAAGGACACCGTCATCAAAACAAAACGACTGCCTACATATTGGGAAAGAATCTTCACCAACCCTCTATCTGACAGAGGGCTAATATCCAGTATATATAAAGAACTAAAGAAGCTGAAAAGCAGCAAAACAAGTAATCCACTTAAAAAATGGGGAACGGAGCTAAACAGAGAATTCTCTGTAGAGGAATATAGAATGGCAGAGAGACACTTAAAGAAATGCTCAACCTCATTAGCCATTAGGGAAATGCAAATCAAAATGACCCTAAGTGGCTTTTTAAAGAGGAGAAAGTGGAAGACAGGCTTCCTAGTTGGCATGTGTTGAAGAACGGCCCTATGAGGATGCAATGGAAAGGTTCTATAGGCCACCTAGATATCAGCCTCACTGAGACCAAGCATGCTAGCTCTCTAATCTCAAACTTGGTCCCCAGGGATGTAAGAAAAAAAAATTGTCTAAGCTCTCCCTCTCTGATAAATAGACCACCTAAAAACACAGATAATGAGCTTGGGAGGGTGGCTCCTGCCTGTAATATCAGCGAGACAGGATGTACACCATGAGCTTGGGACCAGCCTGGGCTAGAGAGCAAAGCCCTATCTCAAAAACAAACACAAACCAACAAACAAAAGCAAGTACCAAAACAAAACAAAACAAAACAAAAAAGGCAATGATACTGTTTATGTGGTATTGTGGTTAAGAAAGCTGAATACATTTTTAATTACATACCAAGCTCTTAAAATTGTGCTACTGATGGTAGCTACCACTAGTTTATTCCTAATCCCTCATTTGATAGCATCCTATTTAGGAAATTATTTATTTATTTATTTATTTATTTATTTATTTATTTATTCATTCATTCATTTTAGCACTTAACAGGTGGGATAGATCTAAAGGAGCCTAGATTCTGAGTTTGGCTGCTCATAACCAGATGGCCTTGTGAAGATGAGGTTTAGTCTCTGGGGGCTGTTGTGGGGATTAAGAAAGATACATATGCAAATGTGCCTGGGGCTTTGTTACTGTCCCTGCATACTGTTTACTGTTATCCTTACGGAGGAGCTTCCTAATTTGCATCATCAAATGAAGATATGGTGTTTCCAGAAAAACCTTGAACCTAGTAGAGATGCAAATAAAGCATTTTTCCTCACCTTTGCCCTGAAGATCTTTCCATCCCTCACATCAGTGTTATAATGCACATTCCAAAAAGGAAACCAGGGTTCACTCCCCACTTATAAGCATGTTATTTAAAACTCATGAAATTAAGAACCAGGTGTGACTGCCTTTAGGCAGTGAAGCAGAGCTGAAGAGTGACGTTTGGGGATTTTTTTTTTAAAGTTGTTGGGTAATACCTTAAAATTAAAATTAATTTAGCAGGGAACAATGTGAAGTCAGGAACTGTAAATAGATCATTGAACATACTGGTAGCCATGAATATTCTTAAATTGGTATGTAGACAAGACAATATTTTGTGCAGCAGCCCTGCTCAAACTTTAATGAATGAATCACACCTGAAGGTCATATTAAAATGCAGGTTCTGATTCAGGAAGTCCTAGAGTGGCTGGGAATTCTACACTCTTGACTTCTCCCAGATGGTGTCAGTTGGCTGATCCTTGACTACTCTCAATGGCCCGAAAAGAGCTGATTTTATTAATAGTGACGTTAAAGATTTTTTTTTAAACTAAGAGTTTTGTTTTGTTCATTTTCTTGTTTTGTATTTACTAACGTATTGTAGATGGTAGATACGGAAAGAGGATTAAAAGCCAACTTGGCAAGGCTCAAATTGCTTCAGTTAGTCTCTCCTTGTGTTGCACATACCTAAATAATTTACTAGGGCCCCATAATCTGTCCCTTTCCCATCAAATGGGACCTTTTGATTTTTTTTTTTTTCGCTACCATCAAGAACACATTAAATCACCTCCTCCTTCCTGTAAACTTTTTTTTTTTTTTTTTTACTTCTGCTGTTCCCTTTAAGAGGAAAAGGTATAGAGTTAAGTTCATTCTGAGCCAAATATGAGTACATATGGTGAGGGATCATGGACTCAAGCCTGCCTCTGCCTCCCGAGTGCTGGGATTAAGGCTATGTACCATCACGCTTAGCCTAATTTTTAACAAAAATGTCAAAACATACCCTGGGGGAAAAGCAGCCTGTGCCTTAAATGGTGCTGGGAAAACCGGATAGCCACCTGTAGAACATTTAAAATAGGTCTGTATCCGTCACTCTGCAAATTAATTCCAAGTGGATCAAAGACTTTGATTTAAATCCTGAAACTGCTTGAGAAGAACTTAGGAAAAAACACTCTAAGATACACATACAGGCAAGAACTTGCCAAGCAGGGCTCCTAGCAAAGGAAATAGCCTCAAGATTTAACAAAAGAAGCTGGCTGAAAAGCTTCTTCACAGCAAAAGGAACTATTAGCAGAGGAAACAGCCTCCATTAAAGAAAAAAAAAATGTTATTGTGCTAATTCTTTTTCCCTCTATTAATCTTTTCTTGAAAATAGATTTTTATAATACAATATATTCTGATTATGGACTCTCCTCCCCCATTTCCTCTAAGGAGAATTTTTTTTTTTGCCAGCTATACTATAGAAAGGGGGATAATATCTTGAATATAGGAAGAAATGTAATAACAAAACAACAAAGAATATCAACACCAGTCAATTGATGAGCTAATGAAATGAGAAAAGAAACACAAATCAAATACTTCAGAAAGTGTTCAATATACCAAGCCTTGAGAGAAATGCACATTAAAACAGCCTTGAGAATGGGGTGGGGACACATTTCAGCCCTCGACCGTTCTTGCTGCTCTGGCAGAGGTCTGGTGTGTTAGTTTCCACATGAGACGGCTCACAACTACCTACAAGTCCACCTCCAGGGGGTCCAACACCCTCTTTGACCTTTAGAGATTGCCACACACAAGTGTACATGCACATCACATGGAGACATACGTGCACTAGAACAAAAATAAAATAAAATAATGTGATCTGAGAGCTATTTGGCAGTTGATGATGACCTGGGAAGAGAGCCTGCTTCTTCTGGTGTATGGCCTCTCCCAGTTGCCCATGCTGCAGTGAGGAACCCAATCCCGTGTGTGGAACAGCAGCACTAAATGAACTCAGTAGGATCACAAATAAAATATAATAAAAGAGAAAGAGAGAAGATATGCAATTGGGAGGGAATGTGGTGGGGGGTGGGTTGAGACAAGTTGGAGAACAGATGGATGGTGGATCTGAACAAAATAAATTGCACAAATGTGTGAGACTCTCAATGACTACGTGTGTATGTGTGTGTATTTTAAAGATTTTATATATATATATATATATGCATATATATGTATATATATATATTTAAAAGAAGACATGAATTTAGGAAGGAAAACCTGTTGAGGGATTCTAGGGTAATAGAGAGGAATGTAGAAGGGATGGTTAAATGGTTATGATGAAATACATTTTATACATGTATGAAAATTTTAAATAGTAAATAAAAAATATTATGAAAGCACTTTTATGAGAATGAGCATGAAATTGTGGGTGAGGAGGTGGAAAGGATCTGGGAAGAGTTGGGAGAGTGGAATGGATGTGTTCAAAATAATTTTATGTGAAAATGTAAACATAATAAAATTACCAAGGCTTCATTTCAAACCAATTCAAATAACCATCATCAAGTAAAAGAGATAACAATAAATCAAGCAAGGATGTAGAGAAAGGAGGGTACTTATTTACTTAAGGTAGAATTATCATCTTGTACAGTTATCATAGAAATCAGCATGGAAGCTTCTTAGAAATTAAAACTCTAAGGACATATATCACAGCTCCACCACTTCGCCTTCAGCCACGCACCCAAAGGAGTTTCTGTTTTACTGCAGAGGTATTTGCACATCGGCATTTATTGCTGCTTTATTCAGAGCAGCAAGGAAGAGCAGCCCAGGCAGCTGCAACCAGGTCAAATGGATAATGGAACTGTGGGCCATAGACAAAATGGGCTTTTACGCCTTGATAAAGGAAAATGAGGTCATGAAATTTTAGGAAGAACTGCATATTTTATCTCCTGTGTAGATCCTCACATGTGATGCTCACATATTTGTATATGAGCGTGGATGTGTGTGTATAGGCTGTTACTCAAGGAAACTAAGAGAGGCAGGAATAAGCAGGTGTTGAGGAAGTGGGAGATGCCAAAAGTTACAAATGACACAGCAGGAAAGAGGACCTTTTGTGTGTGGGAGGGAGGTGGACCTTATAGGGGTGTCAGGGTGGGAGGAGAGGAAGGGAGCAAGGGAATCAGCAAGAGCAAATTTTGTTTGAAAATGTTATTACGGTTAAAACCAATACTGTGTATGCTAATCCAAAACTTTTAATTTGTAAAGACCAAAACTAAAATAGCATTAGCCATCATAATCCAAGTCTGATTCTTTTCTATTTTTCCCTCTATGGTTGATAAACATTTACATGTAACATTTAAAATGGGTATAATATCAAAAGTTAAATTGATCAAGAACATAGTCTATGACCTAAGGAAGTCAAAATAATGGATGAAGATACAAGCATATTCAGCCTCCTCCTCAAACATTCTCTGTAACAAAAACCAGGTATAATTTCCTTATCTGTCACAGTCATTTATGTTCAATGTCTAAAAATTATTTGAGATAAAGAGTATTATTATTTTAATTTTTATTTTGGTTAATTTGGATTTACAGCTATAACCTCGTATGGGGTAGACAGTGTGAATTTTGGGGAAAATGATCTTTAGTGTACAAATTACTGTTAATTAGGATTTGTGGCTCATTTTTATTTTTTATTTTTGCTTTGACCCAAGAAGTGTATGCATCTTTATTTAGAGTTGGTTTAAAGATGCATTTTACTGCAAATACTTGGGGAATTGTTCTGACTGCCCTCCTTATGGTGTTGATCCATCTGACACCTCTTACGGAGGCCAAGAATTAACCTTCTGTTCTTACTCCGTTTTTAAACAGATACACACAGATTTTACTTGCTGTGTCGTTTTGGCTTTATACTATATTCCAGCTTGGGGAAGCACAGGAGAAATCCCATGGCAGCAAAAGCCAGATGACATCATCATTTCAAATGCCCCCATCCCAACAAAATTATTCTTTCCTCAGTGCCAGATATCATTAGTGAGAGGGACAGGAGAAAAAAGCTAGACTTGCGAGAGAGAAGGATTTTATAGATTTCGTAGGCATCATAAATCTTTTTTTTATTTTACAACTGTAAAGAAAAAAAATGAGAGCCCGGTAGGAATCATTTTGTAATATGAGCCATCTACTTTTTTATTGGAAAACAAGCATATTGTTTAAGCATTTTTTTAAATCCCGGATCTCTGCACCGTGAAGTGCCTTGATACACATTAGATCAGGACCCACACACTCTTAAGACAACGTTCCTCAACCTGAGTGTTGCAAACCCTTTAAAGGGGTTGAACGATTTCACAAGGGTCACAGATCAGATATTTACATCACGATTCATAGACAGCAGCAAAATTACAGTTATGAAGTAGCAACAAAAATAATTTTATGGTTAGGGTCACCACAACATGAGGAACTATATTAAAGGCACACAGCATTAGGACGGTTGAGAACCACTGCTCTTAAGGTAAAGGACAAGTTACAAGTCATCTTCTTTAATAAAAATTTTCTCTGATATCCTCATTGTGAATATGAATCTGTTTTAAGGTGCATTATTATCTTAAGTTTTCTTGTACTGAAACTTTTATTCTACTACATATACCTGCAGTGAGATATCTTTTGGTTCTAGCAGCTGGCCTAATTTGGTAAAACATCATGAATAAAATGACATGTATGTTGTCATGTGAGGCTGTTGTATAATTGGTATAGAAAGGGTCAACCCCAAACCTTTGAGTATCCCTAACAAGAGCCAATAAAGTAAAGGTTCCTCTAAGGTAGTCAGGAGATCAAATATGACACAGGGCTTTTTAGAAGCTCCCATGCCTTATGGTACTGGATTTATTATCTGGTATTAGAGATTATCTAGCCTTTTATATTACTCCTATAAATTAAAACCTGCACAGTTAAATATATGGTTTAAGTCTTTCTCAAACTGTGAGGCATTTGGACACATTTACCAGACAGGTAGCCATCAGGATATGTTATGCTGAAGCAGGAAATTTAAGTAACTACAATGGGTTAACCATCATGTTTATAAACCTATGCTATATTAGAATTTTAATGTCAATGTTAACATAGTAATCCATTTGGAGGGGCCCAGATAATATTTTTTTCTTAGTGGGAAGTTTCACTGTTTTGAGTTCTAAGAGTTTGGATTTGTCAGAGTTATCTCAAATATGAAGTTATTTTTGAGATTTTTGCATAGGTCTTTCCTAATCTAAAACCTAATTTTTAAATAAATTATACTGCATAATGAGAAAAAAATTTAATGAATGTTGTAAAAATTTTGACCCTTTGAAACACGAGGACTTTAAGTAGGAAGTTAGGACAAACAAACGCAAGAGAGACATGATGAATGAGAGCATACATTCTTATCCTTATTTGTGGTTTCATTAAAACCAAGAGCAGTAATACTTTTGTCATCTAGGAAAATATACCAGGGAAAATTCCAATTATCTTACAAGAGTTATAATATGCAAATATGAATGGGTTTAAGAAATATGTTATGAAAGTGAGAGTTGGTAGAATTTTACAGGGGTTTAGAATCCACTTACTTAGGGTATTCAACTGTTGACATAATTGTTGGTATATACCATTCAACGTTTCCAAATTCCAAATGGATGTGTTTGGAGAAGCTGGCACAAGGCTGATGTGAGGAATACAATGCAAGCATTTCTTTTGTGAAGTCTTGTAGCACAAAAGGTAGCTAGAAATAGTTTTCTTTCTATCCAGACTGGAAGGATTTTTTGATGTGATATCTTTTCTAAACTGAAAAAAAAAATCACCTGGTTTTAGGTCTTGTTCATTTAGTTCCTTGTCTTTTGGAAGCTCATATGGATTCCAGGAACAGAGAAAAATATGACTTCTTTTATATCTTTATTTTCTACTTCTCATTCCCTAAATTGTGCCTGAATCCTTTCTCTGATAGCTCTCCATCTATCTTTCCTTTCTTGGAACAGTTTTAGCCATCAATTGAGGCCTTCAGAATCACACTCTGATAAACATCCATCATCCAGAATGACTTCCCAAGTCCTGCCTTGCACATCCAATGATTGGTATTTATGAACTGCCAGCACTTTAATCTCAACATGTTGGAAACTTAAGTTCTCATACTCTCTTTAAGATTTCACAAGTACCTCATTCTCAGTTCCATAGGCCCGGCTGTCTATCATCAGGCCATTCTGCTCACTCTATCAGAAATATTAGTCTATTAGTGTGAAATAGCACTTCCTTTTTAAAATTTATAATATTGAAATCCTATCTCTTGCTAACCTTTTTTCCTACTTATTTTTCATTGATTTTAAATATGTGGCTCACTAAAAATTAGTCTAAATCATTTTATTCTGTTTTCAGGACAAAAATTGAAATCACAGACACGTGTGCCATTTTCATCCCCAGTAAAAACCTCTGGTAACCACTTTTTGTTTTATTCAAACACTGCATCTCTCTCAAGGGCCTACATGAAATGCTGTATTCTTTGTGGTATATGCTCTATCCCCAGACGTGAAAGCACCTTTTCCCTCTTTTTTATTGCTGTCATGTAAATTCTATCTTGTCCAGATGACATCACATACTCTGTCCCATATTCTCAGATCTAGTCAGAAGCTTGTCACCATCAAAACTAGGAGACTCCATCTTTTTACTGCTGTTACCAGCAATACCATTCCTAGGAGATCATTGCCAGTAACTTAATTGTTTTAAAGAGTTGGGGGACAACTCTTTAATTGTTCAGCTAATCCAAGCACAAACAGAAGTGAACTAACGTTTTCATGATGAGTTCTCAGCCACATATCAGAACCTTTATGACCCTCCCTGTGACTGGACATGGGGGTCTCCATTTGTACATATTTCCTCTCTCATCTGTTCTACCAGAGTTAATTTTCCATCATGATTCCTAAATATGTCATAATTTAAGAAAAATTTACTGCTTGAATATTGCATGTCTGGATCACACAAAAGGGCTTACCTTCTAGAATCAGGTACATATTTAAATGTTTCCCATTGTGCTTGACAGCGTATCTGTCCCTCAAAGCTCTGCAGATGTAAAGTTGTTTTCCACTAATCTGGTAGTTTGAATGAAGATGGTTCCTTTAGGCCAAGAGGGAGTGGCACCATTGTGGGGTATGGCTTTGTTGGAGGGAGGAAGTGTGTCACTGAGGTTTCAGAGGCTCAAGTGAGGCAAAGTTAGCTCACTATCTCTTCCTGCTGCCTGTGGATCCAGTTGTAAAACTCTCAACCACCTCTCCAGCACCATGTCTGCCTGGATGCTGCCATACTTCCCATCACAATGACAATGGAGCTGTAAGCCAGCCCCAACTAAATGTTTTCCTTTATTTGAGTTGCAGTGGTCATGGTGTCTCTTCACAGCAATAAAATCCAGACTAAGACAGCGAAGTAGTCAATATATACTCATTTACAATAACCTCAGCTTTATAATATAAGAAAAACTAGTATTCATTTCTTTTTCTGGGTGTTTCATCTTTTAATCTAGCTTAAAAACACATGTAAGGGGCAAGGCATGTGGCTTTGCATAGCTGACTAATTCCAATATGAAAATATTAATGTTTAAATTATTTTAATATGTCATATATAACTTAGGTTTGCTTGGTCGAATTGGGAACCTTTTTTCCCTAACCTACCAATGAATATAATAATATTGGCTCATCTAAATGTGCATGCTTCAGGCATTTTTGTAAAGCCCTTCTGTTACTGCGTGTGATGGCGCACAGTAGGATGCCTGCTCTCAGTACAACTGTAAAACATTTGCTGAGTGCGAAATGATTCCTCCAGCGAGTTTTTCCAAACTTGGAGACGAGCGTGGTATTTTATTGCAGGATCCCCAAAGCTATTCAGTACTATGATTTTCTTTCTCAATATCACTCTGTTTACTCTGGAGGCAGTTCCACAGAGTTCTGCCCTTAATTGAAGAGACAGAAAATCACGACTTTAAAACTTAAAAGTACAAAGAGCAAAAGACACGTTAGCTCAGAGACAAATCAGTGATTATGGAAGTACCTCCTCAGATTGTAATGTTTTCCTCTGCCTTATTGCTAGCAATCAAAACTACTGAGTTAATCTGAAGCAGGGTCAGGACTTTAAATATGAGGAAAATTGCTTGAATTTGAGGCATTATATGTACAGCACAAGATGTTCCAGCAATAAATTCTCTGAATCTTGTTGAAGAGCGACGATGTAGAGACCAGATGCCCTCTCCAGGCCTCCAGATTAACATTTGGCATGGCTGCAGATCTCTGACGCTCATGAGGCAAGGCCTCGGTATTTCTTGAAGAGCTGAGCCATGGGGCAGTGGGAGGTAGGGATGGAATGGGGATGTTGTCTGTGTGCTTTGGCTTGCCTGGTGCCCTTCTGGAGAAGTGCTCTCTAGGGTTCTTTCCATTTTAGCTAATCTCTTCAGCTAAAACATATTTTCTGCCGAATGTGAATTTTCTACATCCACTAGATTCTATTGGCTACATACAGCCTTTTCAGACTCACCTGGGTTGTAATAAATAACCGTATCTTCCAACACATTCCCGCCATGTAAAAATATAAGTACTTGCCACAGTCTCCATATTTGTTCATAATGGTGGTGAGAGGTCATTACAGTACAAAGTTGAAATTAGGTTGCCACTTTACCCATTGTTTGACCCTGGTCAAGTTATTTGACTCCACCACAGGCTCAGTTTCTACACCTATGAAACGAGTTTAGTAATTGTAGTAACATCATGATTTTTCAAACACGAAGTGTGATGATCCAGATGAAAATTTTAAAGGGCACCTGGCACATAATTAGCTCTTGCAGCAATCTCATCGTAAACAGCTTTTGTTACACTAGGTAGACAACTGTTTTGTAGCAGTGTCCATAAAATGCAGAGTTCTTTATTGATTTAAACAGTAATCAAAAAATTATCTGTATGAAATTAGTAGAATCTTATATAAGTGTGCAGCTTCAATAATTTCTGTAAAAATCATTCAAGTAGAAACATATAGAGAAATAGTCATGAACCTAATTTAAAATTTAACATGTATTCATATATGAAAATTATTCAAATAAATATGTCAATGATATTGGAACGATAAATATTCTGTATGATCCTCTTTCCTTTACAAAGTATTATAACATTGGACATGTTTTCCAAACACTATCCCACTTATAATTAGATAATAAAATATTGACAATTTCATTTTAGTGCAGTCTGTCTTCTTGCCTTAAAGGCTACAAAAGAAAATGAGAGGAAAGATTAAGATGCTATAAAATGTCAGATTCTTAAAATGTTTCTCTGTCATGGCCCTTGCCTGGAACTTGAGGCTGCCAGCGCCATCATAAATAAGATGTAACTTTGTTTGGACCTTTGCTTCTGTGTAGTATTTCTAAGAACAATTATTTCTCTGGATGACTCTCAGTAAAATCCCTGCTGCTCTTTCAGAATGCAGAGACCAGAACATTTTTTTTTTTTTTTCCCTTGAGCAGTTGGGTACCTGCTTGGTTGTACTGTTGGATTTCTGGTGTGTATGAGGTTAGTATGTCTTGAAATAGAGAGGAACTGGCATTTTATCAAACAAGAATAAATGAGTGGTCTAAAAACAGTAGAGAAGAGTAAAGGTGGATTGTTTCAGAAACTGCTAAGATCAAAATTATAAATTATCCGAAGACAAAGGAGGTTTTGGAGAATGTCCACGAGGTTTACTTTGCCAGTCTCTGCTTAGAGATAGACCAGTATGGAAAAATTTTATCAGGAAATTAATTCTCCTGTGAGTACATAAAAAAAATGGCTCTTCATATTACGATAGGTCAAGATTATTATACGATTTTTAAGGATGTCTATCTTTTTATGACTTAGAAAAGCATTTTTATTCAGTCTCTTTTCCTGGAGCCAGAAAGTGTCAATCTTCACTCAATCAATGTACTTCAAACTGTCCTGGTTAGGGATGGTGATTTCAAAAGTGAACAAGATGTATTAGCTCTCATACATACAAATGGGGTTTTCAAAAGTCTTAGGTTTTAGAGGACATATGAACTTGTAAGGAAAAGCAGAGGACGATGGAGACAGACTTAACAGGCATTCTCAAGAGGAACATGCAAGGTTTGCAGCCTGGCATCAAGGCTGTATTTGTTCATCCTTTATGTAGAACAAGAGGGAAACCCAACAGACTCTGGAAGGTGAACAATAGGTCGCTTCCACTATTTCCATCCTTTAGCCCTTTCTGTCGTTTACAAGCTGAAGACTCTCAAAAGTCCCTCTCTGTTGAATTATACATATCTGAAGAGCTATGTATTAACCTTTTCATTTTAATATCTGACCTTAGTAGTTCTCTAAGAGTCCCCTGGACAAGCTTCTGAAGCCAACTCATGATCAACATGAGCTCAGGAAATCTAGCAACGAGCCTACATTTACCTTCTCCAAACTCCTCACTGCCACACCCACTGCTTACATCATGTTAACACGGCAGGTTTGTCACCAATACAAATCCACTGAGCATTGTTCAGCCTGAAAGTTTACCCTCAGACCATGCATACAAACAAAGCAAAACACAATTTAAGAAATCAGCTCATGACATTTACAATTAAATTCATTAATCAGGACAGTTTATAGAAATGTCACACATGAACTGTAAACTTCATAAATATTCAAGCAGTGAACAACTAGACAATCACATTTCTTAGTAATAAATGTTTCATTGTGGCAGCTTTTTTTTTCATTATGAGAAATGCAGATTACCCTCATCAGGCAGCTTGCATTCTTGTTTGAAAACTTTTTCAGTCGTGTATAGCAATAGGACTTCTGTTGTGGTTCCATTCCTATTTCCCTGAGTCCTCCATTTGCCTTCTCCAGATTTCCGTGTCTTCATTATAATTAGCTTCTGCACCTGCACTCAAGAAGCAGCCCTTCATTTCAACCAAGCCAATCTGTTCTGAAACACAGGGAAAGGAAACCCTGCCATGTACAAGTTCTGATGTTTCTAGTTATAGCTGTGGACAATATACTTCATGTTGTGTCAATGTTTTCTTTCCTTTAGGATTTTTAAGGTTTAAAAAATTTTTGAGTGTTTTTAAAATACACAGACATTGCTGCAGAGGTGTTTTCTTTCTTTTTAAAAATATACATGTGGGTTGTTTTGTGTGCATGTAAACTTGTGTGTCATGGGCATGCCTGGTAGCCAGGCAGGCCAGAAAATGCTATCCAATATCTTGGGACAAGAGCTACAGATATTTGTGAACTGTGATGTAGGTGCTTGGGCTCCAACCTGTGCCCTCTGCAGAAGCAGCCAGTGCTTCTAACCACTGAGTCGCCTCTACAGCAGCTGAATATTTCTTGACTGGGCGGCAACACCTTCTAGCTGCCCACCAGCACTGCGGTATAGGCATATCAGATGGTGTTCATTATACTACCTTCAGGCAAAGTGTTATTTTCCCTTTCCAGATGTGGTATCAACAAGAAGGGACATGAAAGAAGGCCTGGATATTGAAAGGTCCCTCAAGAGCTTAAAGGATAAAGAGAAAGAAAGGTCAGGGCTTGAAAGAAATAGTGTCTTTTGGAAGAGGATGGTGAGAATAAGTGCAGGAAGAAAACTGATGCTCAAACATTCCAAACATAGAAGCATTACCAACAAGCAAAGTTTGGCTTACCTCTAATGTTCATGTGTCACCACCTCTATGAAAACAAGACTTCATCTTCCATGGTCCCGTCCTTCAATGGCAGCGTTAGTCTATGTGTTCTGCAGTTGTTTGATGGAATATGCCTTCCTACTCCTTCCTTTGGAAGGCAGAATTTATAGCTTTTTTCTGTAGCCTCCCTGGAATCCTCATCCTCTGGAGTTCTTGCATTGCAGGCTGGCCCTGCACTCTCTGAATACTTCAATAATGCATTACCTCACCAGGCAGGCTGGAACACAGTGGTTGCTGGGTAGTCTTTGGGACCCATTCACCTAGCTCTTGGTGACTCCCATTGTTTTCCTGTCTGGACTAGCAGCAGATATTGAGGCCTCCTGCACATACAACAAGGCATACATAATTTTACCCTTTTCAATGCCATCCAAAATGGCATGGCTATCTGGAGTGACATGTATGCGAGTTAAGCCTTGCAGTGGACCTGTGCCCCTTCCACACTTCCTAAGAGCACATCTCTCTCATATTTTCAAACTTTTAATTTACATACAACTAAATATAGAAATTTACATGTTAAAAATCAAAAAATTAAATCTATTTAACATTTTAAATTAATTTTAATTCTGAAACATCTCCCTCTTCCACGCAAAAATAAAAATAAAAAATCAAGACAAAACATTCTTCCCCAGCTTGTTGATAAAAACAGAACTGGAATCTTGAATTCTTTTGAGTTGGTTTCCAGGTTGACTTTAAGCTATTGATCAATACTGTCTGAGTAACAGTATTTAGCCACCCAGTGGCAATTACTTTATCCAAGAGCCCTGTCATATTACATTTCACAGCTTTATCTGTGAGGGTGTCTCAGAAGCTTGTTGGATCATTCTGAGATTGATCTCATAGGTGCTCCTGAAACCCCTGCTCTGCTGAATGGAGGGAGAGATAGGTGAGGTGAATGTGACGTGTCGTGATGGTTATCTCCAGAGCTCACCACATGCTCTTAGAAACACTATCAGTAATGGGAATAATGACCCATGCTTTTCTTCTAAAAATCAATATCTTTTATCTGAAAGTGTTGACCCCACATTTATTGCGTTTCCATTTGCAGATTTCTCTAAAAACTTTAACTATTGAGTTTAAAAGTTGGACCTTATTATGTTGAGTGAGAATAAATGTCATGATTAATATTTTATGAGAAGTCATTATACCATCCTTTCCCCTATAAAATAGAAGCTAACATGCTGAAAAAAATGACTTATTTGCTCAAATTATTTTCAACATTGGACATGTTATCTCTGTACTAAGCCTGATAACAGTTATTTTTAAATCATTAACTTTAACAAACAAGTTACTAAGAAATGCTCACATCTGCAGAGATGATGCATAAGATAGGTTATTATTAATAGTTATTTGTTGAGGTGTTTCTGTGACCAGCATCATTATAGATGCATTAACTTACTTACTACTCACATGAAGTAAATGCTTTAGTTATTATCTTTTAAAAGCTGGACATCTTGAGGCTTAGCGAAGTTGATCGACTCATCCCAAGCTTCAGAGCTGGAAAGTGGTAGCTGGAATTGGATCCAGATGATCTGGTCATAGGATCTGCTCTCATAAATAGTATTTTACAACGAAGGCCACCTTTCAACTTATTGTAGGTCTTGCACTTTGCCAATTCAACACTAGACCAAAAAAAAAGTCTTAAAAAAACACAATAATAACAATAATTAAAAAAAAAACGCTACTCAGTTCAACTGAAGATTTTCCAAAATATTTTACCTAAAAATGCCTGGTACCACAACAAAAATTGTTCCTTTTAAAAGAAAGTTGGATTGCAAGCACTTCAGTAGGTATCTGGCAATGTGCAGTAATTTGTAAATAAATGCTGCAGTTTGTGATGTAAGTACAGTTAGGAGAAGTATGAGTTTGAAATTGTCAGAGGTAGCAATTAAAATTATTATTAACAAATTAGCTAATTTCTTTCAGGGTTAGTTATAATCTAGTACAAAGTGGCTTACACAGATGTGGAGTCAGAACATGTTGCTAAAGCTGATTATAGGCTGTGCTGACACAAGACAAAAGGCCACATGGCCAACAAGGAGTGTGTTTTCAAGAGCTTCACCAACACCCAAGCATGCATTGTCATCACAAGTACAGCATGTAGATTCTATCTGAATTGTACTCAGTTCCATGTATATTTTTAATTGTATTTTTGTAGATTTTTTTATTAATTACACTTTATTCACTTTGTATCCTCCCCCCCGCTCCCTCCCTCCTCCCATCCCAATCCCTCCCTTCCTCCACCCTCTGCCTACATGCCCCTCCCCAAGTCCACTGATAGGGGAGGACTTCTTTTCCTTCCTTCTGATCCTAGTCTGTTAGGTCTCATCAGGAGTGGCTGCAATGTCTTCCTCCGTGGCCTGGTAATGCTCCTTCCCCCTCAGGGGGAGGTAATTAAAGAACAGGCCAATCAGTTCATGTTGGAGACAGTCCCTGTTCCTATTACAATGGAACCCACTTGGATACTGAACTGCCATGGGCTACATCTGTGCAGGGGTCTTAGGTTATTCCTTGGTTGGAATAGCAGTCTCAGGAAAGACCCCTGTGCTCAGATTTTTTGGTTCTGTTGCTCTCCTTGTGGAGTTCCTGTCCTCTCCAGATCTTACTGTTTCCCACTTCTTTCATAAGATTCCCTGCACTCTCCCCAAAGGTTGCCCATAAGTCTCAGCATCTACATTGACAGTCTGCAGGGCAGAGCTTTTCAGAGATCCTCTGAGTCAGGCTCCTGACTTGTTCCCTCTTTTCTCCTTCTGATGTCCAGCCTCTTCGCATTTCTGGATAGGAATTGAGTATTTTAGCAAGAGTCCTCCCTCTTGATTAGTTTCTTTAGGTGTACAGATTTTAGTAGGTTTATCCTATATTATATGTCTATATGAGTGAGTATATACCGTGTGCATCTTTCTGCTTCTGAGAGAGCTCACGCAGGATGATCTTTTCCATATCCCACCATTTACCTGCAAAGTTCATGATTTCCTTGTTTTTTATTGCTGAGTAATATTCCATTGTGTAGATATACCACAATTTGTGCATCCATTCCTCCACTGAGGGGCATCTGGGCTGTTTCCAGCTTCTGGCTATTAAAAATAAGGCTGATACAAACATGGTTGAGCAAATGTCCTTAGTGTGTACTTGAGAATCTTTTGGATATATGCTTAGGAGTGGTATGGCTGGATCTTGAGGAAGCGCTATTCCTACTTGTCTGAGAAAGCTCCAGATCGCTTTCTAGAGTAGATGTACATGTTTACATTCCCACCAGCAGTGGAGGAGGGGGATCTTCACCAATCCTATATCTGACAGAGGGCTAATATCCAGTATATATAAAGAACTAAAGAAGTTAAACAGCAAAAAAACAAGTAATCCAATTAAAAAATGGGGTACAGAGCTAAACAGAGAATTCTCTGCAGAGGAATATCGAATGGCAGAGAAGCACTTAAAGAAATGCTCAACCTCATTAACCATCAGGGAGATGCAACTCAAAATGACCCTAAGATTTCACCTTACACCCATCAGAATGGCTAAGATCAAAAACTCAAGAAACAACTCATGTATGTTTTAATATGTAAACATAAAAGTTCACATTATCTCAATCTAGTTATTTTTTTTTGGAAAAAAATTTCAGAGAACATTATTTAAAATCCACCATGAAGGGTAAAATAATAAATAGGCAATTGGAAAGGTCCAATAATTTTCTTTAAATAGAGGTTCCCATGTGCACATTAACCGCTCACTGTTTGTCAGGTGAAAGGAAAAGCAGTAAGCATTTCTCCCTCAAGAAGAAAGTTGCTTCAAAAACAAACAAACAAACACACACACACACACAAAAAAAAAACCCACACAAACATACACAAACTATTGGCTTAACATGAATGCCAATGTTACTAGTGTTGAAAGGAATTAAGATATGATCCCCTGGATTGGCACAATGCTACTGCGTGCCCAGTTCTAAGATGAGTGCTCACTTTGACTATGTAGATAACAGTCAGGTATACAGGGAAAAAATAAAATAAGATTAGTCAAAATTAACCCAGAAAATCAAGAAAAAAAGTTTATAATTTTAAAACCTGTACACACATAATTTTTTTATTCACTGAAAACAATAGATAAAACATACTATCATGGACTGAACAATCACTTAAGTTATTTCAAACAGAAAGACCAGGCACAGGAGACTTTATCAATACTTACTTAGTATTCTCCACTCATTTTGAATACTATAAATTTTGCTGTGATTATATCTCTGTGGGTACATTTTAGAAAGCATAATATTCTAAGTGCAAGTTATAAAAAATCTGTAGTATTAAAGTATCCATATAAGCTGTAAAAAAGAAGAAGGAGTAAGTTGCAGGTCGGCCAGAGCATGCTTCTCGGGTCTGTGGTTTGCAGACCTAGGGTGTCATGCAAGAGGAACTCACTGGGAAATGCAAAGCAAAAGCAAGACGCTCATCTGCCCCAGATATTACACCTCGTACCACAGCAAACAGAAAATAGCAAACGCCATGCCCTGCTCTTATTTCTTGACTTACTACAGTCCTCCTCAGAAAGTCCCTGTGCCTTCAAGCTGGTGTGAAGTCTACTTCCTCCTCAGGTAGTTTCAAGTTTTTACGTTGTATGGAAATACTTGATCCATTTGAAGCTCAGTTTTGTGCAAGGCAAGAGGTTTTAATGATCTATTCATTTTTTTCCCCTGTGTGTTGAGATCCAGATTCTCACCAACATTTGTTGAAGATTCTGTATTAGGAGCATCTTTGTAAAATACCATGTAGCTGTAGTCATATGAACCTAGATCTTTGTCCTCTGTTCTTTTCCATTAATATGTTTGTTTATTTTGTGCTGATACTGTGCTGTCCATGTTACTATGGCTCTGTGGTATAATTTGAAGACAAGTATGGTGATTCTCCCACATTTTGTCTAGGATTGCTTTGACCACCTTTGGCCTTTTAAGCCTCCAGGTAAATTTTCAAAATGTTTTCTCTGAAATGTTTGTCAGGAATGGCTCTGGAATTTTGGTTAGGGCTTCCTCAAATCTGTAGACTGCTATTGTATCAGAAAGAAAGACAGAAAGAAAAAATAAAAGAGATGTAAAGTTAAGAGGGAAATATGTTAGAGAAGAAGGGGCCAAAATGAGGAGTGTGATATAACCAAAATAGATAGTATACACATGCACGAAGTCCTCAAAGAACATGTAAAAGTATTTTAAAAGGCTAACAAATGCTAACGATGAATGGAAAAAAAGGATCTTATGTACTATTAATGAAAAAATAAACTAATACAACTATTATGAGTCCTAGCTCTTCAAAAATATTAGATGCAGCATTTGCATCAACTGTCACACTTCTGGTCAAGGATACAAAGAAAATGAAATCAAAGGAGACACCTGCACACCCACGTTTATTTCAGCACTCTCTGTAGTATAGAGATTTGGAATCAATCTATGAAGATCAGGAGATGAATGGACATGGACCAAGAAAATATAGTAGATGCAGATTCATATTGGAATATGTTAACTATGAAAATAAAATCCTTTCATTTGAAATAGTGTGGAAAGCAGAGCCTGTGTTAATTGTGGTTAGACACATAAAACAGTTACCTCATAGTAGCTGAACTGAAGTCAGTGCACCTGAATGAAGACTAGCAAATGTTAAAAGACAGGCAAGGTATGGAAGCATGGATAAAAGGAGGCCAAATTTGATTAAAGCAGGCTGAATAAACCATATTCATGCATATGTATTTTTAAAAATAAATATTAAAAAGGTGAGGGAAATGCATGAGTCTCCCTGGGTAGAACAGTGTTGGATATAACTTCAAGCATTGGGAATTGGGCCTGGATTAAGAAAGTGTTGTTGTTAGGTAGCCAAGGAAGGACATTTTTCAGAAAAGCATAGGTATGGTTAATCCAATTAGTTTGATAATCAAGGCCTAGAACCTTTAAGGAAAGACTAAGTCTTCTAAAAAAAATCTGTGCAAATTGGACCGTGTGAGTTTTAATTGGTCCCTGTGAACAACTATAGTTAGAAGAAAGGTGAATGCCAGGAACCCTTACTGCAGGCTCAAGACTATGCCCACAGCCTTACTGTATATGACTATCTCAAAGCTTAGTTACAACACCAGATTGGCAATGGCCATGAGAAGTTTCACAGGTATAAACTAAGCAGATGGTTGGTGTGTCCGCCAGCTCTGGCAATAGTTTCCTGAATGTAACTATATGCAAACAATTAGAGAGGAATATTTTCAGTTTTAGTTCAGCCAATCTTTAGGTGTCATCATTGTTTTTACATAAATCAGCCAGGCTCTGACAAAAATACAGCTTGCTTTTGCTTATGTATCTGTAGTCTGCATGGATGTGTACTGAGTCTCTTTGAGAGCCTTGTTTGGATGCTTTTACTTCCACAAATATTTAAATATTTGGTGGCTGAAAAAACACACAAGCCATCTCAAAGTCTGGGGAGTTAAGGAGATGAGGTATGACTTGCTTGAGGCTTTGCAATCGCTCCCGTTTCCATCTGCAGGGGCCAGTGTAGATGGCTGCAATTGAGCTCACTCATGCCGAGCTTGTACTTAATCTCTTTTCACCTCTGAAACAAAAAAGGGGCATCAGTCTTTCCTGGCTATCGGCAAGAGCTTACCCCTGCCCTACATTCAGAGGTTACCTGAATGCATTCAGTTCCTAGAATACATTCTCTGTTCACCTCCACAGCTTTTCTATAGGCACAGACTCTCTACAGCGTGGTAATCTGGCTGTGCCAAGCCCAGCGAAAGAGAGAGGACTTGCTAGTGCGACTGAGCAAGCGTGTGTAACAGGCATGAAGCTTGTGAGTGACACGCTATCATTTTGCCGTGTTTTATTTGTGAGAAATAAGGCAGCATTCCTGCCTCTCTTCAGAACGAGAGACTGATTCAAAGCAGTGGTTAACAGGACGCACGGATTGCCTGATGTCTGTCTGCAATGTTCCAAGACAGAAAAAGTATTCCAGCCATAGACATAATCTTGAGTATTTCTGGCAATCAAATTTAAATAATCGATCATTCAAATGGCATTTAGCTGTTACATAGACACATACTTTTTAAAGAAAATAAAAATTTAACAAATCTTTAATACTTTAACCAAGTATTCCATAATCATCTTGCCTATAAGTATTTTTAATTTGTTTTTACATTTTCTAGATTATATTAAAAACTAGTCTCTAAAATGATTATATATCATATTGATACATATAAAGCTATTTTCCTCGAAATTATTCTTTTATAGAAATTATTATACATATTATTAACCAATGTTATTTTGTAAATAAATAAAAATTTTATAAATAAAACATTAATATTTTACCTATTTATTAAACTTAGAAGATTGGTTATATAATTTAAATTTTTAAGTTTTCTTTAGTTACCCTGTGTTTACAACAGTTTGCAAAAACAGGACATGATAATAGTTTATTCCATGTTACTTTATTAGTTATAATCTTTGTAATGCATACTTTAGGTATGGTAGATTGCATTTGATATCTCCAACCTTCTAGTGTTTTATACACACACACACACACACACACACACACACACTTCTAGTTTAAAAAGTTAGTGTGAATCTAGCCTCCAATTTAAGTCTGGCATCTTATTTAGCAAATATTTTTAAAATAAGCATCCACAATTTAGGACCTAAAAATGAGCACAGATGGATTGGTCACCCCTTACTCGGTGATTTGATGCTTTCAATGTTCAATACTAGTATAGGAGGTTATTTAAATGACATAATGAGCGAATGAAAAGGCATTACAAGCCAATGTGTCTTAGGTCACAAATTTAGGAACTGTAGAATTAGGGCTGAACACAGGCCTTCAATACCTCAGTATACAGCATTTCTCAGGCCTTTTTTTTTTTTAATTTTGTTACAGCTTATAGATAATGAATCACCCTTCATTTCTCAGACAAGGTGATGAATGACCTGCCACGAACAGGATATATTCTTTAACGTTGTTTTCCCTGAGGCAGCTAAAACTTTGTGTTGAGCCCACACAGGATCAGTATCCTGGTCACAACTGAGCCAGTTAAGCTGTAAGTCAGCTGGTAGTAGTGACAGTTCAGCTGAGAGACCGAAACAGAAAGAGACTAACTAGCACCTATCAGGGTCTCCGTGTGACATAAGCAACCACAGCACTGTGCTCTGTCGAAATGTGCTGGCCAGGTGCCTGACGTCAATGTGGAATTCAACCTACACATTTATTGTTTCCTGTCCTTTGACCCTCACTGCATTCCCGGCAGCAGTACATCATGAAAGGCATCCAGAAGCAATCCGATTTAGTGTCATGCATTTGCAAACGCTGCGATGTTCCCAGTCACCATGCAATGAATCTTGAAAATATTTACTAAATGTCAGTGCTATCTGGAGCTGCCTGTAGAAAACCATTTCAGGCATAGAATTAGTGTTAATTTGTAGTGAAGCAGAAATATGAATGAAAGGTTCTTCAGGCAGGCTTCGTGCTGAATGACACTAAATCTGCTTGTCATAGTCTCCATATCAAGTGCATTGATTTCACACTAGGAAAACTCATTTTCTATAATTTACTCTTGCTTAAATGAAGTTAGCAACCAAATTTTGACCAGAAATATTATATGACTTACATTTTATTGTTTGGTTTATTATTTGTTCCTTGTATGTGTGGTGGGTTCTGTTCTCTCTCTCTCTCTCTCTCTCTCTCTCTCTCTCTCTCTCTCTGTGTGTGTGTCTCTCTCTGTCTCTCTTTCTCTCTCACTCCCTTCCTCCCTCTCTCTCTGCCTCTCCCTTCCTCCCCCTCTCTTTCTTTCTGTATTAACTTGACTGCAGGAAGTAATTATTTTTATTAAGAAAACATCTTGAGAAGCACCGTGGAGCGGGTTGTTCTTGGAATTCACCTGCATACTCAGAAGCCTTTGTTTCCATGTGGATGCTGCCATTAGTGTGTTTTTAGGCGGGCTTATGAGCACAGCATGGTTCATTTGCCTGAGCTGCTGTGAAGCAGCCTTTCAAGGGGAGAGGTCTGCTATTTTTTTTTTCGTTCCCCAAATACAAGGGTTCAAAAAATAATGAACTAAAAGGTCTCTCATGGGCTATACTTTGTGATTGGCAAAGCATCTTGGGAAAAGTGTCTATTGAGGAGCTGCGGTGAAAACCAAGGCAAATATGGTTGGTTGCAAAGAGTCCTGGAAAGGAGGAGATTAAAGACAGAATAACACTTGTGGGGGAAAATTTATTTGTATGCAAGCATTATAGATAAATATATATGCTTTGCATGTAGGCCAATGTGATTTTAAGGTACTATGTACAAGAGAACTGCTTTCTTTTATTGGAGTGATAATGTTCTAGGTAATGCATGTCAACATAAAGAAATATGCTATAAGAAATGAACATTGCCATCAGAGGGAATGCCTGATTTGCTAATATCCCTATTAAGAGTGATTCACACAAAATGAATGCAGAAAAATAAATATATTCCTAACTTAATGCCAAGTTCCTGGTGAGGTAAAATGTCTGAATAGACAAATGTTTTATTCGGGTTATTTTGAAGGATATAACAAGGACACTGCCATGTATTTACATTGAGACCAGGAATTGACTTTAAAAAAAAAAAAAAAAAGTTGTTTTTTTTTTCTTTCCCGATAGTAAGGCAACACAATTTTACTTTCCAAGATTTGCTGAAATAGGCAGCTGCCACAAACCTTTCTGTCAGTGGTCTGAAGGATTCAAGCTCAATAGCTTTTGGGTTCCCTTAACAGCCGAACACTTACATTTACTGATAGTAAAATGTGAGACATTCTAGTATGTTATGGGCCGTAGCATTCCTTGGTTTTCAGGACCATTTTCTTTTACCTCTTTGTCCTCTAGCTGCATAAGTCCTCTAGCGCGCATATGTGTATGCTGTGTTTATACCTGTTGGCCACAGAGATCAGAAAAGAGAATTGGAACCCTGAAACTGGAGTTACAGAGACTTGTAAACTACATGTGCTTGCTGGGAAACTGAACTCAGGTTTCCTGGAAGAGCAGTCAGTGTTCTTCATCTGCTGAGCCATCTCTCCAGCTTTAAGCTTTAGATTTTATATATTTAAATATCTATACCTGTTTTGTTTCTCCAGTGTAGGTCTTACTAATGTGTAGTTTAAAAAAAAAAATTCTGGCTGTCTCACATACATAAAGTAGTATTGCTGTCGTCAGTTTTACCATATTCATTACGTTATTGCAGCTGTGATATCAGCAGCATCCTTACGGGACCAGAAGTTCAGGCCATGGGAATTTTCTACTAACAGATTTTAAAAGATTCAGCATTTCATAAAAAGCTAATGGGATTCAGCTAAACTGTCTTGATCACAGATACCGGATTTGGAAAAACAGAATAAAGTTCATGGTGATTGTTTAATCCAAACCCTTTCACACAACAATAGGAAATAAAGAATATTCCTCAGGACTTGTGTAATTTGATGAGTTTCTGTTTACTGAAGTGGCTTGCTATCTGTTCAATGAAAATGGCTAAGTCAGTCTTTAAGGCTTTTGCCCTTGCTTCAACAGTGCTGTCTCCATGACAGTGCATGTCTCCATATTCTTGCTCCTTTGTGTCAGTCAGAATCAGTATAAAGGTCAATTACTGACACGGGTCTTCCCTTGTGACCCAACTTGAAGCAGCCTTGGCTAGCACACTCCTTATTTTAGCTTTCTGAATCTCATGCCTCATTCTACCCTCCCTGGAGTGTTTGTTTTTATATTTATGGTGTGTTGTTGTTCACCAGGGTGCATTAAATAAAGAAAGTAGCAGCTGTGATTGTTTTATTCACTGCTGCATCTCTAGTGACTGGACTAGTTCCTGGAACTTAGTTGGTTGGTACTCATTAATTGTTTATTCAATAAATATTGTAGGTTTCGTTACTTCTCCTATTTGTGTTGGTGATTGAACGCCACCATCAGATTAACAATGTAGAAGCTTTCTGGCCTCACATATATCATTAGCAAGATTCAAAACCAGCTGACCTTACTGTTCTGTGTCACGGTGATATCACCATGCATTTTTTTATATTGTCAGGTTACTCTGTAATGAACACGTTCATCATATGCTTATTAATTTCTCCACAGCATGCATAGCCACATCCCATTGCTGAGCAGTCTTGTTTTTCTGCATCCGAAAGAAAGAAAACAGTGACTTCAAATTCCTGTTGATACTTTCTTTGCTAGGAAATACTTCAGTCAAATAATTTGCATGAGTTACACTAAAATATAGAAAATCAGCTTCATTCTTTATTCATATTGGAAAAACAAGCCATGCTTATTTAACACAGCACTCTGAGCTTCTGCCAGATACCAGCCTTTCTCACTGAGTTTTATTTTTCCCACTCTTATCCCTTTACCCTTTGAATTGGTGAATTGAATGGGGCACTACATATGCTAGGAAAATTAGCCATTTTCAATTTACTATTATAAATTTCTTAATTACAGCTAAGGCCAGTGAGACAGTTTACCAGGTAAAGGCACTTGCCACCAAGCCTGATGATCTCAGCCCGTACTGTGGAAGGAGAGCACAGAGTCCTGGAAGTTGTTGTTTGTTCTCCATACATGTGACCATTTACACACATAATAAATATGTGCAAAAGAATTTTTAAAGTTCATAGATTTTACTCTAGTAATGGCACAGCTGGAATTTGAACAGAGACTTTTACTACTCCAAAGCTCCCTTCCTATGTAGTTTATCATTTGAAAGAACATTCTATATGCTATGAAATGTAAAAAAAAATAAAAACTGAGTTGTATAAAGCTTTAAAATAGTTGTACATGGAAATGAAAATTACCCAGTCAAATGGAGACATTAGCTTATGGTTCTAGACATGGAAACTAAGTAAGTTACCCAACATCATCGTGTGTTACTTACATATCTATAACAGGTAGCATTCTATAAGTGAGGCCTAGTCAAAGATCATCCAAATGTCAAATTTGTCAGTTATTGACCAATGTTCTGTTGGCAAGGAACTGCCTCATAAATTAAGGCATTTAGTTTAGTAAATATTAAACTATGGTAGGTTAAGCAAACTTTAAGTTACTCAAAATTCATTCTAATCCCTCATGATTGTTCACTGCCGTCTCCTGAGCAGCGTAGGGTGGACCCCAACCCAGGATTCTACTGGATTGTGAATTCTGACTTGTAAGCTGGACATGGGATGCTTTGGCAACCAAGGAGCTATTTTTTATATGTAACAAGATGAGAAACTGTCCACTAAAGAACCTAGTGTCTACACTGACATGTGGACTATACAACCCAAATGTTCAGCACAAAAAGAAAGATGTTGGAAAGCTGTAATGAGCTGGGACATTTTGTGAATATATGACTAGGAATCAAATGGTAAGACTAATGCTTAGAACGTCAAGGTTTTGTTGTTGTTGTTTTGTTTTTTGTTTTGTCAGTTCTCTGACAAGCCCTAAACATGATGCTGATATATTCATTAATGACCTTTTGTCTGATTCAGGATCAATTCATCAACTTAGCGATGAATGTAGTTATGCCTCCTTTCCAAGTGAAAATGAGAAAAGTAAAACCTCATATGTTTTAAACCATATGCTGAACAATTAAACGTAAAGCAACTGTATCAGCCAAACATTGCTCAAAACAATGAAAAAAAGCTAATCCTGTAATGACTTAGTTGTTTTGAAGCTTCGTGTTTACAGGTATACCAGAAACATCACTGGAAGGAAACCTGATGTTTTTATCCTCATGATTATCAACAATCAAAGTGCAGATATAAGGCAGGCATGCCCACAGTAGTAAAATGGAAATAACAACTCAGGCAGCAACACATGGTAACATATTATGTGACTGGAATAAACAATAAATTATGTGAGTTCATGTGCGGCAGAGATCAAAGAAGGCATCATACTCAAGCTGCCCTTTTGTTAGGCATCAAATGGGATTGGGTTGAGAGAATAGAAATGTTCCCTGTTGGGAAGTAAGATGGTCGAGGGGCATTCAAATAGGAGTTAAGTGCCTGAAACTCAGAGTTCATTTGTCCTCATTCTGAAACAGTGGGAGATCACGAAAAGTGCCGGCCATATTGTGTGGGCCCTTGATGGCTAAGAGGTCAAGACTTTATTCTCTGAATAATGGAGAGCCCTTGAAGGTTTTCCACAGGTGAGAACTAGGACAAAGACAGTATGTTAGAGTGACTAAGCTGGTAAAAATGTGCATAACTTCTTGAAAATAAAGAGAGAAGGGCAGGAAAGAAAGCAGTCAGAACAGTGGTTCTTACCCTTAATGTGCTTAAGACTCCACCTCGGGAGCCTGTTAAAATGGCAGATTCTGAAGCCCTACTCCAGAGATTCTGACTCAGTGAGTCTGAAGAGGGCTCCTAATCTCCATCTTAACAAGGATCAGTGTGGTTCTGATTTAAGAGGTCTTCAGACCACAATTTGAATAATACCAAATTAGATGACTGTCACAATAATCCAGCAGTGAAGTGGCCAAAGTTTGTAATGTAATTTTAGGTCTACAAATGAAAAGGAAGGAAGCAATGGCTGTTAATAAAGAATTGATAAGGTCTAGAAATATTTGAGTGCATAAAATCGAGGGGAAGAAGCGGTCTAATATGAAATTAAGGTATCAAATTAACACAGTTGTTGTGTCTCTTTACATAATTCGACTTGTTCACTTAAATGTCAGCTTACATGTAGATTATGTTTAGATAAAAAATGAAAAATTATAATATGAACTGAGACATATGTAAATAAAATGCATATGGATTAATGTAGATATAAGTAAAAAAGAAACCCAGTTTTTAAATGGCCCTATCATATTATAGTCACACTTCATCGTGATGCCTACCTTTGTGTAGCATGGATTTAATGAATGCTCAGTGAAGTTTCCTGGGTTGTTTTTATTTTCAGCATGTATGAAGTTTGCTCAGTTACCAAAACTGTCCTCATTTAGCCAAGAGGCCAACTCTAGGGACTTTAGTGGAACATCCTGGATCCAGGTAAAAAATAATTTGGGTCTGAAATAATCACTTCTATTTTATGGAGTTCAAACTGTGAACCTTTTTTTGTGATTTCGACAATATACCCAATAGGTAAAACATACCACCTTGAATCTTATTTTAGATGAGAAACTTCCCAGGAAAGAAAATCTGGAGACTATTGCTGTTAGGGTTCGGCTTATATTAATAGGTCGCCAGGAATGGTATAAATAAAAAATGTCAGGACAATTCAGTTTCAGTAGAAATTACAATAATTATCAAGGAGCATATCCATTCCAAATTGATGCAAATGTTGAGTCCGGTGCCTTCACTGCTTTTCATCAAGCCTGATCAATAGCCAGAAGAAATGTTTCCCAACAGCAATGCAATCTCCTAAAGCTTTCCTTTAATTTTTTTTTTATATTTCATACCTTTTAAACGTGTGAACAATTCAGCTTTCTAAATTTCTAATAACATCTGATTATTTTTATAGAATATCTTCATAGTGTTAAATAGCATACGTTATTTGGAGCTAGAAATGTATCTTGCATGTGAACACTGTCAAAAGTTATGGCAATTACAAGTCCCAAGTACCAACAATGGAAGGTAAAATGCAAAGTAGTTCAAGAGTCTTAAAGTTAGAGTGTGCAAGAGAAGTCAAATAGAAAAAAAAAAAAGAAAGAAAGAAAAGAAAAAGAAAAAGAAAGGGAATTTGGGAAACACTCAAGCAGAGAACAGGTAGCCATAAAGAAAGTTGGAGGGGCAGGCAATTTGTGCTGAGCAGAGGGGTGCTTTCCTCTAAGGTAACCTTCGTCTATCAAAACTATACTAGTTCAGAAAGGTTCTCATCCCCATGAGGCCTCTCTATGACTGACATGGAGGACTTTGAAATCATCTCCTGGACAGTGGCGCTCAGTTTTCACATAAACACAACAAGGAAAATCTCGTCACAGAGAGAATGTTATGAATGGTGATAGAGTTTGCTAGGCGGTAACTTTTAGTCATTAGTGACATGGTTTCATGAAGATAAATCCAGCAGGTGTTTCAGATGTTGATGGCTCTACAGCGTCTGCTTCAGCTCTGTGACTGTGCACATTGCCCTGTAATAAGGCAATGTGCAGAGTAAAAGAACTGAAGTGTCAAAGTGTCAATATAACTTTATGTAAACAGGTGGGGAGCTGGATTTGCCAGATACCCACCGTTCATTAGATCTTCTGTGTTATGTCTCTTGCGAATTATTAGTTGGCTTATAGTAAGTATCTTTTCTAGCTTAAGATGCTATTTTTCCTAGTATAAGGCCTTATCCAAAAGGTTCAAGAGTAAAATTATATGTAAGCATACCCTCGCAATCTATTGGTAAATTCCTTAGCCACCCAAATGTAAAGGGGTCTGAGGTGCTTCAGAGTACAAGATATTGGTAAATTATCATGTGTTGTTTGAACTCACCAAGAATCTCTAAAGTGGATTTGCCACCACTCTCCATTTCAGACCCAAGCATGTCTGTCTCAAAGTGTACGCCAAGGCCCCTTGTCTGGGGATAGACTCCCCTAACTCTAAGATAGTAAAGGGATGGGAGAACCAACAAGTAACAAACCAGAAAACAATATCCTTGAGAACAAGAAAGCAGGCCTTTTCCAACAAATGTTACTGTTGTTTACAGTTCATATAAAAATGGAATTGCTACAATGAGAAAGGGATCTGAAGACTGAGCTATAGGAAGTTGAACCAAGATAAATTCTCCCATGGACAGCTTAAGTGTGGAGGGAGAGGTCGGTGGGAAAGCCGCAGCCTCAGCTTCCTCAGTCAGGTTCTGAGAGGTGTCATGGTTTGATGATACTATGTGTCCTTTTTACTACGTGTCCTTTTGTGTGGAAACCTCACCTAAAAAGACATTCTGCCTACCACTCTCAACAGGAAACTCCAGCTGATCACCTTAAAGGAGCTTCTTCAGTCTATTTCTGCTGAGTGTTTGTAAGCTTCTAAATTTGAGGGTGCCACCTTCCTTTTTTGTTGTTGTTCTTTAACTGAGAGGTATTATCCAAGAGACAATCTACTTAGTTTGGCATATCCTCTCTCTCTCTCTTTCTCTCTCTCTCTCTCTCTCTCTCTCTCTCTCTCCCTCTCTCCTTCCCTCTGAAGCTGAAGACCTTAAAGGGGTTTCTCAATCTATTTCTGCTGGTTCTTTTGAGTACACACATTTTGGATGATGTATTGTTATCTGTCAACCTGTGTTCTAGTTGTTATAGAACTGTGCCTCTAAGCCATCAGTGAGTATTTCAATGGGTTAGAAGCTCTTTTCTTCCAAGTACAGCTAGGTCAGTTTTCCTTTCTCTTTTGTTTCTTTAATTTAATATGGGGGGGGGGGGGAGAACGAAGTGTTTATTGAGCAATATGGCAGATGGTGCAGTGGTCATTTGGCTATGCTATGGCCATTGTTAGTCATAACCTTTCAATGAGGAAGGTTGGTTTGAGTGAGTGAAATTATTAGGCATACAGCAAATCAAAGTAAAAGAATAAAAGGTGACTAACAGATAAATTGAATAAAATGTGACTAACAGATAAATTGATACTTAATAGATACATAGGTCCATCTATAGATGCATAGAAAGATACAGAGACAGGATGCATAGACACTTTATACAATGAAATCACATGTGGGCCTTTGTAATAGATACTGTACCAAGCATTTTGGATTTATAATTTAATCTTTACAGTAACTTTACACAGTTGCTTCTATTACCATCCTTATTGATGGATAAAAGCTGAGGATTAGGGTAATGTAATCCATTCCAGAAGATATCTAGAAAGTCTTACCATTTTCTGCATACACTAACCGTCCTCTCAAAAGCCATGAAAAATTTTTTTAATGCACAATAATACCGTTTAGTTACAATGAGCCTTCAGTTTGTCTATTTTGAATAAATAGATTCATCACATGCAAACTACTTTACCAATGTTAAGAAAGAGCTGGGTGAACTAACCTAGTCTGTGGCTTGTAATTGGTCAATAACTCCACATGTTGGTACGTCAAGTAACTACCTGCAAATAAAATCTAGATCTATGTTCAGTGCACTCCACATGACAACCTGAAAATTTTAATATGTTCAAATAAGGATGTTTCTATTATTTATGCATGAAGAAAACATGCTGTTTTCTATGCAATGAGCAAAGGGGAAAAACTACTCAAACTTAGCAATAGTGCTATGCTACAGAGAACAATCACTGATGGACTGCCTTCTCATCCAAAGACTGTGTCAAAACTATATTGATTCAAATAAATAAAATCTTGGGCTGGTAAGATGACTCAGTAAGTAAAGGCAGTTATGGCCAAGCCTGATGACCTGAATTTGACCCCTAGGATGCGCATGAAAGCAGGAGAGTAAAATTCCCTTAAGATACTCTCTGACTTCCAAGTTTTGTTCTGGCATTAAGTACATATCTGTATAGACACACGCACCATAACCCACCACCACCACCAACAACAACAAAAACAATGAATGTAATTATATTGTTTTAAAACCCTGTATCACTGTGTAATTTCTGAGAAGCCAGAATGAACACAAACTAGACTCTAAAGGACTTCTAAACTGCGTTTTTTGTTTCTTTAAGTTATTATTTTCTAACATTCTACTCATAAAACGCATGAAGATGTAACAAATGCATAGAAATAAAAAATACATTTGCTTTTTTAATGTACTATTTTATTTAAACTGCTGCCTTTACAAATGAGGTAAACTCCTCCCATGTTAGTTTATGGGTATGCCCCAGAACTGATACTGATTTGCTCTATTTCTGAAGTAAACATACGCTCTCAAAGGCCTAAACACTGGAGCAGAATTGAGGTATTAATTACTTTAGATCTTAAAGAGGTATGGCATCACAGATAAGGAACACATTTGTCATCACCCACGAAAAACCTTTGTGACTAAATGATAAATGAGCTCCCACCTTCCAATCACAAACAGTTATAGCTACATTAGGAATTAAGCTTGGTTGCCTTGGAGAATTGTTTAAACATATTCACATACTTCTGGCAGGTTAATGAGTTTAAACATGGGAGAGAATCTCCCTTTCTCTTATAGCTAAGGTTCCAAGTTAGAGTAGCTGAAGTGCATGCCAGTCTTCTGCACTCAATGACCATCTGATTCATGGAAGAAGAGAGATGAAAGTTATGTATATGTTACAAGGACACAGACTATTATAGTATGTTGCATGACGTCTGAAATAAAGTCAGGCCTGTTATTTATACATATAATCTCAGTAATGACAGTAACTCAAAAGAAAAATATTAAAATTAATGTTTATTATATAAAACATTGCTTAATTCAATTTTTTTTTAAATCACATCATGTGCACTTTATCATGACTCTTACTCAGGAAATTTACAAATTATAAAAATGCCTGCATAAAAACCCAAATACACAATGGAAAAAAGACAGCATCTTCAGCAAATTGTGCTGGTCTAACTGGATGTCTACATGTAGAAAAATACAAATAGGTCCATACTTATCACCGTGCACAAAACTACAGTCCAAATGGATCAAAGACCTCAACATAAAACCAAACACACTAAACCTGTTAGAAGAAAAAGTGGGGAAGAACCTAGAACTCATTGGCACAGGAGACAAGTTCCTGAACAGAACACCAAGAGCACAGACTCTAAGGTCAACAATTAATAAATGGGACCTCATGAAACTGAAAAGCTTCTGTAAAGTAGAGGACACTGTCATCAGAACAAAACGACAGCCTACAGACTGGGAAAGGATCTCCAACAAACCTATATCTGAAAGAGGGCTAATATCCAGAATATGTAAAGAACTAAAGAAGTTAAAAAGCAACAAATCAAGTAATACAATTTAAAAAATGGGGAACAGAGCTAAACAGAATTCTCTGTAGAAGAATATAGAATGGCAGAGAAACACTTAAAGAAATGTTCAACATCCTTGGTCATCAGGAGATGCAAATCAAAACGACCCTGAGATTTTACCTTACACTAGTCAGAATGGCTAAGATCAAAAACTCAAGTGATGTTGGGCTGGAGAGATGGCTCAGAGGTTAAGAGCGCTATCTGCTCTTCCAGAGGTCCTGATTCAATTCCCAGCAACCATGTGGTGAATCACAACCATCTTTACTAGGATCTGGTGCCCTCTTCTGGCCGTTAGGCATACATGCAGATCGAACCCTCGTATACATAAAATAAATAAATAAAATCCTAAAAAAAAAAAAAAAAAAAAAACCTCAAGTAACAATACACACTGGAGAGGATGAACCTTCCTCCATTGCTGGTGGGAATGTAATCCCCTGCGCTTTCTCATATAATTAGGAATAGTGCTTCCTCAAGATCCAGCTATACCACTTCTAGGCATATATCAAAAATGGACATTTGCTCAACCATGTTTGTAGCAACTATTATTTGTAACAGCCAGAATCTGGAAACAACCCAGATGTTTCTCAACTGAGGAATGGATACAGAAATTGTGGTACATTTACACAATGGAATACTACTCAGCAATTAAAAACAAGGAAAACATGAAATTTGCAGGCAAATGGTGGGAACTGGAAAAGATCATCCTGAGTGAGTTATCCCAGAAGCAGAAAAACACTTATAAGTGGATATTAGACATATAATATAAGATAAACATACTAAAATCTGTACAGTTAAAGAAGTTAAGCAAGAAGGAGGACCCTGGGTAAAATGTTCAATCCTCACTAGATAGGCAAATGGGATGGACATAGAAGAGGGAGAAAACAGGAAACAGGACAGGAGCCTACTGCAGAGGGCCTCTGAAAGACTCTACCCAGCAGGGTATCAAAGCAGAGGCTGAGGCTTATAGCCAAACTTTGGGCAGAGTACAAGGAATCTTATTAAAGAAGGGGGAGATAAAAAGACCTGGAGGGGACAGGAGCTTCACAAGGAGAGAAACAGAACCAAAATATCTGTATACAGGGGTCTTTTCTGAGACTGATACTCCAAGGACCATGCATGGAGATAACCTAGAATCCCTGCACAGATGTAGCCCATGGCAGCTCAGTGTCCAAGTGGGTTTCCTAGTAAGGGGAACAGGGACTGTCTCTGACATAAACTCAGTGGCCTGTTCTTTGATCACCTCCCCATGAGGGGGAAGCAGCTTTACCAGGTCACAGAGGGAGACAATGCAGCCAGTCCTGGTGAGATCTGATAGGCTAAAGTCAGATGGAAGGGGAGGAGGACCTCCCCTATCAGTGTACTTGGAGAAGGTCATGGGAGGAGATGAGAGAGGGAGGCTGGGATTGGGAGAAAAGCAAGGAGGGGGCTACAGCTGGGATACAAAGTGAATAAATGGTAATTAATATGAAAAATACAAATAATAAAAAACAATTTAAAACCCCACAAACATTTCAGGGATTCAAGTTATTTCTCTCTGGGGCTTATTTCCATCTTTTAAATTGAACAGCTCCTTGCCTGGGCATCCAAGGCCAGTTAGTAGAGGACCAGGCGCTTGTGCTGCAGAGGAACAAGCAAAGGAGGCCAGCCTGGAAGATGAGCAGTCTGAAAAACAGCCCTGGCTTTGCCCATGCCCACTGTGTGCCTAAGATATGACACTATCTCCTCAGTGCCTCTGTCTAGCTAATTCTTAAAAGCACAGTGAGAACAATGTCTGCTTAGAAGAGATTCAGCGATTGCCAGCAAAACCACACTCTAGGAAGCTGTCCTGTCTTTTGCCTCTTCCTTCCATAGCAGCGAGGTACGAGTAAAGGCTCCACTCTCATCCTTCATCCTCCTTGTTCTGCAAGCCCTACTGTCTATAGAGTGGTATTCAAACATTCAAAGTAATCAGAGAACTTTCTGATACTAAGATGGCTATTTCTGGATATCCAGAGGATATAGGGAGTAGATATTTAGGGATGTACACAGTATGGGATAAGAAGAATGACAGATGAAGAATGGAGTAGGTTCCTGTGTTTGAATACTACAGATTCTCTCAGGATATTTGTGATGATGATGATGATGATGATGATGAAATTAACTCAGTCAGTGTTCATTTAAAACTAAGCTTTATATTGAGGTCTTTGATCCACTTGGCCTTTAGTTTTGTACAGGGTGATAAGTATGGATCTATTTGCATTTTTCTACAGGTAGACATCCAGTTAGACCAGCACCATTTGTTGAAGATGCTGTCTTTTATCCATTGTACAGTTTGGGCATCTTTGTCAAAAATCAGGTGTCCATAAGTATGTGGGTTTACTTCTGGGTCTTCTATTCGATTCTATTGATCCACCAGTAGGTTTCTTTGCCAGTACCATTTGGTTTTTACTACTGTTGCTCCATAGTACAGCTTGAGATCAGAGATGGAGATACCTCCAGAAGATTTTTTTATTGTAGAGGATTGTTTTAGCAATTCTGGGTTTCTTGTTATTTCATATAAAGTTGAGGATTTTTCTTTCAGGGTCTGCAAAGAATTGTGTTGGTAACTTGATGGGAATTGCATTGAATCTGTAGATTGCTTTTGGTAAGATGGCCATTTTTACTATGTTAATCCTGCCAAGCCATGAGCATGGGAGATCTTTCTATCTTCTGATATCTTCTTCTATTTCTTTCTTTAGAGACTGGAAATTTTTTTCATACAAGTCTTTGACTTGCTTGGTTAGGGTTACACCAAGGTACTTTATGTCCTTTGTGGCTATTGTGAAGGGTGTTGTTTTCCTAATTTCTTTCTGAGCCCTTTTGTCTTTTGTATACAGGAGGGCTAGTGATTTTTTTTTTTTTTTTAGTTAATTTTGTATCCAGCCACTTTGCTGAAGGTGTTTATCAGCTCTAGGAGTTCCCTGGTAGAATTTTTGGGTCATTCATGTATACTGTCATATCATGTGCAGATAGTGATACTTTGACTTCTCTCTTTCCTATTTGTATCCCCTTGATCTCTTTTAATTGTCTTATTGCTCTAGCAAGAACTTCAAGAACTATGTTCAAGAGATATGGAGAGAGTGAGTAGCCCTGCCTTGTCCCTGATTCCAGTGGGAGTAATATACGTTTCTCTCTTTTTAGTTTGACATTGGCTATAGGCTTGCTGTATATTGTCTTTACTATTTTTAAGCTTGTGCCTTGTATACCTGATCTCTCCAAGACTTTAAACATGAATGGGTGTTGGATTTTATCAAATGTTTTTTTTTCTGCATTTAAGGAGATTATCAAAAGGGACACATATTCTAGTTTTTAAGATTCATTATTTATTTATTTATTTATTTATTATTGCATCTGCATGTTTGTCTGTACACAGGTAAATATCTGTCAAGTCCCTAGGACTGAGTTGGAGACAATTGTGAGCCACGTTATGGGTGCTGGGAACAGAACCCTGGTCCCACAGAAGACCAGCCTATGCTCCTACCTGCTGAGCCCTATTCCATCCCTGACAGATTCTATTTTAGATGGCACATGTCTTTGAGTTCTATTTTGATATTTTAGTTTTATTTTAATGTTACCACAGTCTGAAAGTTTGCCCCCTGGCTTAATTTGGCAAAGCGACAAAAATAGAGTGTCTACATGCCCTGCAGCTTTCTGTTTTAGACATGGAGTGTTAAACATCGCCAAGCATCTGACTTCTCCTTACTACCCTCACTTACTGCCCTCGTCTGTTCTATTAGTGATGATGGAGGATTTCTCCTCTGTGGGGATTCTGATGTAGACTGCTATTTTCATTTTGCAATATCTAGCGTATGCAAATGCATCTGTGAGACAAATCTGTGTAGTCCATAATTCATGAGCTGTAATGTTGTAAATTCATTGTCTCTACCTATAAGCTCCTTTCTTCTCCCACATACCACCTTTTCCTTCTCTATTTGCTGGTAGATCATTTGTTACTTATATGACCTTTCAATGATTAAATACTGTTTATAAAAATCACAAACATATATATTCAATAAAACGTCACTATCTGAGTGTGATTTAAACACCCGTCACTTCTACTTTGCCTGGAAATAGTACATTTGTAATGTTGGCCTTCAGCTTTGCTTCAGAACTAATGACACTGGATTTTAGTTTGAGAAAAGAAATATTGCATTAAAATGTAAGATTAGGTTTATGGTTTTATTTCCTCCTCCTCCTCTTTTTCCTCCTCCTCAGCATTCTTCTTCCTTCTCTTCCTCCCCCACCCCACCCCCCATTGGTAGACAGGTTCCTTATAAGTAGCCCTGGTTGTTCTGTCACTCACTGTGTAAACTAGGCTGGGTTAAACTCACAGAGATCTGCCACTTTTGCCTCTGCAGTGCTGGAATTAAAAGATGTGTCACCATATATGGCTGTTTGAGTCCTTCGTTTCTTGGTTTTGGTTTCATGACAATGGTATTATGTCATCTTCTGTCACTTGCTTTATTCACTGAACAAAAAAAGTCTAATATTTACCCATTTTTGCATATTCATTAAAAATGATAAAAAAATCTAGGTTAATAGTTTGTTGTTCAACATTTAGTTTGGTTTCCATGTTTTTTTATATTACTGATGGCATATATTTTCCTATCCGAGTTTGCATGTAAGATATTTTCTATGCCATGAGCCCCGGAGTAGAATGGTGAATCAACTTGTATGTGAATGTCTATATTTAGAAGATAATAGCAAAACTAATAAGAAAAATAAAATTTAAAAAAAGAAGATAATAGCAATATGTTTGTAAATACCCATATATAAGAATTTCCATTTTTCTATGTCTTTACAAAATATATTATCTACCCTTTTTCCTGAAATACGAACATAAAAATCCCCGGTACTGTGCCTTTATTCCATATGTTGTTTCTGATGATATAGATCACTTTTTCTTCTTCTTAATCACCATTTTCTCTCCTTTTCTGAAGAGCATCTGAAAATATTTCACTGTTTTTCAACTTTTGGTGATAAATAGGAGTATTTACTTTGGAACAGTCCTTTGCAAACTACGTGCAATGTGCAATATCATCTCTTGGCCTCTCCCTTTCTTGATCATTTGTGTGTGTGTGTGTGTGTGTGTGTGTGTGTGTGTGTGTGTGTGTGTGTGAATGCAATCGCTAAAGGTTAATACAGTTTAGTTTACCCATCTCTTGATGTTTGTTTCTGCATCATGTAGAAGAGAAACCCGCCTCCTGCGTGGGGATATCATAACACACTGGTAATACTCCCTGTGGATGAGTGGTTTCCTACAGAACCAGAGCAGAACCACACTAGCTGAAATGCTATACCACCCACTGCAAGCATTGAATAGCCCATCCATTGACATTTTGGTTTGCTTTTTTTAAATGTTGAATTTATAATTAATTTATCCCCTTTGTCATCTAAGAAAGATCCCAGGTTGGGAGTACAGCTGGACAAGGGGTCAAGTTTAGGTGATGACACTATTCAGCCACCCGACATCACAGAAGTGACTCCCCTATGATCTGCAGCCTCCTGCTATCGATGAGCACAGCACTTCAGTCCTGAAGCATTCATTAATTACAGCGTGTGTCTCCTTTTCATAGATGCTTCTGAAATTTAGAAACATTATTTTAAAGTTCTGTTTTCTTAAATGAATAAAGATATTCAGACACATTTCCGTGTTCATGCCTGCCCCCTTACTCTTACTCATCTAAAATTGGTAAGTGTTCACATCTGGTTAAAACAATTAAGAATCGAGATATTTAGCCGTTGGTGGTTGTTCTTTAGTTTGTAGCAGCAACGTCTTCTGTACTGTCTTCTTATATACCGTTGAGACTGACACTGGCATTTCAAGGAATACTGATTATTTCTAAAATTTTCACTGTCAAGTCCCGGAATTTAAACATCCTTCTTAAAGTCAGCTTTAGGGAACATTTGACAGATGGACATTTCGCACCTGAGTAATTACACTTCAAGTGTCACAAAAGACTTTACATGTTCTATGACATCTTCTGAGGGATTTGAAAACATCTTCTCATTTTGAGTCCATGCCAGCTGTAAAACTGTCCAGAGTCATTTTAGCAGTAAAATTATATACAACTTTAAATACTTGTATTTTGCTGCTTTATAGAGTAGCCTTTATAAGAGTTTTCTTGGCAAAGCATAATCTTTTTCCAATAAAGTTGAATATTTTCTCCACTTGTGGTATATACATATATATGTATACATATATACATACATATATACACACACAACACAGACATCCTTTCCCCTTATTACATGTAATGTAAGGTTTTTCTTCAATGAAATAGTATAGTATAATATTTTCTAGGCATTTTAACTATTATGATTCTAAGTTTTAAATTCAGCAGTGTGCAGCTATAGAAATATGATTACCAAGTTTAAAGTCTTTATCATGACCAAAGTAGACCTCTTTGATAGATTCTAATTTCCAAACAGCTTCCACCTTACTTCATCTCAGGCTATTAGTGACTAAACTCGTTCTTATCCATAACAAATCTATCCGCTTCTTTGCATTTGCTTGCCCAGAGCCTGGAGTACATACAGACTTACCCCTCACAGCCTTCAGGTTCCTGCTGTTTATGACACCTTACCGCAATAGCTTCCCGTGGCCAGCCTATAGGAAAGAACACACTCAAACACCTGGATCCGATTTCCTAATTTGTTTCAGTGTATGCCATGACAGTTAGCATCACTTGACATATTTACGTAGGAGTCTGGGTGTTCGTTCATTCTATGGATTCTCAATAGAAAATGAAAGGCAGACATTTTCTCTCATTCACTGTCTTCTGCATCTCTAGAGTTTAATGTTTGGCACATATTAAAAATTCAACAAATATTCCACTAATGAGTGCATGAGCATTCGTCCAATTAAGTGAACAGGTTGCTCTTCACGTGGAGTCGGGTTCACACTGGCTATATCAAGTGTCCATAGAGGCTAGCACAGTTCTTTTAGTTTCAGCTGAAAGACAGGCTGACATCCAAACATTAAAATGTGAAGAAAATAGTATTGCGAGAACTAAACAAAATAGTGTGTGAAAGTATTTGGTAGAGTGCCAAAATTTAAATGTTCAGTGACTGTCATGTACTTGCTTCTGGCTTTTTTTTTTTTCTTTGATGTCACAAAGAAAATATTGGCTTCTGTGTAGTATAGGCCAGTTTGTTGAATCTCTTACTTTACACTTGCTTTTGACCCTCTTCTCAGGAACAATAGAATATTGTTTTCCTTCCTACTCAGATGTCCTTGCTTCCATTCTGCACTCAGACACTTTCACATCCTGGCCATAAACTTTAACCTGAACTCGCCCAGAGGGCTTCTTTTGATGATGTTAGTGCAGGTATCAGATTGCCTCAAAGAGACCCAGTGAGGTCTCTTGCTTGGTGCCTGAAAACCCACCCATCTCTGCTGCTCACAGATCTATGTAATATTTTCCCGTCTCCTGGGTAGCTAATGAACCCTTATTTCTGTTGTGTTTTTGCTTATGTCAGCCTCTATTTGTGGTGCACATACACCATCATATGTAACTTCATACATTATGAGAACAGCCTATTTCAACATGCACTTGCGGTCTTGGCATCAACTTAGGTGGGTATTTACTATTTGTGAAAATTCACACTTCCTCAATAATTGGTTATTGTTCCTTGTGGTTTAGAGTTGAAAGCTTGGTCACAAAAGCAACATTGAGAGGCAAGAATTTGGGGGGAAAGAAGTTCAGCCGTGAAGATTTTGACCTAATCAAGTGAATAAGCTGTTGATGGATTGACAATTTGAAGGCATTACTGAGCTATGCTACAAAGTCTAATATAGGTCCTGATTTAAAGAAGTGGGCCATGGGAGGCATGTGTGTAAAAGGTAGACCTTATACCTAGCCCTTTCCTTCATGCTACGCTTCTCAGATGTCATGAAGTAGGTAGCTCTGCTCTGCCGTATGGCTCCCACCTTAAGATTCTACCTGACCTCGAGCTCACCAATGATATATCCAAGCAACCATGAACTGAAAGCACTGAAACCATGAGCCAAAATAAAATTTTATTTTCTAAAGTTTTTTTTCCTTTAGTTGTTTTGTGACAACAACAGAAGGTTCCTACCACATTCCTCCCTTTGTCTATAGGAGATGTAGCAATATGTATGCCTAAATTAAAGGTGGATGTTTATTACTTCCCCTAGAAGACACAAAGCTCTTGACAGCAGTATCTCTTGGTGGGTATTTGTAAACTAAACACCAAAGTATTCTTGGGAATTGGCACTTATAGAAAAGCAATAGCTTCCCTGAAGACTAGTTCCATTAGAACATTACAAACTTGGTTTCTGGTGATACTGAGCCATGAAACCAGTTTGAAATTCCCACAGTGATGCAGATTTAATAGCATGATAAGCAAAACCAAATATATTTAAGGCAGCATTTTGTCCCTAATATTAATTACTTCAAGTGGAATAGAATAGTATTTATTCTAATATATGTCTACATATTTCATGTTGTTAAGAACCCTTTCTATGTCTCAAAGAAATACATGATGCTTGTTTCCACTCAGCAGCGAGGACTTGGGCAAAATCTGAGGCTTCCTGTGAGAATTTTGAATATTTCTAACTATACACCAGGTGAGCTTTGTGTAACACAATATCCAATTAATGAAATTTCTAACTTCAAATGGATCATCACCAAACTGATGCCCCTTGACAGATGAAAAAAACACAGGCATATAAAATAGATGTGAAATATAAGTCTTGTTTAAATCTTTCTCTTGTCACAAAAGTAGTCATTGGCCCTTAGATGCTGGAGCTTACTGTTTAATTCTGTACCCTGGGCTAAAAGGAAGTGGTGCTGGCTTTCTGCTAGCTGTGAATTGACATCTTTCTGCTCCCCAGAATTATTGACAAGAATGTTCTTCCTTGCTAATAACAGCACGTTGAGTGATTGATTTTGTCATTAGGGAAGACTTGAAGTGTGTTGGCCCTGGATGGGGGTAATACACAATCTCTATCTTGTGGCCATGGCACCAACTTAACACTTAGTTCCACTTGTTCGGAAAAAGACACTATTTGTTTGCCTGGTTGTCTGTTTTTTCATACAGATGTGAATTATAGTCAATAATGGCAACATTCAAGAATGCTGCATGTTAACCAGTTCACGAAGATTGCCCCAGACTGTAAAATTCTGAGATCTGTTAGAATTTTAGGGTAAAGGTAACTTATCTGACACAGAATCAGAGAGCACGGAAGACAGGGAGTGCTCAGCTCTGAACAGGACATGGTTTCCTTTAACATGGAAGCAAACAGTAATCAATAAACTATATTTTCCCATGAGAGCTGGGCGTTAAACTGCTTTTAACTGAGAGTGTTTGCGACTTGTGACAAATGGAAAACAACAGTTAGCACCCACTGTTTTGTAATTGTACAATGAAGAACTGGGATAAATGTGTGGTTACTGATCTGCAAGGATATCCAAAGAATTTTTTTTTCAAGAATATTCATACCTCCCCCTAAACCGGTTCAATTCCTCATGCAAGAGTATTGGTCGACAAACTTGATTTTCAGTTACATCTTACAACTTTAGCAAAAGCATGAATCCCCAAGTCTCATCTTGTTTTGAGAAGCTTTTGCCTATTATTCTGAATTCATTAATCCACTGATCCGGACAAGACAGAGTTTGTAAACGCTCATCTGAGAATCAACACCCAACCTTTTCAATCCTCACAGTTGTTGTTCCCTAGGCACAAACAAAATTACTAACTGCTGATAAAAACTATACTTAGGATTCCTATCTGGCAAGAACCATCAAAACTTCTAGCTTTTATTGAGCATTTATCTTATTTAAATCATTGAATTAAGTATAGTCTCATTTTAAAAAATAATCATAAGATTATATAAGATAGTGAGAGTCCTATTATGTATGGAGGAGACAGGCAAATGTTTTAGGTAAGGCCACATTAGTAGGAGCTGGCTGATTAGCATCTGGTCTGCAATCTCCAATTCTATTCAACAATCCATTAAAAACCAATAATCTATGGTAATTGTGGAAAGCTGAAAACACTACACAAAGGGAATAAGTCACATGGTTTCTGTAAACTTAAAAGAGATCTTGACTTGTAATTATATGCTATAAACAAAGTAAATTTATAAAACACAATGGCAATTATAGATAAAAGAATATGTTCCTGAGTCACAAGGAAGTAGAAAACTGACAATCAGAAGTGGGTCAGATTTGAATTCTTTTGTTTAATCTGGGAAAGGTGTCATAAATTACTTGGCCATTAGCAGCTGAGAAGTTAGGAATTTTAGACAGAGTTATAGCACCACAGTTTGGAGACGGAAATGGGTGGGAAGCACGTCAGATCAAAGTTGGACTCTGTATACTTCTTTGAAATGGGTCCTGATGTGAGCAAGACTAAGAATTGGGAAGAATGCAGGAAATCTTACAGAAGAAGAGGGAGATAGAATGAATGATCTGGAGAGGACAGGAACTCCATAAGAAGACCAACAGAGCCAAAAACCCTGGGCCCAGGGCGTCCTGCAGAGACTGATACTCCAACTTGCATGGAGATAACCTAGAACCCCTGCACAGATGTAGCCCATGGCTGCTCAGTGTCCAAGTGGGTTTCCTAGTAAGGGGAACAGGGACTGTCTCTGATATGAACTCAGTGGTTGGCTCTTTGATTGCCTCCTCCTCCTCCTAAGGAGGGAGCAGCCTTACCAGGCCACAGAGGAAGGCAATGCAGCCAGTCCTGATGAGACATGATAGGCTAAGGTCAAATAGAAGGGGAGGAAGACCTCCCCTATCAGGGGACTATAGAAAGGGCATAAAGCAAGAAGAGGAAGGGTCAGTGGGACTAGGAGGAGACAAGTGAGGGGGCTACAGGGGGGAACAAAGTGAATAAACTGTAATTAATTAATTAATTATAAGAGAATTATACAGGAATAAAAAAAAAAACCCGATTGTGCCCAGAACACATTATTATTTTCTGTCTTTTTACATTTGGGAAGATATTGTTTCAATTCCTTCTAGGGAACAGAAGATACTTCCATCACTGTCATATTTGTGTCTTCCAAGGGAAGGTGTGTCTAGACCCATTTCTATCCTCTGTGGGGAAAATGGTGCTTCAGAGACTTTTGCCTCCTTCCTTTCTGGATCTTCTTTCTCAAAGTTTGTGCATGGCCCATATGTGGGCAGACTCTCAGGCCAGAAGGTTGAAAAAAAAAAGAGAGAGAGAGAAACATTTTCAATCATGTATAGCCATTGCAAATGCTCTGGGATCTTATTATTGAGCTATTGCCACATCCAAATGAAGACACTCACATTTTTCCTGGGCTGTTCTCACTGATGGTCAAAGAACATTTCTTTTCACTTTTGTTATTTTCTTCATGGTATCTATATCAAACATTCGCAGTATAGAGATACGATTTTCATCACTCCACAGGGTCCTGATTTTAAGTACTCTTGTACATATTCAATCATGTCATGACTTTCTGAAGAGAACAAAATGATTAAGCTGCCAGTGAGTTATTGTGAGTTCTAGCTATCTGACAAATGATGAATGCTGTCGTGGTGACTTCCACAATGACAAATCACAAAATTAACAGTGGGGCGATAATCTCTAAGTAATACGATCATCTCGAAAAAGTGTATGAACTGACCTCGCAGTGCTCTGAAACTATCTTAATGTCTTAAAAGTATTTGATAGTACAGAAAAATATTAATTATAGGAGGTGAAAGTTGAATCCAGACTGTAACATCAAGTGTGACTATTTCTGTGTAATAGTGGCACAGCTTCTTTTAAAATGCTTTGGTAATAGAGCTTTGCTCTGTGAAATGTGGCAGAAAAGCAAATTGCAGTCAGGCTCAGAAGGTAGCAACTGCTTAAGATAACCAGAGGTTTGGTCAGAGAACTCAGCCGTGTCTCTAATATAAAGACCATTTATCTTGATTTCCAGCTAGCTCTCCACGTCCAGGACCAAAACACTAGCTGGAAGATCTCCAGAAGTAAACAATGAGCATTCTTCCTGCTGTAGGAAAGATCCACAGAATATTCAATTCTATGGCAGAGAGCTAGACTAAATTGATCTCAAATATTAGATCTTCATGCAGATCCAATTTTTTTAAAGCTACATAGACACAGTGTTCCTTACAACTTTCACAGGTAGCATCCTTTTTCTTTAGAAGCCCGCATCCTGCGGGCTCATCTTCAACGAGCTCCGAGAACCAGCCAGGAATCGTCAAAAGCATTTCTGTGACAGAAGAGGACCTCGTCAAGTGGCGAAGAGCAAACCTCGGGGCAGTGAGGATCAGGGAGGGAGGGAGGCGCGGGCACAGGGAGGGGAAGGAGCCACCACGCGGGTCTGACTCCTGACTGGCTGGAGAGGTTTTGGGGAAAAGTCATAGCATCAGCTGGCCAGTCGGGAGCTGTCCAACTTTTCAGCAGCTCCGAAATCCAGGTTCAGGTGCCCGGACCCAAGAGGCGGCTGCCGACTGCTGCGAAGAGCAGTTTCTGTAGAGATAGCTGCCAACAGCCCCTGATCTCCCCGGCGGTGCCCTCGGGAACGAAGAGGAGTGAGGGAGGAAGAAGAAACCGACCATCAGAGAAGCCTCGCCTGCCAGTCTCGGTTACTCGGGTGCAGCCAGCGCGCGCCTCTCCGCCTCTGCCAACGAGCAGGGCTCCCTGCGGCGTTTGTGCGCTCACTCCCGCCAGCAGAGCCCCCTCTCGGTGGCCTGGAGCCTCTCTCTGGACGCCACAAGTCGGAAGCGGAGCTCAGCCGCCGTCGCCTAGACCAGCGGAGGCAGCAGTAGCCCGGAGGCGCCCGGGCCAGCGCGGTGGAGCCGGCGGGGCAGCGGGGCGCAGAGCCGGCCAGGATGGAGGCAGAGGGCGGCAGCGTGCCGGCCCCGGGCGGCAGCGAAGAGGGCAGCGACGGCGGCGGGGCCGCGCTCAAAGCCCCGAAGCATCTCTGGAGGCACGAGCAGCACCACCAGTACCCGCTCCGGCAGCCCCAGTTCCGCCTCCTCCATCCCCACCACCACCTGCCCCCGCCGCCGCCGCCCTCGCCCCAGCCCCAGCTGCAGCCACCGCCGCCGCCCCCGCTGCCGCCGCCCCCGCCGCCGCCCGGAGCCACCCGCGGGCGCTACGCCTCGAGCGGGGCCAGCCGCGTCCGCCACCGAGGCTACTCGGACACTGAGCGCTACCTGTACTGCCGCGCCATGGACCGCACCTCCTACGCGGTGGAGACGGGTCACCGGCCCGGCCTGAAGAAATCCAGGATGTCCTGGCCCTCCTCGTTCCAGGGACTCCGACGGTGAGTAGAGAGCGCCCCCTCCCCCCCACTCAGGCAAAGGGTCACCTCCCCTCCTCTGCGACCTTCCACCGATCTTGGAATTCGGGGTCAAATTCAGGAAACTCGGGGAAGGGTGAGCAGGGGCGTGTCTGTCCTTGCCCTAAAAGATACGATTCAGGTGTGTAATAGAGCTGAAAGTAAAGTATAATTGTTAACTGCTGTGTGCCTCTGTGTGTGTGTGTGTGTGTGTGTGTGTGTGTGTGTGTGTGTGTGTGTGTTACCGTTTTATTTGTGTGCCACGCGCCTCCCTCTCCCCGCTCGTTTCCATCCCACCCCAGCAGTAACATTAAACCTAATTCAGTTTGTTTCTCGTGGAGGGAGGGTGAAGGCGCGAAAGCTGGGGGTTGGGGGCAGGCTGCAGTACCAGCTTGGAAAGCACCCATCAATCTGTCCACTCACCCCAGAAAAGGAGGGGTCAGCCAGGCAGATCTGACCCGGAGAGGGCACCGGGTGTGGACTGCAGCCCAGAGCGAGAAAAACTCTTGTCGGGTCCAGAAGTAAATGGAACAGCAAAGGGGAGAGCAAACACGTGGGTGACTTGGAGAGTTTAGAGCAAAATGTTCAGCAGTCCTTACGAGAAAGAGAGAGCGAGAAAGAGAGAGGGGGGAGGGGTGGAAGTGAGGGTGCTGTGTGTGTTACAGTGCGTCGGTGTGTGTGAGCATGTGCACACCCGAAGTGTGATGTCTTCGTGGTGGTCCCCGAGCAACCCTGGGAAAGAAGCAGCAGGTTTTAGCAGCGAGCAAGGCATGGGGATTTGATTATAGTGATTTCCCCTGAACGTAAAGTGCTCTGGAAGAGAGAGCTGGGAAACCACATGTCAGATAAGAATTTTAATAGATGCCACGGAAGTGAGTAGTGTAAAGGGCAATTATAGTGGCAATCGCCTTCTTCTTAACTCAAAGTGTCCAGGTGAATTTTGGTCTTATTTGGTCCTAAGACCATGGGTCTACACACACACACATACACACACACACACACACAGGCACAGGCACAAGCTGGAAAAGGGGAGGTAGATTTTACATACATGCACACACAGAGCCACACAGAGTTTTAGGAGTTGCTGTTCCTTTCCACGATTGTTAGCAAAATGAAACAGTCATGTGGCCTTGGACGGGGCAAGCATTGATGTCTCTCCATCCAACCCCCACACTGGACAATGGGTGATTGTACATCAGAGCTGGCTGTATAAACAGGAAAACCTGGGGCCGGGTTTATTTGTCAGCTCTTACTCACAATAGGTTGGATTGATCAGAAAATAATACTGGTTTTCAACTGCATGCTTACGTGAGGATGTGCATGTGTGAGCAAGCTCCCCGTGTGCTGTATTCCAGACAAACACGCGCATCCTAGCCTTTATGTGTGGGCATTCTTTTAGCCTGCATATATCCCTTCACTCTTTTCCTTCCTTGCTTCCTTGGGTGCCTTGTTGGAGACACTGTGTCTGTCAGATGCAGAAGATGAGAATTGCAGCTAATCTCAATTCACCTCATTTCAAAGTCCAATGATTGATGTTGATTGCAGAGATTAATAAATCAATAAGTAAGTTTCACCTTTATATTGCCCAGTCACACATGTTGTCTCACGCTTCATTCGAAGAAGTGGCTATGCTCTCCAGTGGTTGAACTTCATACCATATGGGTCCATAGCAGCAGCATAGAGGCAAAAATCTTCCTCTGCATACTTGACCTGCTAATACAAGAAAAAAATGTGGTAATGAATCCTTTATAAATATTAATCAAGAATAAGCATTCTAGCTTAACATGTGAGTTGACTGCTTTTGTAAATTGGCTGTATGTTTTTAATAAAATAGGTTTGTTTAGGGAGAGTAGAACTGAGAAAAATAAGCAAATTGGAACGGAAGCATTGCATCATTGATTTGAGTTTAATTACGTGCTATGCTCTATGCATTGATTAACTGTTATCACTGAAATTCCTTAATTGGCTAGTTCAGAGGGAAACTAAGGCATATAATGCTAGCATGTTGCCTCCACTGTGTCCCCCATGATATGTTATGGCCATTCTACTTCGTGATTCATGACGTTAAATTCTTTACATCCCTCGATGCATATTTCCCACATGGTCACACACTGAATGCAAACCTTTCTAGAATGAAATCCCTTTTACAAATGGACATGTTTCCCAGAGAGCATGGATCTTAGTTTTCTTCTTTAGAGAAAGTGGTAGAGATGCTTTATAATTATTAAAGAAGTTTCACGTCTGTTACCTTAGTCAGCTCTCCAGCGACTCAAGGATGAACTGTGTCATCTCCACGTTACAGACAAGAACCCTGAGCCCTTGAGGATGTAAGTAATTGTTCACCATCACATAGAGTGGAAGGCCCAGAACTGATCCTAAATGCAGGCCCTCCTGAAATAAATGTGGTGATTCCTGGCGTAAGTTGACAGCATCAAGAGTACGTGAAACCATGCATGAAATTCATATCAATTTATACTACAGGGTATAAGCCCAGATAAACAAAAAGGAAGCTATTTAAATCATTCTGAAAATGACAGCATAGGCTTCCAGAAGCAATGGGAGCTTTTAATATTTATTTTCAGCTGTCCTGTCCAAAACAACCTGATGTTAGTTATCACATAAGGCCAACTTTTGTATAATGCATGCAATAATAAATGCATACAATAATAAATATAATGCATATAATAATAAATACAAGTTAATGTTTAGAGACATAAGATTAATAAAAATGCTTCGGTTTGTTTTCATTTATCTTCTAGAAGAGAGCCAAACAAAAAGCACAAGTATGTACACACCCACAAACACACACACACACACACACACACACACACACACACACACTCACAGACACCATAATCTGAATATGGATTTAAATTGTATGTGAAAATTAATGTCTGAAAGAAGCTTCATGAATGTCTGGAAGAATGATTGCCTATGGATTATTAAGAAAGATATGTCTCTGAAAACCTATCTGTAGCATGACCAGATGTTATTATCTTAGCTGCAATTTTGAGACTCAGTTATAACCTGTGAAGCAATGGGAAACAGGCATCTTGCTTTAATGAAGACATTTGTATCAACAGAAAGGAGACAGATCTCAGACACTGGTGCTTATTTCCTATGATTTTATGGAAAATGTGAAGGCGTTGAATACATTTTGTATTATGATGCATCTAACAAGGTAGATTTATTTATTAATATCAATATTGGAAAAACTTAGAAGAGCAAAAATTTCCAATGAAGTACATTGTGTGTTATAAAGAGAATCAAATTAAATATATAAATATTAAAATACCCTTCAAAATATATATACAAGATTTGTTATTTCAACTAGTAAGCCTTCAAATTACTGCAGCTGTTTAACTTAACTGCTAAAACTTCTTTCTTTGACTTTGCTTTTTATAACAAAACATTTTCTTTATCAGTAATGTATATTTCAATCTTTGCAATATTAACAAGTAATAAATAATAAGGTTTGGCAATTCAATCATCAGAGGTGATTTTTTTTTAATTCTATAAAACACTCTAGATGGCAGAGATATAAATATCATGAAGGTGACATTTGAGTTAGGAACGATAGGAAAAACAAAAAACATCTCTCATCACAATAAACGTAAATCTAGGTGGGTTATAATACTGATATGACATTGGCTTTGTAAGTACATGGACTTTTAATATAGGAAAGTAAATTTTATTTCACAACATTTCAGTACTATTAAAATCAACGTGAGGATCGAGCCCTTGCTGAGCTGAGCACTTGCATAGACTGTGCAAAGCCGTGGTTGGAACTATACTGCCGCTAATAAAATATTAATCAAAATTTTACTCTTCTTCTGGATTAAGAGAGCCGTTCTCCATTGTTTTCGATTGGTGTTTTCGCGGCTTTTTTTTTTTCATTAAGGTGTGTAAAGATACTCTAAGTCGGTGAGGACAAATTTTGAGTTTCATATTACAAAAGTGATTGGTTGAGAACGTCATTTACCCTGTATGTATCAGTAAGTCAAGTGTGGGAGGATTTTTAAGAAAAACTTACCGTTTTTTATTTTTATACTTTTAATATTTTATAGCCAGTACAGGTCTGACACATTTAAATTTTAAGTGGGGACACTAAATAATAACAATATAAGAAAAGGCCACATTTTTCATTTTTTGTATGTTTCCAAAATAGTAATAGACATTTAAAAAGAAAACTGATTTAAATGTTTCCCCTTGTTCATTTCCACTGAAAAATTGTTTTAGCTTTTAACAATACTTTTTCTGACAGTGGATTCTGAGACTTTAATGTATTAGAAATACATCACAAGTCCATCACCTTATAATTTGGTTCTGAAACTTTGAGCCTTCCCTATTTCATGGAATTGGTAAACAAGAGGAGGCCAAATGAGGGGAATAGAATTTTTTTTAAAGAGGCAGTGGAAAGAAAGACACATGAGAATTTGTCTTTCAAAATGGAATATTTGTGCAGTCTTAACTTTTTCAAGTTGACTTCAGCTGCTCATTTGCAGCAGGAATGGAGAAAAAGGTACCATTGTCCATAAACAGAGGGAAAGGACTTGAAGCCATCCTATGTTTGCTCTTGAAGAATTGTGTCCTGAGAGGTTTGATTACTCAACCAGGTTTTTTTGGTAGAAGCAAACGTGCAATTTACACCTTCCATCTCTTGACAGTCAATTCATATTTTACACATTGTAGCCATCTGTTAGCTCTGCTTTGTCTCATGCAGTCCGGGACTGCTTCGAACTCATTACATATCTGAAACTGGCTTGAACCCCTGCTCCCCATGCCTGCTGGGAATTACAGGCATACTTCGCCATGCCTGGCTTAGTGGCCCCCTTTTTAACCAACCAATGTTCTCACCTTCCAAGCAATAGCCTAAAGCTAAAAATGTCTGATTACCATAAAATTACCATATTGTGTACTTGTGAGTAAATGGAGTATTCAGATGTTGGTAAGAGGTGACTTCAGAAAAAAAAATTTTTTCACTTTTCTTTGTGACTAGATTCTCACTCTTCAATCCACTCCGGGCCTCACACGGTGTGAGGGATTGGTCACTAGTTTAATGTACATTTAGAAAAAAATTCCTGAAAGATTACATGAATTAATTATCTCAAAAGATTAATGCTTTTTTAAATTATTCAGATATCTCAAGGCTAGCATGGTTAAAACTATATCTATCTCACAGCCTATTATCCAAGTTCAGGTTTAGAAATATATAATATATATGTACATCTATAGCTTAAATTTTGTAGTCCTGGCTCGTATCAGCAACATTGCTAAGAGATTATACCAAATAGCACTGTATTATATTTCAAAACATTCTGTGGCTATTTTTACTCCAAGGAACATTTTCTACATTTAAAAATAGGAATTCTAATTTGTTTTTTTTTTTCCCTCAGAGAAAAAGGGCATTTTGCATTGACTGTGTTTGTGGGACTCCATACACACACATTTAACAGGCATGTCCTCACATCATGTTAGAGATGCAGGAGGCTAACAGAGACTCAAGATTTCCTTTGACACCCGAGCAAGCATTTGTAGGTATTGATCTCCTAGTCTGTGCTATCAGCATTTCTCTCAATGTCTTAAGCCAGTGGTTTTTCTTGGGCTTCTTTTCTCCTACAACTCTGGATGTTAGAGACCACTGCAATCTTCAGACTTGACCCCGGAAGCTCCGTCCCTTCTTTTTGGCTCTTCCCTCTGTGAAGCACTTATGGCATTCAAGCATTTGCAGTAGCCTGTAAGTGATCTCTGGCTCCCATCTCTACTTACTTCAGTTTATTTTACACGTGAGAGACCAGCCACATCAGCTCCTTGTTTGACATTTTGGACTAACTTCTTTAGCCCATGAGATAAGGTCTAAATGTCTTAGTGTGACGTGTTGGATGTTTCCCTGTCTAGTTCACTTACAGAATATCTCTCTACTCACCCTCTCCCAATTCTACCAAACCCACCAAATACTCAAAATCTGAATTCTCCATTTGTTTAATACCGCCTCTTCTTTCTGAAAAAATATTTTTCTAGATTTTTTTTCCCCCTGTCTTGAACCACCTCATTCTCATCTCTTTTAAGAATTAAAGAATATCTACTTAGGCCACTGAGATATACCGAACATGAGTTAAAGAAATAGTCTTCTCCAGGGAAGGAAGGGTTATTCACATATTCCTAAATATGTACGTATTTAGGTATTTAGGAATATGGGTGTATTCTGTATACATACATATAGACATAACAATAATCAAAGAAAAAGGGGCCATGAATTTGAAAGTGAGAAAGGACGGTACATAGGAAAGGTTGAAGAGAGTTAAAGTAAGGGGGGAATTTAGGTAACTATATTATAATCTCAAAACCTGAAAAAAATTAAAGATTTATTAATTTATTATGTATACAGTGTTCTTCTTGAATGTATACCCACACACCAGAAGAGGGTACCAGATCTCATTATAAATGGTTGTGAGGCACCATGTGGTTGCTGGAACTTGAACTCAGGACCATTGGAGGAAAAGCAGCCAGTGCTCTTAAACTCTCAGCCACCTCTCCAGTCCAAAACGAGAAAATATTTAATATTTAAAGGGTGTCTGTTTGAATTCACGTTTACTGCTCTTGGAGACCTTCCTACAAAAAAAGGGCTAATATTCTTTTGTATATTACAATTCAAATTTACCAACTGCTATTTAATTACTGGTTATGTCGTCTCTTCCTTGAGTTATTTTACAATCTTGCTTAAAGTGTGTCTTCCATAGGTGCTCAATAAATGATAAAATTTTAATGTGGAAATGATAATGAAACCTTGCCATTTTGGTTTTGTGCTCTCTCAGACCAGGTATATTTGATTCCCTTAATAACATTTAAGAAGCACACAAAGCCAGTGATATTTTGCTCATTTCAGAGATTACTAAAGGAATATTGTCTCTTAGAAAAATAGAATACAGGACTCAGATGCGAACTTTAAAAGCCTTAGCCTGCTATCTGCTGGTACCCATTGCTATCTGATGAGAAGGAGCCTGTGATTAAACTTAAAATATGAGGGCAGAGGGGAATTGCTGTGATTATGAAGGGAGATAGCACTTCCGATTTACCTTGTGAGAAATTTATATCAGAATGAAAGTGACTCTGAAAAAAAAAAATCCCTCCCCTTAAAGTTAGGCAGAAATTTATATCAAAATGAAAATGACCCTGAAAGAATCCTTCTCTTTTAATTCAGAAGGACGTCTGTGATCCTTACTTCTGCGCCTGAGGATTCAGATAATCCACTGGATTGGGGTGTGACAGAGTTCAGGAACACGTTCATCATGTCCTTGATTTCATGTCCTGGATATACAAGAGTTGACACTGTGCTTTAAAGCTAAGTTGTTGACTTAATTCACTAAGGGAAAAACTGTGAAAATATCATACACATCTCACTAGGGGGGCTGACGTTAAGCAGGATGAAATGAAATTTGAAAAAAAAAATGTGTAAAACTGCAAACAGATAAGATTCCAGAGTTATTTAAAACAGATGTAGCTTCAATCAATTCTATGGAATTGTTTCGATGGAAATTTAAGAATATAAGATCAGTAAAGAACATACTGAGAAACAAGAAAAGTTGTTTTTTTTCACCAATGAGTTTCAGAATATATCATATCGGCGAAAGCTTCAGGTGCGTGGTATTAATTCATGAATAAACTCTGAGTCACTGGGATTTTAAGGAATTAAGGATGAGACTCCTGCATATGTGAAAATGTTCCCAACATTCTGTATATATAGTAAGTTAGTGCATGTGGTTCATTTGTTCATCACAATAAGCATTTTACCTCACAGAGCAAAACCAGTTCTTAAAACCAGTAGTGAAATGTCGAACATTAATGGTAAAATATCGAAAAACAGAAGAAAAGAGAGAAAAGAGATAAGGTAATTTTTGTTTTTGTTTCCTCGAGTCAGAGTTTCTCTGTCTAGCCTTGGCTGTCTTTGAACTCGCTCTGAAGACCCTGCTGAATCAAACTTAAAGAGATCTGCCTGCCTCTGCCTCCCAAGTGCTAGGATTAAAGGTATACATAGTTTTGTTTTTTGTTTTTTTTTTTTCATCTGGCTAGGTATAGAATAAAATTGAAAGCACACATATCATACAAAGTTTCATTTGTCCTTTTTCAGTTAAAAGATGAATAATTCAGGGGAACTGGAGATGTAGAGAAGTAACTGTTCTTTTGTGGATAGTTTTAGTGTAGGGTGTAAATTAGGAAAATGTTGATGAGTAATCAAACATTTATCAGTGTTTTGTGCTCATGTCTTTGCTAGAGTAACTCTATGCATGGGAATTTGGCTTAAAAGTATAACTGAATACATAAGCAAGGAAGTACTATGTTGCAACACTGCACGTGATAGCAAACATCAGAAAATTACCTATCTATCTTTAAAAAATTAAAATAAAATAAAACAATATCATACCTGCCACAATAGACTGCTACATAAAAATTGAGAAAGGTCACATGTACTAAAATGTAGTGATAAACTTCATGTGTTGTTATGTGAGTGAAAATAAAGAAAAGACGACAGAATATGACACTAGTTAATTTTCTACATGTATGCATATTCATATTTCTACATCTCTGTGTATGTGAGTATGAGCACATCTTTCGCTCCCTCTCTGCATCCTCTAGAGGAAGAAAAATCCACCAATTGTTTTAGGTATACAAAGATAAGACAGTTAGGAGGTCTTTGCTTTTATATTTTTTTATTTTTTTTTCTTATCCTATATTCTGATTTTCTTTTAAAAACATCAGCATAGGAAAATGATATATTCCTTCCCTTTGTATTTTCTACATAATTCAGTCAATATATTTGTTTCTGTAACCATCTTTTCTCCCTCAATTCTAAAAATAAAATGTTGCATTGTAAAATAATGTTTAAAAGAATGAAGACTTCCTAGAGGAGAAAATAACAGCATGAAGACAGTGTGCAAGATGATAGCAAATCTACCGTGCCATTTATTATTGAGTAATTGACAAAAGCAACTCAGAGATTTGACTGTGTGCTTCCTAACACTGAATTCAAAGAAGAAAACATCAGTTTAAGTAAGATGCATGTGTTCAGTCAGTTTACAAATGAGGTGATTTACTTTTGAGTTGATTTTACTTTTGGTAAAGGCTGAGAATTCAAAGACATTCCCCATGGTATCTTACAAGAAAAACACTATGTGGTATGATGCTTACAATTTCATCAGCTTCTCTATGCTTTATTAAGTATGAATTAAGTGTGACTGCAACTGTGCTTTTATGAAGCTATATATTGAAGTCGCATTGTTGAAGACATTCAATGTCTGCCAGTACCAGAGTTCGAGTTGACATTCTTTCTATACATCTTTCATTTGTCTATCTTTATGGTTTGATAAAGTTGTGCATGCATACTGTGTGTTTTGATCAAGCCTACGTCCCATGTCCTCCTATCCAACTCCTCACCTGTCTCCCACCATTTCCCTCTCCATTTTATGTGCTCTTTTCTTAAGCCCAGGACCTACAGAGTGCTGTCTGTTGGCATTCTTTACAGGACTTTCCCTTTAGCTCTGACTGTGCAATTTGTTAGATTAAAGGGAGGTGCCTTGGGGCCTGAGGAAATAGCTCTGTTGATAATATTTGCTATGCAATCAGGAGGACCTCAGTTCAATTCCTAAGACCCAATATAGAAACCAGGCATCCTAGAATTCTTGTCGTTCTAGAACAGGAAAACAGACCCAGGAAGGCCTCTGGGGTCCACTGGGCATCAATCAGCCTAGCCTAACTGAGGTGGCTCACATAGATGAGAGAACCTGTCTCTAAGAGCAGGATGTATGGTGCCAAGACTTGATGTTAGCCTTTGTCTTTCAAATGCAAACATATGCTTGATTACACACACACACACACACAGAGAGAGAGAGAGAGAGAGAGAGAGAGAGAGAGAGAGAGGCTGAGAAAAGGTAATACTTTTCTAGCATGGGATTTTTCTAGACTCTATCTGCTAGATCCAAAGGTCAGTCTTTTGTTCTCATTCAGTTACCTGATTTTGATTGACATGCCTTATTGTTTTCCTAGTCCTTATGATTAATCACTGTTTGTTTCTATGGCTCACTCAATTACTACTTGTTGACCCCAATTTATCTCTGTAACTGCAGCCTCCAGGCATGTCTAAGCTGACTGAATCAATCTTGGTCCTGAATTAAGGTCCACCAACCTAAATTCAGTCTCTCTTCATAGCTTGTAGAAAATGGAGCCAAAGAAGTTCAGCCTTGGTAACTAGTTTCAACAGGGTCAGATGAAAGGGGAGGAGGTCCTCCCCAATCATTGAACTTGGAAAGGGGCAGGGAGGAGATGAGGGAGGGACAGAGGGTTTGGGAGGGAATGAGAGAGAGGGATACAGTTGGGACACAGAGTTAAAAAAATGTAACTAATAATAAAATAAATAAATAAATAAAATATGTTAGAATGGTAATAAAATATCTTCACTAAAATAAGTCACTAGGTCCTGGTGGTTTTCAAATGTAAACTTTATCAAAAATAAAAGGAATAAAAATCCTTAAAAAACAAAACAGAAAATGGAGCCAAAGAACTTCAGCTTTGATAACCGGTCTCTGATTTTCTGACATGATATGCACATTTCACTCTCTAAATATTTATAGGACTATTTATTCTTTTCCTCACTTCCCACTGCATGATCGAGACAAGCTAATTACAAAATACAGCCCCAGCAAATACATGGTTCTAGGCCAATTAATAGTTAGGAGTTATTCACCAAAAAGAGGTTGTTATTTTAGAGTAATGTGCCCATAACCGTATTCTCTGAACACAGGGAAGAAAACCTTCTGTCTGTTGTGGTTGCTCCAAGTTCATGATCACAACATTACATTTGTTTCCCTGCTCTCGTTATCTGCTTCGCAGGCATATGTGTTTTCAACTTTAATGGGAAGTGATTTTTAAATCCTTAAATGTAAAGTAAATAAGCTGAATAATTAATTAATTAATTAAAATGTGATTTTGGTGTCTTCTTTATATACTTCCTTTTCTTCATCACTACTTGGACTCGTTTTCAGCATCTGTGCTGAGGACCAGGTTCTCATCTAGTGATCACTACCCAGTGGATGTCTAACTACTCTGAAATCATGAAAGGTTCTTCACTGTATCAACTGAGGAAAGACAAGCAAACACGAAGACGCAGTTGATGTTCTTACCTCATTTTTAAAAAGTAGTAAACAATGTAATATAATAATGATAATAATATAAGCCTAAGAAACAAACACTTACAGTAATGGCCAGTAACACAAGGTGACCTTGCCAGTGTCAATAGGTCTTTGTTGTAAACCAGAATATAGCCATGGTTTCACTGGAGAAGGCATGGATTCATGCTAACGAGCATGTCTTCCCACATAGGAGACTATATGCGTTTTTCTTCCCTTAAGATGTTATTAATAGTGTTCACCCTTTAGCTTAGAAAACATGCTCATACCTCAAATTTTACACCAGACAACACATTTTTGGCAAAGTTTTCTCAGCTCTTCCAAGCCTGTCATAACACTATGTAGTTCTCCTTTATAGCATTATCAACAGTTTAACTGCATGCTTAACTTTATGTTTGTCTGATTAATGCCAATGCATTTTAATAAGCCCCACCTGGAAGCAATTATCAATTTTGTTTCCATTTAAGCATAGTACTTTCGAGTCACTTGGGCTACAAGAATTATTAAATAAATAAAACCTAGAGTTTATAAGATTGCCCGCTTTATAAAACTGGAGATCTGTTACTTTTAAAGAGAAATAATTCCAAATTCAGGCAGTCTTCCTTATGAGGCTTTTCATAGAGTTAAGAACCTGCAACCTTTTTTATGTGAACAGCATTGAGGGCTAGCAGGGGCAAGTTACTCCCTGATAATGAAATATCACTTCTGGAAAGAAGCCTGGAGAGCAAGGGGTTGTCGAAGCAGTAGCATTGTTGACTGTCAAGCCAGTGCTGCTCTGGAGAAAGGATGGAAATGAGACACTAATGTTATGCTACTTTCTTTGCACAATCATCTAACTTAGCCCTGATCCATTAATTTATAAATTAAAATTAAAAATGCTTTACTCCAGATTCTTTGTTTCTGTCTATGTGGGCCAAACAAATGTGAAGTATCTAGAACTATACAGACCCTCACCATCTCACAGTTCTTTGAGATGTGAAGAGCTTGTAAAAATAAATTCATTGTTCATAATAACATAAGAGCCAAATCAAATTACCCAAGAATTTGCACAATGTTGGGGTAAAAGTGTGTTCCCCACTGTTCTGACAAACTGGTGCTCCTAGCTTCACAAAGTCTTTTTTTTTTCTTGAGTTTGTATATTGCTTTTATTTTTGTACAGTTAGACAAACAAGCTGCTAAACAGGTCATCACTTCTGTTGATGTAGAGTATTCTGTAGGCAAAGTAACAGCAGTGTATTGAAAAGTCATTAATGGCAGGTTTTTCATTAATTATTTCCTTTTACAACCTGGTAGGAAGTTCTTTCTGCTCCCCTCCTACTAGTCCCCTCTCTCAATTCCCCACTGCCCCACCCCCTGACTAGCTCCCTTTCTTCTCAGAGAAGGGGAGACTTTTCTGTCTTAGCATATCAAGTAGGACTGAGCCCATCTTCTCCTACTGAAGATAGACAAGGAAGGGATCCAAAGGAAGGCAACAGAGTCAGAGACAGTTCTTGCTCTTGCTGCTAGATGCCCACATGAGGACCAAGCTGCATATTAGTTACATATGTTGGGGAGGGATGGTGCCGCAACAATCCATGGGTGCCCTTTGGTTGGTGGTTCATTCTCTGTGAACCCTTTGGGTCAAGTTTACTTGATTTTGTAGGTTTTCTTGTGGTGTCCTTGACCTTTCCTTCCTCTTCCTTTTCCATACCGTTTCCCCAGCAATGCCTCATGTTTGGCTGTCAGTCTTTACATCTCTTTTCATCAGCTGCTGTGTGAAGCCACTTAGATGACTGTTACGCTAGCCTCCTATCTGCAAGAAAAGCAGAAATATTAGTACTCGTGTCAATGGTGAGCTCCCTCTCAAGGCATGCGACTCAAGTTGGGCCAGTCACTGATTGGCTGGGTCCAAGGTTTTGTGTGCAGACCGGTGTTCCCCTCGCTCCACTAGAGATACCACCTGCCTATAGGAGGTGACCACTTCAGGCTCCATACCATAGCCTCCCTGAAAGCCTCCTCTCTCCCACACATGCCCCTCTCCTAGCCCACCCCCTTTACCCACACTTGATGCCAACCCCTATTTTCTCCCCATTCCCCCCAACCCGCTCTCTCACCCAGTTTCCTCCTTCCATCTAGTTCAGATGTCTAGTTTATTTCCTCTTCTGAGTGATTTTTAAGTATTCTCCCATGGGCCCTCCTTGTTACTTACTTTCTTTGGGTCTGTCGATTGTAGGATGGTTATCCTGTAGTTTATGGCTAATATCCATTTCTAAGTGAGTCCATACCATGCATGTCTTTCTGGGTTTGGAATAATTCACTCAGGATGATATTTTCTAGTTCTATCCATTTGCCTGCAAAGTTTGTGATGTCCTTGTTTTTAATAGCTGAACAGTATTCTATTGTGTAAATGTACCCCATGTTTTATCCATTATTTGGTTGAAAGACATCTACCTTGCTTCCAATTTCTGGCTGCTATAAATAAAGCTGCTATGAACACAGTTGTGCAAGTATCTTTGTGATATAGTAAAGCATATTTTGGGTATATGTCCAAGAGTGGTATAGCTGGGTGTTGAGGTAGACCTATTTTCAATTGTCTGAGAAAATCCAAGCTCTACATAGGATACTAAAAGGAAAACTCCCACACAAGGAGGTTAACTATAGCCAATAAAACACAGCAAATGAATACTTCCACACCAACAAAATCAAAAGAAGGGAACACACACACTACCACCAAAATAAGAAAAATTAACAATCATTGGTCATTAATATCTTTCAACATCAATGAACTCAATCCCCCAATAAAAAGACACAGACTAACAGAATGGATGCATAAACAAGACTCAAAATACTGCTGCATACAAGAAACATGCCTCAGCAACAAAGATAGACATTATCTCAGAGTAAAGGGTTGGAAAAAGATTTACCAAGCAAATGGACCCAAGAACCAAACAAAATAAATTTTCCATCAAACTTTATCATATTTATCAAAGAAAAAATCTACCAAGATGACATGTCAGTTCTGAATATCTATGCCCCAAATGTGAGGACACCCACATTTGTAAAAGAAATGTTACAAAAGCTTAAATCACACATTAAACCCTACACATTAATAGTAGCAGACTTCAACACCTCACTCTCACCAATGGACAGGTCATCCATACAAAACCTTAACAGAGAACTAATGAAACTAACATATGTTATGAATCAAATGGGCCTAACAAATATTTACAGAACATTTCACCCAAACACAAAATAGTATACCTTCTCAGCACCTCACAGAACCTTCTCCAAAACTGGCCATATACTTGGACACAAAGCAAGTCTCAACAGATACAAGAAAATTAAAGACAGATTTTAAGACATTCTTTTCATGTTACAATGCTTTAGGCAGAAAGGAGTCTAATAAAGAAGAACAATTTTGTGTTGTTGTTTTGTTGGAGATACAGCGTGGGATGCTTCACTCACCTGCATTATGACTTGCTTTGTCAGGCCGTGCCATTCAGTTTTCAGTGAGTTCAAACATAATGATGACACATCTCATTAATTAGACAGAAAACAAAGAAAAATAGTACACATTCTTTCATTTGAGAAAATTCTACCTCCTTTGCTAGCCTTAAGACACAACTGCATGAGCAACTGTAGAACATGGCAAGCACATTCAAGATGAGTGTTCAAATGAGTGATCTGTCTAAGCTGTTTGACTTTATCAATCCATGAACTCCTTTGAATGGCTGTAACTTGTGAAAAGTTTTGAAAATGTCTGAACCAATGAAGGAGCAACTGAAGACACACCATCTGTGGAAAAGCAACAACCCATACTGGCCCCCAACAGCCTTGACAGGCTGTTTATTGCTTCAGATACTCTTGTCTACTCATTTGATGGAAAAGTTTAATATAGTTATGACTAGTTTTGATCTTCTTTCTATGATTCAAAAACCTACCTATAAAGATGAATAAAAAGAAATACAAATTATAGAAGACAAAGCTAAAATACAATAATTTTCTATCTAAATGCCCATAAGCAGTTGCTGCAGGAGTACCACTGTCAGCTGACTGTGATTAAACGGTAGACACTGTGGAGTATATAACTAAAGGCGTTAGAGCTCTCTTATCGAATGGTGTGTTCCACTGTGCCTGCCCAAATGTAGTTCTCCGTTTTCAAGAAGTATTCAAGATGTTCTGTGCAGAACTGGCCAGAAGCATGGAACAATTGGTTCCTCAATTTTCTCTAAGATGTCAAAAACGCACTGAGATTTTAATAAGGCAAGTTGCACAGCTTATTTGAGATTTAACGCTCATTTGATGGATACATGGAGCATCAGATGAGAACAAACTGAAGGTATCATTTAGGTGTCCATTGCAACAAACTAGGTAAGATTCAAAGCAGCCAATAAGAAGAGAGGCAATGAACTGAACAGATAGTTCTCAGATAAAGTGCACAAATGTCCAATGAATACTTAAAGTGTTCAACGTCCTTACCAATCTGAGAAATACAGATTAAGTCTACTTTGAGATTCTATCCCAGCTCAGTCAGAGTGACCATCCTTAAAGAGGAGATACCAACAACCATAACAAAAATTAAAAGAAAGGAAAGAAACAGCCCACGCTGGGAGAAAGGGAACTATTACATACTGTTGGAGGAGTGGAAACTGATGTAGCCACAATGGAAATCAGTCTAGATGTGCCTCAAAAAATTAAAAAAAGAACTACCATATGATTCAGGATACCACTTCTGAGTGTATGCCTAAAGGACTCTATTTCCTACCACAGAGATATTTGCATATCCATGTGCATTGCTGCCCTTTAAAATAGAAAGGAAATCCCTAGATGTTTATGAAGACTAGACAGTGAAAAGGTGGCACATATGTACCTACAATGGGAGTATTCAGCCATAAAGAAAAATGAAATTTGTATGAAAGTTGGTAGATCTGAAAAGGATTAAGTGAGGTAGCCTAGATTCAGAATGACAAATACCACATTCTCTCACCAATGTGTTGATTCTAGCTTCATGCATATGAATGGGGCTACGTGGATATAAACTTAGAAAGAGGCCATGGGAGATAAGAGTCTTAGAAAAGGAGGTTTGGGAGGGTAAAAGAATACAAGTGATATGAAAATACGAAGAGGCATGAGGGGTACTGGAGAGTCAATGCAGGGAGAAAGGCAGGAAGATAGGTACAGGGAAGGGTAAGATTAGCCAAAACAACGGATATCAAAATGCTACAAAAAAAAAACCTGTTATCCCCCCTTTTATTTATTCTTCTCTCAAATATTATATCCTGACTGTGATTTTCTCTCCATTTCCTTTCTCCAGTTTCACCTCCCCTTTTTCCAGATCCAAACCCCATACCTCCCCTAAGAAAAGAACAAGCCTTCTACAAGCCATCAATCAAATATAGATAACAAGCTGCAATAAGACCAGGCACATATTCTCAGATCAAGGATGAATGAGGCAACTCAGTAGGAGGAAAAGGGTCACAAAGCAGCCAAAAGAGTGAGAGACAACCCCTGCTCCTACTGTTAAGGATCCCACAAGAACACTGAGCTACACATCCATATATACAGAGAACCTAGGTCAGACCCATACAGGCTTCCTAATCTCTGAAAGCCTAGCTGATTCTGTGAGCTGTGTTCTTGACCCCTCTGTCTCCTCCAATCCTTCCTTCCCCTTCTCCACAGGACTCCTCAAGCTCTACCTAATATTTGTCAGTGGGACTCTACATATGCCCTCATCCGTTGCTGGATGAAGTCTCTGGTATCTCTGATGATGACTATGCTAGGCTCTAGTCCCAGCTTATCCTGCAGTCATGACAAACCAGGTTGAAGGTTTTGTGATTGGTCTGGTGTCCCAATCCTACACCTGAAACCTTGCCTGGTTACAGAAGCCTGTTACAAGCTCTGTGTCCTCCATTACTAGGTGTATTTGCTAGTGCCACTCTCATAGACTCCATGGAGATTCCATCGCACTGGGTTTCTCTCTCACCCCTGAAAGGCTCCTCCATTCCAATTGTCTCTCCCGGTTTCATCAGCCTCCATCCCCATCACCTGATTCCTCCAGGTCCCTTCCCCAGTTCACCCACAAAAATCTATTCTATTTTCCCTTCCTAGGGACATCCTTGTGTCCCCCCTTATGCCCTTCTGGTTCCTTACCCTCCCTCCCTGAGTCTGGGGACCGTCCTTTATTTCATAGCTAATACTCATGTCCAAGTGAGTGCATACCATGTTTGTGTCCTGGGTCTAGTTTGCCTGACTAGCATGATTTTTGCCCAGTTTCATCCATTCGCCAGCAAATTTCAGGATTTTTTTTTAACAGCTGGATTGTGTAAATGTATTACATTTTTTTTTAAATCCATTCTTCTGTTGAGCAATATCTATATTGTTTCCAGTTTCTCGCCATTATGAATAAAGCAGCTATGCATATAGTTGAAGAAGTGTCCATGTGGTAGGGTGGAGTGTCCTTTGGGTGTATTCGCAGTAGTGATAAGACTGAGTCTTGAGGTAAAAGCATTCCCGGTTTTCTGAGAAAGTGCCCTTTTGATTCCCAAAGTGGATGTACAAGTTTGCATTCACACCAGCGATGAAAGTGTGTTCCCCTTACTCCACATCCTCACCAGCATGAGCTATCACTTGTTTTTCTTAATCTTAGTCATTCTGACAGGTGTAAGATGGGATCTCAGAGTTGTTTTAATTTGCATTTCCCTGATGGCTAAGGATGTTGAATGTTTCTTAAAGTGAGAAACCTGTTACTTCTATGCTAATTTTAAAGTTAAAGTTTAAAGAGAAGTAAATGGTGGTAGTCTGGAGCTAATTATATATAAGGAATGATGGCAAAAATATGAGTTTAAGTAAGATTTTCTAAGCAGAGATGATGTTTGTTAGCTGGTGATTTAACAATATATAATCAAATAACCTATGAACTCTAGTCAAGGAGTTCTATGATTAAGGAATCCATAAGTATCTGAACACCTAAGGAAATCATAAAATATTAATTACCTTTTGGCTTCTCTGCAGTCATCCTACTCATTTGTTTGCTTTAGTGGGGGCAAGTCTGAAATATTAATCAAGGCAAACATTTTAAGAATATTCTACTTCAGTTAAAATCTGCAGCCCTAGTTTTCTGGATAGAAAATTATGTCATTGCACCACGTGGAACAGGCGCCTTTTTTATTGTGAGCACACTACATACGTGGAATTGACCTGTTCCAGTGCAGACCACCATAAATTAGCACATTCCTTTAAATTAGTGTTTGATCTCATTTGAAAATGGTGAAGAATATCACGTCAAATTATGCCCTCTTAGGAGACCACTTTGTGTATGTGAGAGAGGGAGGATGGGTTCTCTCCCTTTCTATCCCTAACCCCAAATGTTTTGTTGCTGTTGTTTTTGTCATCTTATCAACTATTTCTATATCCATCAATTCCAGGAAATCTACAGACATTGGTATATGTCCTCACACTTTTGGAGCCTTGTCTAAGGTTTTTTTTTTCTCCTGATCATCAATTGAATTTTACTCTGATGTCTACCGATGGCTGCTCTCTACCTCCATATAATTTCCACATGTACTGCTAACCTTTGCATTTGTTATGCTATGTTTGTTAGATCTGCTGGGCACTCACCTAGCAACACTCACTCTTACAGCACACCTTCCACTCTTCCTTTGGTGTTTTAGTTCTGAACAACCATATTCTCCAGGATGGCTATTCTCACGAACAACTCCAAGAATTCCCTGACTTTTCATTTTCTTAGTATTTAAAAATTCTATCAGTACGTCAAGTTTTAAATATACTGCAAAGAGGTTGCCCTCAAGCCTGATTTTTTGCATATGTATTTTTATAGATTTTGGTTATATGCTTATATTCTGATTACATATTTACCTTCATAGCACTATTGGTCCATAAAACAGTCAGCATGAATATATGCATTTATAGTCTTCTTTATTCGCCTTCTTTCTGGTCACCTTGCTAATGTTAGTACACATATACAATAGCAGTTTTCCATGTCAAAGAGAAAAGAACGTTGACATCTTTTTAAAAAATAGTAGAAGCATCTGTTTATCAATGGATATTTTAAAATACTTTCAGAAGGTTTTAGAATATCCTATCCTAATGTGTCTCCCCCCTCCCCCAAAAAAAGTTTTAATTTAAAGAGAAACATGATAATTGTATTATAAAAAAGTGTGTCCAGTGGTAGCATAAAGGGAGAGTAGGAGTAATTAGTGTCTCAAGATGGAGCATCCAGTTGAGATATTGGAAAAGCAATCCAGAAGGAGAAGTGATGAACAGAAGGTATCAGGGTACACTACCTCATTAAAAAAACAAAACAAAACAACAACAACAACAAACAAAAACACTACTAATTTTAACAGAAAAAGTCAGTCTCTTCATCACAATGAACTAGGAAAGGGTAGACTGATGAGGAAGAGCAAATAATTCTTTTAAATATCCACCTCCATATAATTTCTAGCTATACTGCTAACCTTTGCACTTGTTAGACCTGCCAGGCACTCACCTAACAATGTCCACTCCTACAACACACCGTCCACTCTTCAGCTACCTGGGTGATATTGCTAACCAGATCAGCTGCAGAAAATTGGCGAATTTGCCTGGGAGCATACAAATAGAAGTGTTGTGTAGAATAGTGCATCAACATCATTACTGTCATCGTCATTATTGGGACTGCCATTTTTAAAAGCCTCTTCAAATGCGGACTATCAGGTTTGATAGCCTTTGAAGATTTATAGATCACATCATACTCGACCTTTTTCAAAGGCAAGTAACCAAGCACTCTTACCAATACGCAGTCAAGGAAACTGATAGCATATAGAACTTACAGAGTTACTTGTAGGTCAAAGCCTTCTAACTCCAGAGTTCTGACTCTTTCAGATTTCGGAACTCAAAAGAATAGGATAATGGCATAACTGAGTCTGAAAATGGCTAGAGTACAAGAGGCATCAATGAGGAGAATTCCCAGAGAATGAGTGTCTACGGAGAGGAAGCTCAAGCATAGAAGCCAGGGGAACGCCAACAGATTACAAGAGGGAAAAGAGGAGCCGATGATAGACCCTAAGAAGAACTCACATCCTTTGCTTAAAAGGTTGGGGGGGAGAGAGTTAACACAAACCATTCTTTGTGTTTCATGGAAATTAATCTGGACAATGGAAAAGGCTGAGGGCATAAGAATATAAGCTTCCCAGCATGGTTCATGTGTCAATCATAGAACAGAGGTTCTGTAGATGTATACTTAAGTATATAGGTTGTTCCTTTCATCAATGGTATATAGAAAGGGAATGGTACCAAGTACCAGGAGCCTTCCTATATTGTTTTTTCACAGCCTACTTACATATAAAATTGGACTTCAGACATGCTATCACCACAGAGCTTCCTTTCTTGAATTTGATTAATCATAATTGAAAGTTAAACATGTAGGTTGAAGATCCTTAGTTTCCAACTCAGTGCTACTTTTGCTGTACTTTAATCTCATATGTTTGATGATGGGAGGGAGGACTCCCAAAGTCCTTGAAATGATTCAATATAGGGGCACAGATTATAAAAATTGAAAATGGGTAAAATAGCTCTATCCTGGAATAAACATTTTGTCTGTTCATGAAAAAAGGTGTGATATTGTTTGCTATTTTTTCATTTAATATTACTTTGGATTCTTCAAACAATTCTATTTTTAATTATTAAGAAGTCAAAACCAGTAGAGAGAGAAAGAAACTGTCTATTTCTTTTCAAAAATATCATCATCCAGAATTACTTCGTCTTTCCAGTTGTATTAAGATTGTCTCTACCACAAGAACACTTTTGTGTTTTGGCAATTAACATTCCCTCTAGTGCATATTAGAATTTTTAAATGTTTATATTTCATTTTTTTTTCGTATCACACAAAAGAAATTGATATGATAAAATTTTTCATCACATGATGGGAACAGAGCTGTCTTGATGTTACCAGAAGAAGCTGAAAGGACAGAGACTGAAACCAATATTTTATGGAAATCACTAAAAGTCTTTGTTTCTGATTAATATCACTGCTATCAAAGTACTGTGTTAGATTATTTTGATTTCTTATTTCCACCAATCTTTCTTCCTTATTTAGAAATGTCGTGTTAGCTTGGACATACTGCCATAAGTCAGTTTTCAAAAGCACAGAGTTCAAAGGCACCGTGACTGCCATGGCTTCCTGTTCTATCGTCATTTATTTTTCTGCTTCTGTACAGCATCAAATATTTACATATATGTGCATGTTTAAATATGCATAATTATAGAAACATTTTAAGTGACTTTTCTCATTTCTTCAATACATTGTGGCGAACTATCTTTATGAAAGTTTTGAAATATTGCCAATTTTATGTGGTTCTGCCTCATGGAATCTCACACACTTTTGAGCTTTGGAGAGCAGAAAACCCTTTATATTTTCTTCTTCCAGATTTTTGGCTCAATCTACTTTGGCTTCGGCACGGCTGGCGTGGCAAACCCCACTCCCGTGTATCTGGTGAGCTGCGCAGATAGCAGCCTTAGATCCCCACGGCTCAGCTGACGGCAGCCCCAAATGGAAGTGTGGCCTTAAAACAAGCCATGGCATAGCACATGATCACCAGATTGCCTCAAGATCTGCCCAGTCATCCCCCTCACTGTGTTAGCCTTTAGAAATCTGTGTCATCTGGGTATATAGTATGAAAAGAATTTTCCCTTGATCTCTGCTTAAGCTCTTGGAATTTTCCCTTCTAAGTCACAGGGAATTAGAATTAGAAACTTATGTTTTGGATTGAAGTAGCATGTTTGTTTCTCCTTTAACTCTCCCAAGGAGTGCATATTCTGTGAGAATGGGAAAGGACAAGAAACAAAGCAGAGGGACATGGGACAAGCTATTTCACTCCAAAAATGTCCCCTTAGCATCTCATCTACACATCAGCTGCTTAGCCAGGGTCGCTTTGCTTACAGGCCTGACTATCTGGAGTTAGTCCCAAATACTATTTTGAAACTGAGTTTTAGATGTAAAGGCGACGTGCAAGAAGACTTCCTTTTCACTGTAGAGACTGGGCATCAGTATTCCATGTCATTTCATATTTGACAGCAGGGCTTTTCTCTGGTGATTTGTTTTTGTTTTGATTTGATTTCAGGACGGTTTGTTTGCTTGTTTGTATGTTCTGAGATGGATGGCATAGTACTCACTATGTATCTGGGGCTGCCCTTGAAGTGGATCGTCCTGGCCTAACCACCCAGGGACTGGAGTTTTAAGTGTGAACCACCATGGCCTGGCTTGACTCCACTGATCTGTATTACTCACTTAACAAAATGGGGACACACTCCCTGTTGACAGACAACTCTGCTTTGTTCTGATCTTATTCGCTGGCTATGGTTGCTGCAGAGGTGTGTGTCTGGTTCCCAAAACCAAACTTGCTCAGCAAGCTTAATTCCGTGCTAATGGGCATAGTGAACACTGTTGCACATTGCAGCATTTCAAAAAAGGGAGAAAGTACCGGAACTAAGTTCACTGAGCCAGACGCTTTTCAGCAAGTACTACTATTTCATCTTCCAAATTCTGTTGCCCAAAATTACTTTTTTTAAATGATCAAGATAGTAGTTTTAACTGTATCTTTCTAGAACAGAAAGTTAGGAACAAATCCAGTTTCCTCTAATCTTTTCAAGGTTAGAGATTTAGTAATCAGGTTTTTTTTTTCCTTGTGAGAATTTTGCTGATTAATAAGAGTACTATCATTTCCAAATTAATAATACTTTTCTACACTGAAAGATGATGTTAAACTTCTTTAAGCTATCATTCCTCTTTCATAAACCTAACATGGGTTTCCATTGTTCCTGAGAATGTTCACAAATCTGCAAATGCAGCCGCACTCAATACACAGGTCTATTGTCCCATTTCTATCTTTTCTTCTCCCGTTTTTAGCCATCCATTTCCATAGTTCCCTCTCTACTGGTCACTGTAGGGAGTACCTCCATCAATAACAGAGGACTTCAGGCTTCAGGTGTTGGTGAGGAGATTACAGACTGCGGTGTCATCCAGAGCCATTGTTGAATTTAAGCACTCGTGAGTATCAGTAGAGAAGGAAGTTTGGTGGGAGTAACATGGAGTTAAGAGGAGCTTGGGAAAACTGATGAAGGGTGAAGGAGGAACTACACTGAGTGCCAGTGGTGATTCTAAGTGTCTGGTATGTGAATGGATTCACCTTCCCACAAATGGGTGGGAGGAAATGTGAAACAAATTTTGAGATGAAGTTAGTGAACTTTTGAGAAAGTTTGCTCTTTCTCACTTGATGGATTTGAGTGCATAAGGATTTTTGTGCACATGTGTGCATTTATACATATCCTGGACATTTGTCCAATTATATACGGGTACCAAAGGTATATTAAGTATATATTCTTCAAGGTCGCACCTCTTCCTATAGCATTTTATGAGGTCTCTTTAAAGTTGCAGCCCAGCACATCATCACAAAAGTAGCATCTTCATCTCCGTTTCCCTGGGTCATTGTACCAGGATGAATTTAATGGGTCCCCTTTCAAAATTTCACAAAGCTTCATCCAAAGTAGTAGACAACATTGGGCTCTCACATGAGGTAGTAGTACTTTCAAATTCATGGTTCTTGTAACTGCATGATTCACAGGAGCTTGCTTCTTCAAGGACAACAGCATAAACAGACTCCAGCTCTTCCCCCCTTCTTTGAGAGCTCATCTGCATCCCACATAACACTCTGAATTAATTTAAAGCCAGCCGGTTAAGGGTCTTCAGTGAATCTGACCACTCTTTCACTTTTGCCGTATTCTATTATCTCAAAGCAAATTACTAATCCTGTAAATACTCAGGATCAGGAGGTAATTATAGATACAAACACACATATACACACACATGTATATATGTATGCATATATGTGTACACACATATGTACATGCATGTGTATAAGTGTAGGTATATGTGTGTATGCATACATATATGTGTATATATATGTGTGTGTATAATTCCCAGGGTCACGGCATTCTTTCTCACCACAGCCACACTGTATATTTAGATAGACATAAGTGCGTGAATGGTGTTGTGTGCAGATGAGAAATGGAAAGATTCTCAGTGGCATGGTAACACTATACTTCTTGCCTCTTCCTTGTTTTGTTTTGTTTTGTTTGTTTTGTTTCTGAAGTTTCTCCAGGCTCTAATCTCATTGTTAGATATCCGTGAGCTGTCCTGGCTTCACCTTTCTTCGACAAGAGGCCATTAAATTTTCTCTGGAATGTACTTTTCAATATAATTTCCTATCTTGGCAGCGATGGTGTGTGAGCCTTTAGTAAATCATTCGTGATCCAAAATGAGCTTCAGCAGCTTGGAGTGAGGCCATGCCCTATGTGCAGTGAGGCCGGCCGGCCTAAATTGTGCAATGTAAACCATATCAATAAGATAAATATAAAGTCTTCTCTCAGACACTCACTTAAATAAATGAACAGATGCATGATGTTTAATTTTTTTTTCTGCAGTGATGCAAATAAATATTAAACCTTTCTTGTCTACTAACCCTTTAGTGAGATTGAAAAAGTGTTGGCAATAAAATTTTCACATGGACTTATTTTTAAACTCCGAATTTAGTAATTAGACTTCCTAGCATTAAAAGTGAGTTTGTTTCATTTTTGTATATTTCTACCTATCACTCCATGAACAAATTAGAGGCCGCTTAAGGACATATTTTTACATGACCAATATGTTCAATGGCATGAAACAGGAAAGCAAATACAGAAGAGTCACCCCAATTAATACTACCACACCCACATTCTTACTCTGACAGCATAGATTAGGCCAACTTGGCAACTTAATTTGCTCTCATTAATGCAAAAGAAGAAAGATACCAGTTCTTAGGGGAAAACCCTGTGCCGTGGGTGCTGAGTGGTAACACGCTTTTTTGCACACCTGACTTCGTGGGAACTCAAGGTAATAAAGTCATCATGGTTCTAGTCTCAAGATGGCAACAAATCCAGACACATCTAACATAGGACTTCTGTTATTTTTTTAGGAATATACCTCTAGGAACTGAAGCATGTGTGTTGAAACTAAACCGAGGCAGGTGATCAAAGCGTTAAATTATTATGAACCCAGTATAGGAAGTTCTAGTTAATTGCTGGTTCTTAGATCAAGCTCTTGACATTTAAGGATGATAACCTCCCTTGGACATCTCAGTTAAACATGCTAAAGGGTCACTTCTCCAAGAAACCTGGGTAGCGTTTGGGAAAGAAGCTTCAAGAGAAACTTTTCCTGGGGAAGTGGAATGTTAGATCCTACTAGTCCAGATCAAAATATATTCTTTGAATCCCCAAAAGGCAGGTAGGTGGTGAGGGCCACTTTCAATTGGGAATAATGAAGCAATTAGACACAGGCCACGTTGCCTTGCATTCAGTAAAGAGTCAGTAATATATACTATGAGGATATAACACATTTTAACATCTTTCTGATTCTTCCGTCAGTAAAAATGCTCAACTACTTGCCATCAGCATGAAAGAATCTGCTTCTGGGACTACTGTCTACAGCAAAAACTCACCTTGCATTTTCTACAAACATTAACAGGAAAATATGTGTTAATACACACATACATCACACAACATTTAATGAGGTTAAATGTAACTATCAGCTCAAGTGTTTATTAGCACTATTTTTACATTTTTATTAGGTCTTTAATCATTTTAAGCAATGCATTTTGATCGTTTTCACTCCCCTTCTCCCTCTCCTCCAAGATCCCTTTCCTCTTCCCAGTCTACCCAACTGCTGTCTTCTTTATTTCTTTAATCCATCAAGCACAGTTTGTGCTGTTCATGTACTCCTGGTTGTGTGACCAATATACCAGCGCCATACCCTTACAAACCCTGGCTTCCTTCCTCCTAACAACTGTCAGTTTCCAGCCCTGTCTTCCACAGTAGTCCCTGAGCCTTGGGAAAAAGGGTGTGTATCATTTAGGGCCGACCATTCACAGTATCAGTGTGAGTTTCTGTGTAATTTACCATCTACTACACAAAGAAGCTTCTCTAATGAGAAGGGTAACACAGTGACCATACTAGGCTCCCCGTAGGGCCTATGTCCCATCCCTCCACAGAGTCACGGACAAAGTATAGGTGCCAGGTATGAGTTTCAACTTGTGGGGCAGGCCTTGAGCTCAATCAGAAAGAGACTGATTACTCCCTTAAGGTTTTTATCACATTGCACCAGTGGGCATATCCTTCCAGGCTGGCCACTGCTGTGACATGCAGAGTTCACAGCTGGGTAATATGGAAGATTACTTTTCTCCTATAGCACTGTGCATAGCATCTTCCAGAACTACAAAAGTTAGTAATACAGAGAGCGGCTTCCAGGTCAGTACCAGCTTAATGTCTCTGTGTCCCATGACTAGAGTATGTGGTCTCTTCAGCAATTGGGACTTACCATCAAGTTCTGGAGGGTAAGCAAAAACAATGCTTACTAAGTGTACTGTTTGGGTTTTTATGGGACCTCACTGGCCAACAAGTTTAAAGGCAGTAGCCCTTTGCTGACACGGGGCTTTAACTTGTTGTCCTGTGGTGTCTAGTAGGGGCATTCTTTACACTGAAACATTCCAAATCGTTCTTGGCTTTCTTAAATGTTTAGTCTATTATCATTATCAATAGTCATCCTACCATGCAATGACTGAAATGTAACTTACTTTTCAATCAGCCTCTGGGTCCCCATTTCCTTCCTTAGAGCTAGTCTAATTTTAACTTCTGTATAGCTGATCAACTTAGTACATTTGTACATACAAGTAAAACATCTTGATTTTGTCCTTTGCCTAGATAATTGCACTTAACATAATGTCCTCTAGTTCCAACCTTGCCACAAAGCATAAGGTTTTGTGTTCTCTTTTATTGCTAGATAATATTTCATTGTGTATTTGCATAACATTTTGCTTATCTGTTCCTCAATGATGGACAATTAGGTTGTTTCCATTTCTTGGCTATAGTGAATAATGCTAAAAAAAAAAAACAAACATGTAATCTCAGATACCTGTTCAACATAATGATTTCATTTTGGTCTCTGCCTAAATATTTAATAGTGGAATTGATGGGTTATTATGTGATGGTTTTATTTTATTTTTGAGGAGCTTCCATCCCTTTTTCTATAATGACTCTATGTTGAACCAACAGGGCTCAAGATCCCAATTTCCTCTATAATTTCATCAGCACTTGTTTTTAGTGGTTTTGACACTGAATATTCTTTCAAATTATTATTTATTCACTTTACATCCTGATCACAGCCCACTCCTCATCTCCTCCTGGTCCCAGCCTCTTCTCCCTTTCCCTCTCACCTTCTGACAATGACTCTTCTTACTGGGGTAGGATTTCTCACTGAAGCTCCAACATACATTTCCCCAGTGATGAGTGATATTGAACACAGTGTCATATATTTGTTAGCTATGCTATGTGTTCTTCTGATAAATGTTTCTTTAGGTCTTATATGCATTTTAGTTCAGTTATTTGGGATTTTTCTTTTCTTTTTGTTCTTTCTTGCTTGCTAATGGATTGCTATTACATTTTATGTTATAAATCCACTGTTGGACGCACAATGCATAAAAACTGTCTTTTATTCTGTAGGCTGTCTCATTGTTTGGTTATTACCTTTGTTGTGTAAAAAAAAATAGTTTGCTGCCATCTCATTTGTCTCACTTTGGTTTGATTTTCATACTTTCGAGTCTTACTCACACCCTATCCCTGCCTAGTCAAATGTCCCCAAATACTCTTCTTGTGTTTCCTTCTGGTTGTTTGAGATCTCATTTGTACATAAGTCTTTAATTCATTTTAAGTTTTAAAAATGGTGATCTAGTTTCATGTGTTACCATGAGTGACAGGAACTTCTCATCTTTTTCTTTCCCCCACTGGGCATATTCTCAAGGGAGTTACCAGAAGCTATGGTATGTCACGTTGCAAAAGACCAAATACAAATGCAGTTCCAAGGACCGAGCTCTCTTCTACTAAGCTAGCAAAGTAGAAAACACTGTCTTGCATTTGTTATTTTGGGGAAAAAAAGAGTTTATTTTTTTTTAAATTGTGGTCACAATTGGCTTTAAGAAGGAATTTGGAAATAATTATTCTTCAGGGTTTGTTTTTTTTTTTTTCCAAGCAAATATTTGACAGAAACTAAAAGCAGAGTCTTGTATAATTTTGAGGGTGTAGAAAGATGGGAGAACAAAATGATTGAGAACTATTTTTCTAAATCATTTCAGTGGCAGTTTCACCTGACTTTGTTATCTGAGTGTTTTTGATAGCTTTTCTTTCCAGAGTTTCGTAGACAATTTTTTGGCTAATTGGCTTGAGTAGCCAATAGAAACACTTTAATAGAAAGCTCTTTACTATCAAGAGATTTTTTTTCATGCACAGTAAACTCTTCCCAGCTCAGTGTCTCTGGTCTCCAGTTCCCTTTCCCTGAAGCAACTGCTATTCTTGCACTTCCTGACAAGAGAAAAAGTGGTTGTTTCCTCAAATCCTAGAACACGGGCTACTACTTTGCTATTTGCTCACTTCCCTTAATAACAGAACAAGAGACTGTTTCCTGTATGTAGATCCTCCCCAGCACTGTTAGCAATTGTAGTGTGTTCCACACATGGATGTGAAATAATTTCATCAGTGTTTCACTAACATTACAAGTGAATGTTAGTGTGTTTCTCATCATTGATATTACCTACAAAATGGCAGCAACTAAGCTGGTACTTCATTATCTATTCATACAGAATAAGGATAGTTTATCAAAGGACATGAGCAGTTTAAATTTTGAACTAGGCCTTGTGGTATCTGCCCTATAGCCCCAGTTTCTGTGGAGACTGAGGCAGGAGAATCGCAAGTTCAAGGCTTGCGTGGGCTATAGAAGGAATTAAAAGCCAGTCTGGTTTTATGACTCTGTCTCAAACCAAGAAAGAGGGGACTGTGAATAAAGCTAAGTGGTGGAATGTATGTCAAGTTCACATTTCAGTAACACCCAAAACAATTTTTTCCTTAAGTATATGAACCATCTAACTAAAACACATCAAACTCTGCCCCCCTGTGACTACTTTTACTTTCAAAGCATTTTATAATATAGCACATAATACAATGTTTAATATTTGCCAGTTGGGCACATAACAAACAATGCCTGATTTGTTTTTACATTTATCCCCTCTTTTTCATTTAGGCCCATTGGCTTCCAAAACCAAGCCCTTGTGGTGAGCGCAATAAATGGAATATTGTCAATAAATGGAAACAGTGTCAGGTCCCAGAAATATAATCTTAAAGTTTACCCCTGGCTGCAGGAGTCTCAGCTCCCATCCATCACTCCTTATTTTTCTTTTACTATATTTCAATGAAATTAGCTTCTATTCCTATCTCTGAAATCAGGGGAGCCCTGAATAATCCTGATGTCTGTGTCTATGCCTACGAATTGGACTCATTTGGAAATTATGTTCAAAGAGCAGAAACCATCTGTACTTTTCCTTTGTGGATTTGCACATGTTCTAGAAGACTTTTTTTTTTCTTTTCTTTTCTTTTTTTTTAAGATCAGGAAACACTGCTTGGCTGGCCTCTAGGGGAAAATCCTAATTAATGAAAGTCCGTGTGAGATGGAAAACTTAGTCTAACAAATCATCTCAAACGTCACTAGGCACTGCATACATTAGACATTGTGTGCTCCCCACGGACCCTGTGGAAAAGATTGATTCAGGGGGTGGTGACAACTTCAGTGCCATCTCTCAGAGTCGCCCCTGAGACTCCTCAAAACTGAGAAAGGCTTTCAGAGGAAGAAGTGATTATTTATGTTTTAGAGGTATTATCATTAGCAGGGCTCTGCTAAATTTTCACAGGCCTCCTAATGTGCGTTTACATAATTCTCCGATGATGCCTTCTTCATTCTTGGCTTTTATTATTTTGGTGGGAGGAAGGTGATGGAACCAGTGTTGTTTCCCTTGACTTTGCTTATCACAAGGCACCTTTGGAATCTAGGGTAGGTCAGTAAAAGAACTTCTCATTTGTTTTGGAAACACCATTTTGCCTTTAATTAGAGTATGATCTTTCAGGTTTCAGCACGCAAAGCATGAAAGTTTGGGTGGAAACTTTAACTGTAATCAGACAGAATTCAGATAGCAAGGTTTTGAGTGAACCCTGCTTACTGAAGATTTCAAAAGTGGTTTTTCTGGCAGTTCATTGTTAACTATCATTGCTTAACTTAAATTTCTGTAAACAAATGGGGAGATGATTAAGAAGAGGACATGTGGGAATTGGAATTGTTTAATGAATAGGATTTCTATTCACAGACATATTCATAGTAAATCAGTAGTGAATTGTAGCTTTATAGATATCAAGATTAAAAGAACAGAAAGGGCTTGAAGGAATCACCCTACCAGAGCCAAAGTTAGAGCGCACTGACTGTGATGATATCAGAGCATGTCAGGCTTAGGCTACCTAACCTACCACAAGGTTTCTGCAACTTCAGTGTTCCTCTGTAGTTTTGACTCTCAGCTTCATAGGAACACTTTATCTTGCAATGAGATGGCAGGATGCTTAAAGCTGACAGTCCGTATGAAATCACACACAAACCAGCACTCAATAAATGACAGTTTATCATCTCCACTACCATAGTTAGTTGTAGTCATCTCAAATAGGATATGAGAAACCTGAATTAACAAGAATAGAAGGACCTAATAATTGCTGCCCAGGGTACTCCGTTTGAGAACAAGTGTGTGAAAAGCTCCTATGAGAACACGGTACCATTTCTTTTGGATTTGACATTTAGCTGCACTGAATGGAGCAGAAGCTAGGCTACATATTCACTCCGACTTTATAAAATGCTGAAGCATGGCTCAAAGAAACTACAAGAAGCCTCTTTGGTACCTCGGGATTTCAAATAATAGGTTTTGGCTAAAATGGGATTCAGTCTTGGGCATCCAAATTACATCATAAAACCTTTAAATTGTTTGTTATTTATATTGAATGAAAGAATTATTAAAATCTGGGCCCAGGGGGTCCTGCAGAGACTGATGTGCCAACCAAGAATCATGCATGGAGAGGACCTGGACCCCCTGATCAGATGTAGATCATAGGCAGCTCAGTCTCCATGTGGGTTCCCTAGCAAGGGGAGCAGGCGCTGTCTCTGGCCTGGACTCAGTGACTGGCTCTTTGATCACCTCCCCCTGGGAGTGAGGGCAGTCTTGCCAGGCCACAAAGGAAGAAGATGAAGCCAGTCTGGATGAGACCAAATAGTAGGGAAGGAGGACCTCCCTTATCAGTGGACTAGGTAGGTAGGGTGGGTTTTGGAGGAGATGAGGGAGGGGGCTAGAGCTAGGATATAAAGTGAATAAATTGTAATAATTAATAAAGCAATAAAAATGGAGAAATCTCATATCAGCAAACAAAGAAAAAAACAAAAGAATCATCAAAATATGCTTGTCATTGAAAATGTATTTTTAAGAACAGCAACAAACATATTCAAATGAAATTCACCTTGATTTTATTATTTTTCTGCCTTTTTCTACTGAAGAAGCATAAAATGTGTTTTGCAGTTACGTTTGGGTTTAAATGACATGTAGCTCAGGCATCAGACATTTCCCTTCATTTCTGCATGTATCTTACAAACTCACCTTTCAGGAAGAAATGCAAAGGATACTGGGCTATTTCACAGAAGTTTCAGCTCACTGCCCTTTTCTGATAACAAGGTTGTTATTATTCATGGCTGATCCTACCCCAAAAGGGAGTGTTAAATGACCTGAAAATGGAGCTGGCTAGATCACAGGTCACTAAAACAGAATGTTTCCTGCTGTGCTTGGCTCCACAGCCCTGGAGAGTAGGCATGCGAGCTCTGAGAAGGTCCACATGAGGACACAGTAAGCGAGGTCAAGCATCAGCCTGTAACAGCAAATCTTACCTGCTGTCCGCACCTTTCCCCTGGAACCAAGAAACCAGCCCCAAAAGGCACAGCTGCAGTGATCATCCACAGGGCATGCTCTGCAGGCATCCGAGGGTGAAAAGCACTGCCGGTCTCTTGGATTTGCTATTCCCATGGAGCTATATAGGAAATAATACTGCCCAAAATAACACATTCAAGCCCAGAGCACAGTCTGTGGTGAGAATTCATAGACACTCATCACACATGCTCCCTCCCAGCTGTTTATCTAGTGCATTGAAATACCCTTTTGCACCACAATTAATTATCAGCCAGTAGTGAATAAAATGGTGAAAGGGCAAGTGAAATATGAAGAACTCCCTTATTTTTAGAAAGCCAATATTCTCAAGCATTGATTGATTGGACAGGTGTGTTCTGAAGCATTTCTTTTTTTTTCCTGAATCGATTCACAGGAAATCTCTTTCACATTCAGGTTACAGCCACCAAAGAATAAAAATAGCCTACACATTTTACAGTTTCAGTTGTAAAAAGCCATAAGCTTAGACTTGAGTGGGCATTTAAAAATATTAGATTCCACAAGATCCAATTAAAGCTACTAATTCTGCAAAGTTCCATCTGCCCAGCATGGTCTGGACCGCAGGGGCTCCATCTTAGACATCTAAGGGGAATAGCTGCCTCACCTCCCCCGGAGCCTTCACAAATCCTTCTCTGAAGAGCCTCCAAGGGGAGGATATTTTGGTTAATTTCAGCTTCCCAGCAGCTCAAAGGAATGATGCTGGCCTGTGTGCTGTCCCCATGAGCACTGCATGCAGAGCCCTGCTCAGTGACTCACCTTTCCAGGGAGACAGTTTGGGGTTTGAAGCTGCATCATGCTTTTCATCCTTGGAGTTCTTTTGAATTTCATCTGTGGCATCGAGGGATATTTTTGAAATAATGGTATTTTTGTTTTCTTTCTCTTTTTTTTTTCAGGCAGAAAAAAGTGTACCCTAGAGACAATGCCCAAACTATCACAAGCATAAGTTATGTTGAGAAAAAAAATCTGATGCTTATGGAACTCAAAGACATTTATAACTTGTTTTCCTTTCTATCAGAACTCAAATCTCTGTAAGAGTAGTTAAAAAGGGGGCTGGAGAGATGGCTCAGTGGTTAAGAGCACCGTCTGCTCTTCCAAAGGACCCAGGTTCAAGTCTCAGCACCCACACGGCAGCTCAAAATAATGCCAATTCCGAGGGATCTGACACCTTCACACTAATGCACATAAAGTAAGATTAATTAAATATCAAAAAGAGTAGATAAAAAGCTGCATTTATAATTAGGTCACAAGTTCAGGTATATGGAAATGTAAAGGTAACGTCATGCTTAATGTTATTTCTGTGGGGTGATGGGCCTTCGTACATGCCAAATTATTCTTATCAAACTCAAGCCTAAAAGATGCTAGATATATCACTTCAAATAAAAATGGACATAACTCTTTAATCCTACAACATATACTACACTGAAGCCAAAACATGCTTTCTTTTCGACTTTGGTTTCAGGCCTAAGTTAGGAGAGTTATAATTAAATACAAGTAATACAAAAGTTATATCAATACTTAAACACACAGAGATATGATTCTATCTTATTTTGATGAAAGAGAGAATACTTTTGAGGGGATGAATACTAGGAAATTCTGACAGTCTATTTTGAAGCACACAAGCAAACACTATTACTTCAAGGAATTTAGTGTTAGGGGCACCAGTTTAGAGCTGTTAGGTGTTATTTGGAAAGAAATTAATAGAGAATAGATTGTCAAGATTGATTTAAAAGTCCAAACACTTGAACAAGAATATCATATACTGCTTTGGCGATCCTTAACATTTCTTGGGTCATGGATTCATTTGAGAATCTAAGAGTTTGGCCTCTTTCTCCCTGGGGCTTGCCAGACGACATTGGTTTTAAACTTATATAACTAACACCAAGTTGTAGAAGTTAATCTGAATTTAGAAAGCTGGTAGCCCATGAATAGAAAGGATGAGTCCATCTTGGACCATCTGTTCATAATTGTCTTTGCCCTTTCAGTTCCAGCCATACAGATACTACGAAGTGGTTTGTATTTCTCAATACCTAACTTCTGATGTTACTGATGAGGAAATTTTTGGCACAGAAAGATAAGGAAACTTTTTGTCATAATAAAGCAGCTAATGATAGAAATGGGTTCAAATCTAGGCAAGTGGTGCTATGGTGCATAGCATTTAATCATAGCATACTCTGTAGCTAGGAATATGCTCATCTGTGTTCATAACTACCCATGAACTATGTAGCATTAGTAACCTCATTCAGTGGATATGGAACCCACACTGTTGAACCATCAGGTAACTTACCCCAAATTATCAGACTAGGATTCAAATCATCCAGCTGCCCCAGATTTTGAGTATGCAAGCATACACACACACACACACACACACACACACACACACACACACACACTGCATAAACCTACACGTCATCAGAGTTCGAATAAGTCAAGGATGCTCATGACTACTGTGAGTATGCATGATTCCTCCTTATTTTGTTTCCACTTATTCTGCTTTAAGCAAGTATCACTTTCATGTAAAAATTTTATATGTTATGAAAATGTAATGAACTCTTTGACAGCTTAAAATGTGTTAAGTGGCCAAAATCTCAGCCTTACAGATCAGAGCTTTGAAGTACAGAGACAACTTTGCAGGCATTGGATGTAAGTTTGGAGACTATCTGGGCATACAAGGCAGAGCCAGGCAGAGATCATGTCAGTAGCTGGCACTCGAGGTGCTGCATGGCTTTGGGAGGTGAGAGCTGGGTAGTCCTACAGGCAGCTAGAAGAGAAGTCAAGAGTGTTGGGCAGCCCAGGTCACAAGAAGTTGAAAAGCTTCCCTTAGTAAACTAAAATAAACAGAGCCATAAACTCTAGTCTTGGGCCTCTTCACAATTTTACCCAAGGCTCACTTCCATTGGGCCTTTGTCGACTGTTCTGTTGTGTCTTTTAAACACTTGATCTATGAGAAAACAGCTTTGGTTCCAACAGACTTTTAAGTGCAGACTGTGGTCCTTAATTGTTAGACTCTGCTTTGTGACATAGATCCTCTCCAAGGAACTGCAAAGCCTAAGTTCAAAGACAAGCCTTAGGTGTCAGGTGTCTTCATAGAGTAAAAGTAGCATGTAAAACTGTGAATGAGAGAGAGAGAAAAGGAAAGGCCTTTTGTAATTGGACAATAATACAGAAGAAAGAGTTCCACAGATTCAGAATGTCTAATCTAAATATGCAGAAATGCATCAAAATATTTATGCTTCATGAAATATATGTTAGTGGGCATCCCTGGTAGGCCTGATCTTTTCTGAAGGGGAATTGAAAGGAGGAGGAGAGTATCTCAGGAGAAGATAGATGTGGAAGGGGCTAGGAGGGTTGAAGGGAGGGGAAACTTCTCAGAGTGTCTTAAAATTAATCCATCAACAACCAACCAAAGAACAGATATGTGTGCTTTCATTTCGGTTATTTTTTGTGAGTGATTTTTTTTATTTGTAAAGATTTCTTTATAATAAAATTTAATTATATTTTAAAGAAATAAAGACAGAGAAAGTAAAGTATGCGTTATTTCTCTCCTGTCATTTTTACCCCTGTATAACTGATTGATTATAATCAGAGGTTTGAAAAGTTGGTAGTTTGAGGGAGTCCAGGCAGATTCAGTGGCTGTACTATGAATGAGATCTGCCTGATTGACTATTTTAGCATTTTCTCCTATTCACCGACTGACTTGAAACCTCTCCCACAAGGGGCAACTTTCATCCTTCTTAGAAAGAAATTGTGCAATTCAGTAAATTTCTGGGTCTGAATAATACACGAGGCTTCTGGATCCCCAAATCTCCAATAAAAAAGAAATGCTGTATTACATAAAGGTTACAGTATTTCCTTGAAATAAATAACCCACAATTTCTCTATTGCTTTGTCTGTGTCCAAGGGAATGAACAGCAAGATTGAGTTAGCATTCATTTGAAGATGGTGATAATTTAGGTCATGTTAAGGGAGCACCATCTTGAAAGAAAAAGAAAGCCATAGTTTGGGTTTCTTAGTGGCCTCTGATTTCCTCAGCAGTTATGTTTGCGATCATTATTGCTTTTTTTTGGTATATGCTAGTTAAGTATGATTTTTCAGATTTAATTTTCAGTTGTTTAATACAATGTGATCTGTTAGTGTTCAAAGCTACTTTTATCGTGCTATTATAGACTTTTAAAGTGATCTGTTTTACTGCTGTGTTCAGAAACTAGCATAGATTCTATTAAAGTAATTAGTATTTCCATTGAAGCTGAATAACTTCAATATGTAAAATAATTATCTCTTGTTGTATAATATATTTAGGAGAAATCACTTAGGGTGTGTGTGGAACAAGAGAATGACTATCTTACCATGGAATTCCTCATCCAGAAAAAAGCATTCTTAATTAAATCTCATTGTATCATTTGAGTGAAGGCAGATCAGTGAGTTATTTCACTGTCTCAATGTCTACAGGTTTTTCATCCATCTACTTCTCAAAACTTTTTCCGTGGGCTCCCAGATGCCCCCTTATTGGAGACCCCTCTAAACAAGCTGTCTGCTTTTATAGTGAAAAGACGCTGAAATAATCTTCTCTATCTTGGTAATGTGATCCATTATCCCCAAATCACCAGAGATAAGATAGACTCATTATTTGATGAAGGCCTAGTAACATTATACCGTTAATTTCTTGGGGTTCCACCTTATATGCCTAGTCAATGAGTCAACAGGCTCTAATCCAACCTGTGCAAACCCCATCTTTCTCAAATGCTGCCTGAGATTCTAGGGCCTCTTCCAACCACACTCCCAGAATGTCTGTCTTTTAGCATTAGACATCCAGTTCGTAAACTTGATCATAATCTATGTTTATTCTAGGAGCCTCTTACACCCATCCACACCAGTGAACTCACGTTCCTTGATCACTTTGACTGCTGACAGCCTTTTCTGCCCAGTTGTGTGCTCTCATGTGCATGTGCTCCATGTGGTTTTAAGATCATAGCAATTTACTGTCCGTTTATAGATGCGTGAACTCATACCTTTTTAACTCACTTGAGGGATTTTTTTTTAAGTTCACGTGTTAAATTATCTGATTATTATCATGTTCTTAGAAACAAAAAAAAATAAGACTAGCACTTAACAATAACCAAACTTTTAGAAAATCATAAATAGTCTTACCATGTAATGATAAATGATTATATTCTTAGTACAATTGAAAGGTTGTAAACTTTACTATTGTTGAAATTGTTTCAAGTTTCTGTTGAAGCCTCTAAAACGTGACCTTTTGTCTAAGATCTAAGAATCCCTGATCAGACTGAGTGGGAAGGATATAGTAGCTATAAGTAAGATGAGTGAAATGAATGCACATTAGAAATTGTCTCCTGACATCAAGCAAAATTGTTCCTTGGAAAGCGAAAAGTCAGAGTTGAGGCAGTGGACACCTTCCCTATCTTTCAAAATGCCTAAGTGGCAATTTCTAGCAAGAAGGTGTTTTTCTTGTATAACTTTAAGATCTGGCTTGATTTAGTCATCCAAGGAAGTAAAAGGCAGTCATTTCTTCTTTGAGAAACGCCGCATCTTACTTAAGATAAGAATGGCCATCAATATAAACAGATGCTTTCAATTGCCTTCACAGACATCATTAATGAATTCACAGTAACTGTTAAATTCCAACATATTTCAGAGTTGTTTCTGTACTTCTACAGTGTTTACTTAGAGACCTCAATATCAACTCCCTTATGGTAGTTTTTCAGTTCTCATTGTGTACCTGAGTGAATATTTGACAAAGGTACCCCAGGAACTGACACTCATTTTCTCTAACTTGAAAGAAAATGATTCACTCTGTCAGATTGTAAAAGAACATGTCTTAGGGTTTCTATTGCTGTGAAGAGGCACCATGACCACAGAAACCCTTATAAAGGAAAACATTTCGCTGGGGTCGACTTACAGGTTCAGAGGTTTAGTTCATTATTTTCATGGTGGGAAGCCTGGTGTCCTGCAGGCAGATGTGCTGGAGAAGGAGCCAAGAGATCTACATCTGAAACTACAGGAAGCAGAGCGGCCTTGAACTTTTGAAACCTCAAAGCCACCTCATACCCCACAACCCCCCTACATCCCCACACCCACTCAACAAGGCCACACCTACTAATGCTACTCCCTAAGCATTCAAATATGAGTCTATGGGGGCCACTATCATTCAAACCACCCCAGAAGTCATAACATAGCATTGAACCATTATTGTAACTTGAAACAATTATTTATTATTTAAATGTAAGTCGGAGGCTCAGCTCACTTTCATTGAACTGTGGTGAATTTGGAAGTACATAGTTCTGTGAGTCAAGTAGATTCACATTTGTATAGGCTGTTGGTAGCTCTATTCCGCATTCTCTGCCAGCTTTATTCTGGGGTGAATGAGCTCTCCTGCATGTGCTCTTTTGTGGAAATGGAAGAGTTGGACCGAAACAAGAGCAGTAAACTTGCATCTTTTCCCACCTCTTTCAGTACATTTGCTAACACTTTGTGTCTGAGGGCAATGTCAAGACATAAGCACATTTTCCTCTTCATAACCCAAGAAAATTACATGGCAAAAAATGTGAATACGAGGAGTGAGAAACTGGGACCCAGTCATGTATCGCACCTCAAAGAAGGAGAGAGAGGAAAATTCTGGGTTTCCTTTTCGTCAAACAGCTACCACAGTTGAGACTTCAAACGTAAGAGCATCAAATAGAAATGTCACAGCCAATATCAGCTATTGAGCCTGTCTACGAACACATTTACCTCCACAAAGTACTCCCATACTTATAAGATACATCTCTTTCATATCATGAACCAAAGTAAAACCCAGATCACTGGGATATTTGCTTTTTACCTAAAAAAAAAAAAAAAAAAAAAAAAAAAAACAGAATCCGAGTAGAAACAAGACAAACAAGTAACCTTTCTCTCATCTTTCTGCTATTTTTTTAAAGTTCTGATACTTTGGTTATCCAGTTAATGAGCACGCATTTGGATGCTTTAGACAGTACCCACTCATGCCTCAGTATAAGTTTGGGAGGCTCAGAAAAAAAGACCATTGGTGCATCAAACCCATTGAGAACTGGCTTTAGCATGGTAGCCTCTGGAATTTTATTTGTTCTAAACTTAGTGGTTGATAACTCACAAAAATAACTGTTGATTCAGAAATGAACTTGCTCATCAGAGAGCCAGAGACCTGGTAGCTTTTAGTCATCATTTATTTATAATTCCTCCCCAGTGGTTGAGAGATGAAGTCTGAGAAAAAGAAAGACTCAAGTATTCTTTTTCATATATTTTAAAATATAAGAGACTTTGATGTATTCTGGGAACTAGAGTAAAAAAAGAGGAAGAGAGAGAGGGAAAATTGAAAAGAACCATTTCACTGGGATAAGAAAGGCCCAGTAAACCATTCAGAAATAATGTAAAAGATAAATATAATTTCCTATTATAAAAAAACTACAATTATGACAAATTCTTGTTTATCATTACGTATGTACACAATACAGGTGTGCTTTGCCCTGGATTAATGTAGAATAATTTTGATCATCAAAAGACATAAAAGCCTTCTTAAGTCTGAGTGCCCAGATATGACCTCAAATAGGAGTCACTCTCCATAGGCCCTAGCTTTTGGCTGACACTGTGCCCTGGATGGGCCTTTAGTTTTTAAACTTAATTTAATGAAATTCAATTTATCTTTTTTTTTTTTTTAGAATTTCATATGTATATTCAGTAAGTAATCATACTCACCCCTCAGCCTCTCCAAGGCTGCTTTAACTTGCCAGTGTCAGTCAACTTCATAGTCCCCTATCTCTCTTTTTCTCTCTCTTTTTCTCTTTCTCTCTCTCTCTGTCTCTCTCTCTCAGTTAGTCACTGACTCCAGCTAGACATTCCCGTAGGCTCATGGGCATGTGATCTGATGCTTGGGTACATATCGGAGACCATACCCCTGAAGAAAACAGATCCTCCCTCCTTCAGCACTTGTCAGCTGTCAATAGCTTTTAGCTAGGGGAGGGCCCTCACAGGCTCCTCCCATCCATGCTGGAAAGTTGACTGGCTAGATCTTATGTGGCTCTTGTGCAGACAGAGTTCAAGAGTGCAACACAACTCTGTTGGGTTCAGAAGGCACTACTTTGCAGCAGTCCACTTCAACTTCTGACCCTTATGCAATATCTCCAGGCCCTCTTCTGTGGTGTTCCCTGAGCCTTTTGGGGAGAGGGTTATGTAGATGTTTCTTTTATGGCTGGGCACTCCACAGGGTCCTCTACTTTGACTAGTTGTGAATCTCTGTGATCATCACCTTCCTCTGCGATAAGAAGTTTCCCCGATTAAGAATGAGAGCTATACTGAAATTGATGGGTAGAAGGATAGGTATTTGGAACTCAATTTGCTGATATTCTCACCTAGCAAAATAATGCCAGGTTCCCCCCTAGGCCATATGGCCTCTCCAGTCATAGATTTTTAGTCAGATTTACAGTGCCAAATATTAGATCCCTCCTGTTGAACAAATCTTTAGTCAGAAAACAGTTACTTACACCTATAACACCCATGCCACGATTACAAAAGAGGCACATCTTTCCAGGATAGTCATTATTGAAACTCGGAGTCCACAGCTGGTGAGACAGTTGCTTATTTCCCTTCCCCTACACAGCACTTTAAGGTGTAAGAGTAAACCTGCAGGAAGGAAACTTCCAGGTCAGCCATCTAGGCCCTTCTTTGTTAAAGCCACTTTTAGTCGATTGATGTAATTGTCAGCTCCAAGGTTTACTGCCTCCATCTGCAAACCTACGCTTAGTCCTGGAAGCTGCTAGCCTCTATATAGTCTTACCTAGGCCTAGAAGGTTTTTAGCCTTTAAGACTTACAGCTGAATAAGCTCATCCTTTCTAGTTCTTTCCTAATCCTGGCTGGCTGGTTCAACTCAGCTGTTCTGGCCCAAACTCCTGTCCAAGCTGACTGATTCATACAGCCATCTCTCAACTCTGACTGAATTGCTCTGCTTGACCTCAGACTAACTCTAGCAATCTGTTCTAATCTTCTGGCTCGTTTTCTTTCTCTGGCTTGTTCAGTCTTCACCTGTGTCTAGCTTATTCTTTCTTCAACCTTTCTCTGTAGAACTGACCTCCCCCCTTTTTCTGCATCACCTTTTCTGTCTCTCAGACATCACTTTTTAACATCAGTACTTCTTTTTACAAACTAACTTTACCTTCAATGTTTGCAATTAAAGGTGTCTATGCAGGGCGTGTGTGCATTTCAGCTAGAGAGAATACAGGTGTGTGGTGTGTCTGCACTCCAGCTGTATCACATAGAGCTGGGTTTTTAGAAGTGATCCCTTGCCATAGCAGACATGTTTCTGCGTTAAAATTCCTCTACACTTCTTGGTCCTTGAACTCAGAAATCAGAGCCAGAAGCTGACAATTCGCAAGGAGCTTGTTAAGGCAATCACTGATTTCCCCCATGACATGAACAAAGCTGAATTGAATGAGTCATCCACTTCCTTCTATTTCCAAATCCATGATCCTAAGGAGCTTATCTAGTGTATAAAATAATAAGATAAAATAGAATATGTTTGCCTTTTATGAAGTGGGTGGGTTATAGAGAGAAGAAATCTTACTAAGATGTATTTTCACTGAACTATCACTGTAAAGGAATCTTGTGAAAAAGTGACTGAGATTTCTTACCAAAATTTGAAGGCAATGGGGTTTTAATATTCAAAAGCGAACATTTTGAGACTTGCTCTCAAGTCTCCTTGTATTTCAATGCATTTCTGGGAATATGAACATTCCTGTACTTCTTCCTTGTGGTTTTCTTCACTTGAAACTTCAGCTAGAACCATTAATTTTATACTTGGACACATTATGAAAATTCAGTGTGAGGTCAGTGATGAGGGAACACAGGTCTTCACGTATTGAGCAGGTGCTCCTCCAGCAATGCAGTGAGGCAATCACAATGTTACCTGCAGTTGTTATGACAGTTCCCTGCATATTCACCACTCTGGGAAAATGCTCTCACACACTCATCACTACAAAAAGGCTTCTCTCATCTGTGCATAGGAGATTTATGCCTCAGACTGCACTTCCCATTGATGGGAAAAACACACACCTACACAAATACATTTTCACCTTAATAGGATGACAAATCCTGACTGTATACCTCCTACGTCAAAATCAAGTCTTGTAGGCAGGCAGTCCTTCACCTGAATTATAGTTAGAGACATCAAAATGACTCCAAAGGTCAGGAGACCACAAAATGTGTGAAGAATGCTAGTGCGAAACCAAAAGCAATTTACTATTTTCTGTTTTTAACAAACAAAAGCAACCAGTAATCAGGCCGTTGTAAAAATCAAGGATTGAGTTATATGATCTTCAAGGTTTCTTCTAGCCTAAAAATGATGGCTTTTGTATCAGGAAATGGTGGTATGAAGCTGGGCTCATGCTCTGTGTTAAACCTCATCTCCCCCATTGGATTGCATTGTTGTTTAGAGAGGACAATTCGCACTTGAACTTCTAATTCTAAGATTTAATATGTCCTGTGCTTGTCACATTTTACTGAAAATAAAAGGAAAAAATATTGGCCAAATTATATGTGACTCTTGTACAATACAAGAGCAATAGCCTAGAACACTTGACTCATAGTTTAAAATAACATTTTTTTATCAAATTCACATTAAGTCTTCTGAGATAATTATGTGAAAAAAAATGTGTTTGTGTAAAATAGCCTTCCTTTCTTGCATTGCTATCCAAAAAAATATGATAGCCTTAAAATTGAATGGCAGTAATTTCTTCTTCCTGTCTCCTAAGAATACATTGTAATGTGAAATTGTGGGAATAAAATGTTCTCATCTCAAGAACATCCACAATAGGCATTAGTCTGGCAATAATTGTAACTGTACCATATCTAAAGAACAGATAAAGTGTAGAATATCAACTATGAATATTTTGGCCCCTCTAGTCTAGTTTGTATTAAAATTGTCTCTTTATCTTATTTTATCTTCTTAAAAAAAAATTGAGTTGTGGACTCTCAGAAGTTTCCTCTAAAGTGCTTTTGGACCTTCACAGAGCACATGCTCCTGAGTTTTCTTTCTTCTACATTTGTTTGCATTTTGTCCTTCTAAATTTCAGATTTTAAAGTGTTCACTTCTGTGTTTGCCTTCACAAATAAAGACAGGATCGGAGAAGCCTGACTGTCTTAGAACAAAACCAACCAGAGGGACAAATACATTGTGCAGACAACAGCAGCAAGAAGGTCCATGAGGAAAGAAACAGAAGTGTAAAGACCCACCCACACACGTGCACACTCACACTCACATGCACAGACATGCATGCACACGCATACATACATTTACACACACAACATTAATGAGCGTCTATATTTCAGTGTTCCTAGGAACTCATTTACACATATATGTCAGGCACTGAGTTCTTTAATCTACAACAGCTCATATCTCCATATCACTGCCCCCCTATCTTTGACATAGAATAATTTCCTTGCTTGAGAATGTTAACTCATAAACTTGCAAAAGCACAGTATGTGGTGCTCAGTACACATTACAGTAAGTCACTCTGTAAAACATAGGTGAAGAAAACCACACTGGGAATGGAGAGGAGAGATGGTAAATGAGAGCGGGTGAATAAAATGTTGATTTTGATTGTAGCTGGTGTGTTTTTCCCCCTACCTATTTTTCTTGTGATGACAGTATATTATGGATTGTATAATAATTTTGTTTAAAAATGCTGCTAGAACAAAAAGTCTGGCTCTAATCTCAACACATTACTTTAAAATGGGGGGTTCAAACGCAATATTTTCAAAGAACTATAAAGGAATAACTCAGAGAAATACAGATATAAATATTCTAAATGTTTAAAAAATGTAGGATGTTTGAGGCTGAGTGTTTTAGGTTCTGCTTCAGCAGAAGAAGCCATCAGGAGGGTGGGGGATGGATATTTAATAATGTTTTAAAATGTAATGTGCTTGAAAGAAATGAGGACAAGAAAGGCCTTGCTGACAAGAATGAGAAAACGGAAGAAGGGTCACTGCACTGGTTGTCTTGTAAGAAGCAATAAAAACATAAACATTTTAAAATCTAAATGGTTGTAAGACATTATCATGTCAGTTTATACAGCATGAAATGGCTAAGCATGAAAGATTAATTTCACTCCTCAAAAGACATGCAAGAGAAACAACCAAAAATGCCATTTGGGGATCATGTAAGAATTAGTGTAAAGAATCACTGTTTCACCCTTGGTCAACCTACAGAGTGTTGTAAAGTTTCTTGAAAAAGGATCTGAATGTATTGCTTCAACTTTATTTGTATACTCTTGGGTCAATAATTATACTTTGAAACTTTATCCCAAGGAAAGCAACTAAATTTGAATGATGTATGTTCACCTTTTGACTAAGAAAATCAACCAAACTATATCAGGATAAGAAGTAGTAGTCAGTGTGTAATTGAATTTCTAGGTGAGAATACTAGGCAACCATTAAACTGTATTGTACACAACAGCAGTCCAGAACCATATCTTCATTGTATCGATAACCAATATTGGAGATAAACACAAGGATGCCTAGCACACACATATGCATTTCCATAAGTGCATATGTAGGCATATAAAGATCCTTTTTAAAATTAATTTATTTTTATTAATTGCAGTTTTTCACACTGTACCCTAACTATAGCCCCCTCCCTCTTCCCTTCCCAACCTCACCTTCTCACCCTTGTCTCCTCCCATGCCCCTCCCCCATCCACTGATAGGGGAGGTCCTCCTCTCCTTCCATCTGACCCTAGTCCATCAGGTCTCATCAGGACTGGCTGCATTGTCTTCCTCTGTGGCCTGGTAAGGCTGCTCACCCCCTCAGGGGGAGATGATCAAAGAGCCATCCAGAGTTCATGTCAGAGACAGTCCCTCTTCCCATTACTAGGGAACCCACTTGGACACTGAGCTGCCATAAGCTACTTTTGGGCAGGGGTTCTAGGTTATCTCCATGCATGGTCCTTGGTTGGAGTATCAGTCTCAGAAAAGACCCCTGTGCCCAGTTTTTTTGGTTATCTTGCTCTCCTTGTGGAGCTCCTATCCCCTCCAGGTTTTTCTATCTCCCCCTTCTTCCATAAGATTCCCTGCACTCTGCCCAGTTTGTTTATGAGTCTCAGCATCTGCTTTGATACCAGGCTGGGTAGAGTCTTTCACAGGCCCTCTGTGGTAGGCTCCTGTCCTGTTCCCTGCTTTCTCCCTCTTCTGATGTCTGTCCTGTTTGCCTTTCTGAATGAGGATTGAGCATCTTACCCAGGTCCTCCTTCTTGCTTAGCTTCTTCAGGTGTATAAATTTTAGTATGATTATCTTATATTATATGTCTAATAACCACTTATAACTGAGTATATTCCATGTGTGTCTTTCTGCTTCTGGGATACCTCACCCAGGATGATCTTTTCTAGTTCCCACCATTTGCATGTAAATTACATGATTTCCTTGTTTTTAACTACTGAGTAGTATTCCTTTGTGTAATAAAGATCCTTTTTTTTTTGAAGAGAGGACCCTACAAGTAAGTGGTGACCCTAAGTGCTACATTTTCTAATGCCTAGGTGCTTTTGCCTCCTGGACCTTCTTATTCAGCATTCATTTACAGCTTTAAAACTCCTTAAAAAAGAAGTTTCATAGAGCTGCAAATAGTTTTAATGGCACAAGAAAATTATGAATACTAGTTATGTGAAATGTGCAACAATTCCATGGCAAGAATTTTTTTAATTTTATGTGGGAGGCATAAAAACCGTTAAGGGCTATAAATGTGAGGTTTTGTGATAAATTTTACATTTCTTTTATTTTAAATTCTTATAAGAGCCATTTATGACGTTTAAAATCAGAAGCAAATGATTGCTAATATTCTTCTCTAACCGTATTCATTTATCATTCTCAAGCCGTATATTGCTATGGCCTTTATATTTCTCATCTATTTTACAAACAGTAAGTTCCTCTTGACATTTTGGTGAAGCATTACCAACCTAACGGATGCTATCGCCACATGGCATTTAGATTCCACCCCTCTGGGTACAGCCATGGTTCTGAAACACTCAAAGGGTCCTTCCTACCATAGCTCCCGCTATGTCTGAAAAACCTTGTGTCTGTGCTTCGTCATGACTTTGTCCTACAGGATTTCCCTTCGTTTTGTTACTCTTTTGCTTGAGACATGGAAAGTCATTGACGGAATGTTGAAGACACCAGCATGTTAAGCAGGAGAGCCAGGGGATGAGTCTCTCATCTCACCTCATCCGGTTGTCCACATCTTCTGTCTTTAGCTATCATTGTTTTCCATCAGTGACAAATAGTCCATTAACCATGGGAACAAAAAGGCCTATTCTTGTCTGGAAACAACCCCTTAAATGCTACTGAGTATTCACACACAATCACACACACACATTCTCTTTTCTGCTGCCAACTGACTGTCCACTGTAACCTACGCAAAGGGACTAGCCTGTATCCCTTTTGTAGTCTGTTAGTAGCACCCCAAAATTACCAGCATTATAATAGAATTTTTTATACCCATGTTTTCTGTGAGTGTCTCACTTGACAGATGCTTCTCTGTGTGGTTTTAACTGAGTCTCTCATGATACAGCAGTTAAGAGACCTATCAAGATTTGAGTGGAGCTCAAAGTTTGTCCTTCAGGCTGGTTTTCTCACATGGCTGTTACATCAGTGCTTGTGGTTGGCAAAGGCTTGGTTCTTTTCCAGCTGGACTAAATCTAGAAGACAGTTTAAAACACATTTGTGGCACGAAGGCCATTTCACAGCGGAGATTGCTCCATTAAAAGATTAACGTGGAAGCTGCAGGGTCTTCTTTATTACATTTTTTATTATGGAACCTCAGAAGTCACAAAGTGCCATTTCTTTGTTCACTCAGACCAAGCTTATTCAATGGGAAAAACAAAAATAAAAATAAAAGAACTACATAAGAGAATGGATTGCAGGAAGCAACAGGAATCATTGGGTGTCATCTTGTGGGCTGGCTGCCAATGAAGACTGTTACTTGACCCAGAATGAAGCATTTCCATTCATGTAAAACGTACTCACTGCTTTGTCAAGCTCTCCAGCCTCCTTCTATTATGACATTAACTTATATTATCTTATCATCTAAGCCAAGAGTATTCAGTTTCTACTGCTGGCTCACACATCTAGCATCTAGAAATAATAACCATCTATTATCTTGCAGATCCAGCAGTAGGAAGTCTGGAAATGAGGTTCTTAGCCCATGAATTAAAGCTGAAATCAAGTTGTCAGTCCTGGCTGCAGTTCTTGAGGGGAGTTTAGAGTTGCCCTCCAAATGCATCCAGGTTGAGGGGGGGAAAGCTAAGTTACGGCTGACAGACTGCAGCATCGAGAGACTACCTAGAGTGGCGGTTTTCAACCTTCCTAATGCTACAAGCCTTTAATACAGTTCCTTATGCAGTAACTCCAGCCATGAAATTATTTTGTTGCTAACTCATAACTGAAATTTTGCTGCTGTTAGAAATAGTAATGTATATTTCAGATATGCCAGATAGCTGATACGCGATACCTGTGGAAGGGCCAATTAATCTCTCCAACGGGTCATGGCCCACATGAGATCCAAAGTTGAGATCCAAAGACCTAGATGCTTTGCTCTATACTTTTTGCCACAATGGGGGTGGGGGGGGGAGGTTGTTCTTTCAAGGTTAACAGACAAAGCTCCCTGTTGCTTTAATTTTCTACTTTGCCTTTTATCTCTGCTGCCAAAGGTAATATGATTTGATCTGCTCCCCACCCCCAGCAGGATAGGCCTTTTAACTAAATTAATCTGCTCGTGATGTTACATTGTATCTGCGTAGTTTCTTTTGCAAGGTACGGTAACACAATCCAGGGTTAGCATGCAAGGAATGGAAATTAGGTAAATTCTGTAGGAAACACAATCTTAGGATCATCCAGGTGCAGATGGGTAAGTCTGTGTTACTTCATTGCCGCTGTGTAACAAAACAAAATTCCCTCCAAACTTAGTGCCTAAAACAACAAACCTGACTAACTTCTCACAGTTCTATGCTCTCTTGAGCTGGAAGTCAAGAAACATTCAGGGCTGCCAATGATTGGGACAAAATGTATTTCTAAAACGGTTCACTCATTCGACCTTTAACTGAGGACCAGCTGTTAGAGAAGGCCTTGCTTGCTCTGTAAGTGTACCAAGCTCACTGGCACATGGCAGCATGAGCATCTTCATGACTTAAAGATGTTCACCAGACTGAGGCAGCAAATAGAGCAAGAGGAAAGCAGCTTCCGAGCAGTACCTAACTTCAACTCTCACACACCATCACTTTTACTGTAGCCACTAGTTTCACAGGACAACCCTGAGAGGACATAGAAAGGGCCCTGCACAGTGAGAAATAAATACTATCTCCCGGGACAACTTGTAGACTGGTCTTTGTAACCACAATTAACAACAAAACAAAGTAAACATGTTTTAATTAATTATTATTATTATTTTTTTTACATTCAGACCCTCCCTCCCCCTTACCCCTTTCCCTCCCCAATCCACTCTGTTTCTCTTCTGAAAAGGGCGGGCCTCCTTCTGAATATCAATCAGCCATGGCCTATCAAGTTGCGGTAAGACTAGACACTTCCTCTCCTGTTAAGGCTGGAGGAGGCAGCGCGGTAGGAGCAAAGAGTCTCAAAGGCAGGCCACAGAGTCAGAGACAACCCCTGTTCCTGCTGTTAGGAGTCCCACATGAAGACCAAGCTGCACAACCGCTACATACAGCAGAGGGCCTAGGTCCATTGTGTGCGGGCTCTCGGGTTGGTGCTTCAGACTCTGGGAGCCACTATGGGCCCAGGGTTAGTTGATTCCTGTGAAGTAAAAGGCAGGGTGTCTGAAATCTGTGTATTTTCTCTCATGCCCGCTGCAAGAGTCTCTTCAGGCTCTCCTCTCTGTTCAACCTGTGTGCAGCGTCCCAATCATTATACTTACTTCCACTGTTATAAAATTTAAAGCATTTCAAATGGTCTAGTTAAAAGCCAACCACCTCCTATTTTATAGCCCATTAGGTAAAGCCTTTAACCAGACACTTGACACATGATGTACCCCGGCATTTCTCATTACACCTCCTACCTCCCCAGCTACTGTTACTGTTAAGCTTATTAGCTTCTCATTGGCAAGTAAAGGTGGAAAATGAATCAAGTGTCCCTGTCAAACACAAAACATGAACGTCGAGTTTTCAGTATTAGCGTTATATCATAACACCTAGCTAAATTTAAAGAATCCAACAATGCAATATACCCCCACAACAAACGAGATTTAGATTTATGGAAGAGTTCTTAAACTATATTTTATGCTCTAGGTATCTCAGAAATGCTCCAAAAACAAGACAAAATAAATAATTGACAAAAGAAAAAAAAAGTCATGGGGGCTGGAGGGATGGCTCAGAGGTTAAGAACGCTCAGTGTTCTTCCAAAATCCTGAGTTAAAATTTTCCGGCAACCATATGGTGGCTCATAGCCACCTATAGTAAGATCAGGCCGAATGTTGTATAAATAATGAATAAATCTTTTAAAAAAAACTTCTTGACACTTCAAACATCATAATGTGAAATCTTTTTCTGCGTATGCTATATAAATATATTTATATCTCTTACCTGTGGCATTATTTTTAAAAGACTCATTGATCATAACTCAAGAAACTTGACATTTATAAAAATTAGGCTGAGAAGCTTCTTTGTACTTTCTGAAACAAGTGAATTTAAAGTATAAATAAAGCAGATCAGGATTTATGTGTTCTGCACCCTGTGTACATAAACAATCAATTTAATGAGCACAGAGCCAAACAAAATTCTAGTCTTCTGTGGTATTTTATTGTCTGTATTAATCTTCTATTTGTTTTTTTTTTCTGTTTGAATTGTATTTAAGTTTTTCATTCTTACTTTAAAGTCATACCACCAGAGTTTAAACTTATATAAATAAAAATGCCCCCCCACCATAGAAAACTCTGGAACTACTCTCTATTTGGTTATCACATTTTTTAAAATTATATTTGCCATCTCCACTTCCATTTCCTCCCTCCAGATCTTCCCATGGACTCACTCCCTTTGCTTTCACACAATGGCATAGTTTCTTTTTTTCTTTAATTGATGTTACCTACAGTGTGTCTGCGTGTTTATGTGTGTGAATACATACATGCAACCTGCTCAGTCTGCATAACGTGCTTGTATGCAAATGTTTGCAGGGCTGACCATTTGGAATCAGATAACCAGTTAGTGGTGCTCATCCCCGGGGAAGGCTGTTCCTCCTGCTCTGGGCATTCCGTGGTTGCTGCGGTTCTTTGTGTAGTGTTGAAGCCTCCTGAGTTTTCCCTGTCCACATTATGCTGTGCTCTTATTCAGGGTTAGGGTTAGGGAGGCATGTTGGCAAGATTTGGAGGTGTAGCTTCTGACATTTCTAGGAGACAGGATGTCGTGCAAACTCTCTGCTCCTCCAGCTCTTAAAGTCCTTCTGCTCTGTCTTTTGTGACTATGATCCCCGAGCAACAAGGCTGGAAATTGTTTTGTAAATGTGTCCACTGGGACCGGGCTCCACAACTCTGCATTTTGATTGGACGAGGTTTTCCTTGATGATATCAATCTTTTGCAAAAAAATAAAATAAAAACAAAAACAAAGCCTTTATAAGAGGCAAGAACTAAACTTACTTGTGGGTATAAAGACAACTATTTAGAACAGAGTTAAAGACAGTACTGGTTCCTCCAACGTCCTTGACTTCACTATTCCTGAGTAGTTTTTTAGTACCTGGTGGGGTTTCCCTCTTGTTCAGTGGTTCTGAAGTCTAGTTAGAGAGCTGTCGCTTACTGTTAAAGCTCGTATGCCACTGGAGTTATTGTGACATGCTGGTGATTGTTGTGGTCCATAGGCATCATAGCTGGGTAGGACTGTAAGATGCTTCTCTCTTTTGGAAGTTTGTACCTTCTGGCACCGTGAAAGCTCGTTATCAGGGAGAAGGCTTTCAGGTCAGTCCCAGCTCAGCCGTCTCGTTTCCCTGTACCCGGTACGTGATGTTTTCAGCAGTAGGGGTTTGCCTTCCATCTCTTGAGGGCAACAAGGACAAAAGCAATAGCCTGTCATGTCTGCATGGGCAACCCTAAGCAACAACTCAAAAGACAGTTGTTCATGCCTGATGTTGGGATATGATCTATGATGGTCTATGGCTCTTGGTGATGAAGTGCATGGTTCACCCATATGAGAAAGTTTAAACAATATATGCGTATTTGAATAATAACTGGCATATGTCATTGGTATTTTCGGTAGATAAATAGTATTCGTCCTTGGGACTTTTTCAGATAGTCTCACTGTGATTTTACCCTCCTCCCACCTTCTGCAGTTTCTTCCCCTCCTTGATTAGAGCCCCTTTTAGATCTCCTGTAATCTAATATTTATCCCCCTCTCCATGGCTCCCCCACATCCCTGTAATAACCCATCACTACTTTTCAAGATTGTTTCTTGAAAAATTATTCTCTGGTTTAAAAATTCAGTTTTAATAGTTGAAATGAATAAGTGATGAATTTTTCCTTAACTTAATTCTCCCATCTGCTTACTGATGAAAAAAAAAAAACTGTGTCACATTTTAAATTGTGCGTGTGTGTACATGTTTAAACACGTAATTGTTCATATGTATAACCATGAATATGGATGCCAGAGATTGATGTCCCTTGTCTTCCTCAATTATTCTGCACCTTGTTTTTTGAACCACTGTAGCTCCCTGAACCCAGAGCTCAGTAATTCAACCTAGAGTGGCTGGCCAGAGAGCTCCAGAGTTCTCCTGTCCAGTTGCTCCAGCAGTGGAATTACAGCTGTAACCTCTGCCCAGCATTTGTCTGTAGGTGCTAGAAATGGAACTCAGATCTTCAGCTTACATGGCAATCGCTTTACCAACTGAGCCATCTCCTCTGCCTACATTTTATAATTAAACCTGTAAAGGACTTCTGCTCTAGAGTCATTTCAATCCATCCATTATCTTCACTTAAAACTACTTTTGGTAATAGCCATCCTAATGTGTGTGAAGTGGCACCTTACTGAGGTTTTGTTTTCCTCTATTCACCCTGAAGACTGTCACTAAAGGTTATTTATTGCTCAGGCATTGTTATATTTCCCACTTTTATGCATCCTTCTCTTTGAAAATAGGATCCTGGGATATAAGCAGTTTGGTAACCTGCATTTAACAGGACTCTGCCTTACCATTACAAATTCTTTGGGAACATCACATCCAGTGTCTTTAAAAGCTTACAGAAAGAAAAGTAGATCCTACTGTATTATATGCATTATGTAGCCATGGTAATTAAAGACCAGCATGGCTAAAAGAAAGCACTTTAAGGCAATTCACAACCATAATGTGGAGCATCTAAGCTGGAGTGCTTACGAACAGTGACATGGGCAAGTTTTCATAATACCCTGTCATAACTATGTTTTTAATTTAATTTTATTTTTTTAATATTAGTTACAGTTTATTAACTTTGTTTCCCTGCTGTAGCCCACTCCCTCATTCCCTCCCAACCCCCACCCTCCCTCCTTCATCTCCTCCCTGTCCCTTTCCAAGTCCACTCATAGGTGAGGTCCTCCTCCCCTTCCATCTGACTCTAGCTTATCAAGTTTCTTCAGGACTGGCTGCAATATCCTCCTCTGTGGTCTAACAAGGCTCCTCCTCCCACAGGAGGATGGGGAGGTCAAAGAACCAGCCATTGAGTTCATGTCAGAAATAGTCCCTGTTCCCCTTACTAGGGTACCCACTTGGAGACTGAGCTACCATGGGCTACATCTGAGCAAGAGTTCTAGGTTATATCCATACATGGTCCTTGGTTGGAGATACAGTCTCATAAAAGAACCCTGTGCCCAGATATATTTGGTCCTTGTGGAGCAACTATCCTTCTCCAGGTCATACTAACTCCCCCTTCTTTCACATGATTCCCAAGGACTGGTGATGAGTCTCAGCATCTACTTTGACACACTGGTAGGTAGAGTCTTTCAGAGGCCCTCTGTGATAGGCTCCTATCCTGTTACTTGTTTTCTCCCACATCCAATGTCTATCCCATTTGTCTTTCTAAGTGAGGATTGATCATCTTACCCCAGGCCCTCTTTCTTGTTTATCTTCTTTAGGATAACACTAAATTTTTAAACACCAAATTTATTTCAAATTACAATGAACAAAATGAGCATGGGCAGCCATTCCTCACTAGCCATGCTAAAGTGATGACCTATCATGAGGGCCTTTTCTGTATTTGGTTAGGGAGCCACTATCATATCATACTTTACACATAATGTTTATTTTTTTAAACAGGAAATAGCTTCAGGGATAAAAATCAACCAGATTTTGTTATTGAAAACATATTTGTGGTTAAGATTTGCTTTCATTGGAGCAATGGTTCTTTGTTTATAAAGCTTTGAACAATTGCTCGTTGTTTTTAAAGATTTATTGATTTATGTGTATGTATGCTTACATATATATAGGTTTTGTGTAGCATGTACCTGCAGATGCCTGTGGAGACCAGAAGAGGGCATGGGATCCCCTGGAACTGGAGTTACGGGAAGTTGGGAGCTGCCATGTGGGTGCTAGGAACCAAACCCAGGTCTTCTTCAAGAGCACTGAGCCATCTCTCCAACACAATCACACTTTGACATTGTGAAACAATTTAGTCTCTCTCTCTCTCTTTCTCTCAATCATCTTGTCGGGTCAGAGGAATCATTCTTTTCTCTCTTTTTTTGTTTTTAATTTATTGCAATGTGTTCATTTTGTATCCCAGGTGTAGCCCCCTCCCAATCCCACCTTCTTCTCTATGATGCTCATCAGTCGATCTTAAACCATCTGTGCTTGCCATCAACATTCTAGTTATGTACAGTGAAATGAAAGGTTTGTTGTGGAATATTTGAGTCACCATGCATGAGCTATATTTTTGTATTTATATGTTATCACTAAGAAACTGACAAGGTGCTGAAAGCCTCAACATATTATTTGATCATAGTGATTTGGGGCAGAGAAACTGGCACTGCCGTGGTTTTTTGAGCAACTTGGCACAAGACAATGGCTTCAGGAGGGACTTTCAGATCAGGCTTCGCCAAATTTGCCATATGGAGATACTGGGCTCAGATTATGGAGATTTTTTTCTGGTGGTTTGCCTGTTGCGAATTGCTCTCCAGGACTTTTGCTTGACATGAGTACCTTGATCAAAAAGGAGCTGTTTCCCGGCAAATTGAGTGCCTTCTCCTCACCTTGCTCCAAAAGCTCCCCACAGCTCAAGTCTTCATCAGTTACTGAGCAGCTAAAGGAGTGGTGTGGTGAGTCCAGGAAATCTATAGCTCATAGCAGGACAGATATGACTTTGATCTGACCTAGTCAATAGCACCATGAAACAAACTGGTAATATTTAGGAATATATAACATGTATATACATATATGTGTGAAATAAATGAGGCCATGTAATTGAAGGGTGGCAGAGAGGGACATAAGGGAGAGTTTGGGGGGAAAAAGAAAGGGAGAAATGTTTTAATTATAATCACAAACACGAAAGATAAACAGACATGGAAACCTATTTCAGAGCAAGAAGGTAAGGATAATAATCTAATCTTTGTCTTCCTTTTGTCAATACTGGAAAATACTTTCTCCTCTCAGTGCTGGTCTGATAAAGGTGGCCCCCACCTTCCATATTCCTTCCTGTTCTCACTTCCAAAATCTAGATTCATGTCATCACTCTGCCTTTATAGTCTATGAGATATGTTCCTTTGCTTCTCAAATTCTATGAAGAATCAATTTGAGGGGCTTGAAAACTGGCATCTCACAGTTACATTACAAATTTCATTGTAAAAGACTGATATAAAAACATACAATTTTATATGCAAATCCAGCTTTGCTGTTTCTCTTGAAACACGCTCTATTCACATTCTGATGGACTGACTTTTTGAATAGTAGCTTGTCCTCTGGCTTGCATTCTCTGCCTAGGTGAAGCCTTGTGGAAATACCTTAAGCATTTGCAATTCTGCTGACTCACACGGGCATCATGGATTTCCCCCTCTTGTTTGCATTATAATGTGTTCCTGACAAGGGAATCCATATACACTAAGAGACAGACAGAATACAGCACATCAGGAAAACACCTTTCCTCACAGGGAAGCAAGGGTGACCAATGCTCTAGTCATCTAGCCAATCACTGTTTTGAGAGAGTTAGATGGCCAGCATTGATAGACATCTCCTGTGTTTATTTATTCATCTATCTATCTATCTATCTATCTATCTGTCTGTCTGTCTGTCTGTCTGTCTATCTATTTACTTTTGTGTGTATGTTTTAATTTTTTGTTGTTTTTTCTTTTTATTGATTTATTATTTATTACAATTTATTCACTTTGTATCCCAGCTGTAGCCCCCTCCCTCATCTCCTGTCAGTCCCAGCCTCCCTCCCTCTTCTCCCCCATACCTCTCTCCTAGTCCACTGACAGGGAAGGTCCTACTCCCCTACCATTTAACCCTAGCCTATCAGCCTATCAGGACTGGCTGAATTGTCTTCTTCTGCAGCCTGGTAAGGCTGCCCCCATTTTTAAAGAACATATTAACCATGTCTGGAGGTGCCCACCTGTAGGCTCAGTGGCTAAAAAGTATAAATCAGAAAAATAATAAATTTAAGGCCAGCCTGGACAATTGAGCCCCTGTTTCAAAATAAAAACTAAGAGATATAGGTATACTGTTCTGTGATTCAATGTTTACGGTAATCGGATAACCATAGGTTCATTCCTCAGTATGAAATGGGGAAAGAGGAGAAAAGAAAACCATAAAGTAGGTCCCCACACACACACACACAAATGGAATATTTAATGGGGAGGACCAGGACAGCTAAATATCAAAACAAGTATTTCAGGTGCTTCTTATGGAACAGAACTTAATAATTCTTTTTTGGTTTTAGTTTTGAGACTGGGTTTTTCTGTATAGCCCTGGATGTACTGAAATTCACTCTGTAGATCAGGCTGTCCTCAAACTCAGGGATCTACCTGTCTCTACCTCAGAAGTGCTAGGAATAAAGGCGTGTGCCACCACACCTGAAAATTCTTGAACTTTTTTTCTTCTTCTACACAGTTCCAATTGGAGGAATCCGGTTAGACTTAGATAATAATTCTAATGCTCTTGTCCAGTGATGCAGAAAATGAAATATTTTGCTTTTCTAAATCTCACCGATGCTTTCCTTTTTCAGTGCATCCAGTATTAAATCAGATGTAACAGGTAAGGAAGATAACTAAACATATTTGAACATAATCAAAGGAAAGATCCAGATTTGCCATTTTCTCTTGTCATTATACAGAGTCAGAGAATCACTGTGCCTGTGTGTTTATTTTTGTTAAATGATTGTTTTAAATGTGGAGTTAAAATATTACACATCTACTCATTCTGTTTCTAATCAACAGGAGGATTTAGCTATATGTCATTAGTAGGTAGCGTGTTCACGTCCTGAAGTCTCTGACAAGTCATGTGAAAGCCATGAGCATAATTGCTTCTAGAAGCCTGTATGCTAACAAGGTACTGAAACCCAGGAAAGAACTGTTTCCTTCAAAAGTAATCAATAACTGACGATTACCATAAATGTGCAGTTTTATTCGCTCCGGTTTTCATATAAAAACTGACAAGGCTGTGTAACAAATTGTATAGGGATGCGGGTTTTGTATCCACGCAGCTAGAGCACACATGAATTATTCAGTGAAATTCGCTTCAATAGGCTTTCTGTGTCACTGTGATGTGTGACCAGTTTCAGATAATATGTTAAATGTTATACGTTTTGAGACATTCAGCGGATTTTGTTCAAACTACATTCCGTGTTGGTAAATCTGTTACAGTTTCCGCACCCATGGTGATCCCTGCAAGTTGCCTTTCCTCTGGTTTCCCTGTGTGCTTTAGCCACTGAACAAATCTGTCTTTACCTCCCTAGGCCTGGATGTATACCTTTGTTGACTGTGTAAACAACATAAGAAAAAGGTCAACTAACATTGTCCCTGTGGATGCTCTCAGTGGGGAAAATAAAAAGAAGCAGGTGCCATAAATGGGAGGAACCAGAAGAGGAGGGAAAAGGAGGCAGCCCTGGGGACAGGGCTACATGGCTCAGACCGGAAGGATAAGTGGGAGCTGCTGCAGGAAGAAAAGAGCAGAAAGTTTGAGTTTCCCATAGCTGAGTAGCAAATGATCACGGCCCCAGGGTCTTCAAGCATCAAGCATTATACCTTAGTTCCTCTGACTTGGGAGTCCTGTTCAGCTGAGCTGGCCCCCTCCATGGGGTCAATAGGCTAGGAGCAGGTGCTTGCTGTATTCCCTCACACTATTAATTTCTGCTTGAGATGTTTCCAGCCTCCTCCATATCATAGGTGCTGTTCCCACCTTCTTACGGCTCCTCTCAGAATGTCACAGTGCACTCCTTCAAGGTCAGCAGGAGGGGCCTAGTTCCTCAAGCCTCCTGACTTTCTTCTAATTAAACCAGACCCACCCAAGATAATCCGACTTTTGATTAACTCAAAAACACCTGATTCCACACTCTTGATTGCATCAGCAAGCCTCTTCCCCTCCTCCATATCCTGTAAAATGACTATGGGAACAATTGACCATTAGGCTTCCCAGTCAGTCTTCTCACTAAAGAGAAGGGAATTATATAGAGTGTACACATATGAGAACAAGAATGCTGGGGCCATAGGACAATTCTTTCCATGAATGGAAACATACTTCAGACAGAAAAAATACGGCAGAATAATTTTTCCTCTATAAAAATACAGTAGTTACCAGTATATCAAGGTAAGGCTGGAGTGGTGAACAGACCACAATATAAATGTGTGGGTTAATGACTTCTGCATATTCTGTGACACAAGTATTAACAGATCTTTTCATAACATATATGGAAATATGGAAAACCATATTCATAAATTACTAATTGAGAAACTCATGATCTGTGTTTAAACAATATGGTATGAGTTTTAAAAAATATACACACATACACACACACTTGTATATACATACCATGAGAAACTATAAGTGAATACATCCATCTGTTAGTCTTAAATATTTCTGAGTGGGAAATCATGGATAATTTAGACAGTCCTTATTCTTTTCCTTATTTTGAATATTATTCAAAATCAATGTCTCTTATAATAACAGGAGGCCAGGAATGGAGGTGAAGGCCTGTAACCCAGTACTGTGAGCGCTAAGGCAAAAACATCCTAAGAAAGTCAGTGTCAAACAAAGCTTCAAAGTGTGTTAATTTAAGGCCAACATGGTCTACAGACTGAGACACTGGCTCAAGAATATAAGATGAAAAAAAAAACCAACTTACTTATGGTAATTACAAAAGCAAACCCTGGCAGAGTTGTCTGTCATAGAAATGTCTTCAAATGTTTCAAAGAATTTATTTATGAGTTTATGCCCTTCTTCTGGCCTCCGTAGCTAGCACATGGGAAAGATACAAACATCCAGACACATACACACATACTCAGAGAAAATAACACCAAACAAAATTTATTTTTAAATTTTTAAAAGAGACGGCCTGAGGAACCAGATTCTATCTCCTACATGCTGTGTCCTACACACCAAGAGTTTTAGGCAGAGGTAGCCTACTCCCTCTTACATCCGGTACAGCTCTCAGAGGTTCACTGGGGAGAGGAGAAAAAAGAGCCAGATGGGAGGCTGGAAATCAGGAACATTGACAACCTAGTCCTTCAGACACAGCTCCAAGTTTCAAGAGAGCAGTTAACAGCAAAGGGAAAAAAAATATTTTTAGATGCTGTTTGGGAGGTGAAAGGATTTTTCTGGGGGAAAGGGGGGCAGGAAATGGGCAGATGAGATTTTTTTTTCTGGTACTGCAAAATCTCAGAGATTTTTGAGTTGAAGTATGACAAAAAGAGGTTTTCATCTCTCTCACTTAAAATAAAAGGAAGGAAGGAAGGAAGGAAGAAAAGCAGGCACGCTAGAGAATGTCAGAGTGGGACATCAACAGACCACTTTCCTAATTCATGGCAAGGCGGCTAAAATAAAAATTCTTAAAATACATATCTTAAAATTAGATTTTTGACCTTCGATAGGGCTTATCATGCTATTTATACCGTGACAGTAGGAGCTGATTCTTCAGCCGTTGCCTCATCAAAGGCATGACTCACATTTCCTTAAGCATTTACGCCATATGTTTCCTGGGGTAAAAGAAAAAATGAATATATTTTATACAATTACTGAAATATGAACAAAAATGCTAGGAATCATTTAAAAGATGCTTTTGGAAGCATGTCAAAAGTTGATTTGTGAAAACTAACATTTCATTAAACATTTGGCTGGAACAGCCAGCCATTAGGTAATTTATGAATATAAACAAGAAGCAATTGTGCTGCTAGCTTTATCATAAAGGGAAAAATAGATTTTAAAAACTTTTTAGCAATTTAACACAGACGTGAAAGGTGCTGTCTATTCAGAAGTAAAAAAATAGTCTCTTAAACTACCTGAAATGAATCATTTTAACATTTAAAAATGAAATAATACTTAATGTCGATTGACATTTAGTGACATTCTTGCATGTGTATACACCGTGACTCTAAGGTAGCAAAACATATCATTTCGTATCCATTGGAAATTGAAATGAGAGTAACATGACTATTAGCCCTTTGCTCAACATCTTTATGTAATATAAAAGTACTACTGAAAAAGTCCCAGGGAGTTTATTTCCATTTAAGAATTGGGAAAGCTCTCTTTTTAATAAAACATAGGAATATCAGAGTCCCAAATAAGGAATTCCCCACTTGTTTTTTCAAATCAGTTGTCACTTTATTTCCTTCTACGTGTGCCATATATTCTGTATCACAATTACCTCTTCCCTGGGCTCTCTGTCCCAAGCTGAGCTCAGATTGTCAGGGATACGAGGCACCACCATCCTTGTCACCGCCAGGCTAGAAACCTGGGGACCTCTTTTCACTTCTTCTGTAGATTATCTGTCTACTGATTTACTTCTGCTTTCTTAACACGTCGCACACAGTGTCCAACCATTCCCTCCATTATATATGACCCACTTCCTCTTTATCTTTTTTTTTTTCCTCCCTAGTACTTGCTACGTAAGCATTTATGTTGAAATTCCTGAAGAACTGACCAGTTGCTCCCATATATTTGATCCTTCAATAGCTTCCAGGCACCTATTACTAAATACAGCCTCAACACGCCACCTTGGCGAAGCAGGCTCTTCTTCTTGCCTGGCTCTGCTCATCCCACCGGGGCTTCTTATATCTCTCCTTGGGCCCTTCTTGTCATACATACACTGATACCTACACTGACCCTATCTTGCTGAATTTCATTTGCCTTCACTGTGTACCCTTCACCCTGAACCACAGTCTTCTAATGCCTTGAAATGTTTCACCTCCGACCCTTTCCTTCTGACTGCTCTTCATGGAACACTCTGCTGCAAGAGAAAAGGCCACCTCAATGAAGCCCTCTCTCCCCTCTTGCTCCTAAACAGCTTTACTGCTGTCTTGCACATTCTGTTATAAACTTTATCTCATTGAATTGGAATCAAATATTTACTCATTTCTTTTCTGGATTATATTATTTTTCTGTATACAGGACTCCCTGCCCTTTATCCAGCATACTCTCGAAATACCCAGCATACCACAGCAATGTCTAGATCACAATAAACATTTAACACTAGTTACCAAATGAATGTGTGTGCAATGAAATGGGCTTTGCCCCTGAACATTATGAAATATTCAGTCATTCACAACTTTGCTACTTTCCATTGTATCTGGGTATTACTGGTCGGGAAGGTTTTAGGGAACAAGAAAGCCCTACAAAAGTTTTTAAACAACTAAAGAAATCAGGAAAAGAATCAGTTACTGCCCATGTCTCAGTATGATGCTAGGACCAGCTTCCTGTATTTTCCTTGGCTACACTAGTCAATGTAGCCCAGTTCCTCCTATCTGCTTTCAGTTCATGGAAGAGGGAGGAAGACAGCAATGACCTTCCCATTCCTTCCGAAAGCGTGCAAACGTGTACTTGTCCAACCACACTTTCTGACTCACTGAGTAGACCAGTCTCGAGTGGCCACCCCAGCTGCAAGGGAAGTTAGTGTTTAGAATATCTGTCTGGCCTCTATCCTAGAAGTAAGCAAGAGCCAATAAGTGGAGGAACAATGTGTGCTATGCTTTGGGACAGACCATGTTACCTTTTTTAGTCTTGCATTCTTCTTTTCCAAGAGAAATACTTTTTATCCTACCATTTTTATATATTCACTTGATCCAAAGTGTGCGACCTCTTACACAGGACAGTTCTTCCAGGTATGCCTTGAATACTGCGCATCAACAGAAAACCTGGGTGGGCAAAGAAACTCATCCTTTCCATGAGGTCTGTGGCACTGTTCTCTGCAGCTAAAGATCCACAGCCAGCAACCCAGCTCTCCTGCCTCTGACTGTTCCAGGTGCCTACATTGACCATGGTGAATATAATGACTTCTCTCAAACTTTCCTCTCTTGCGCTCATACTACCCTTGTTTAAATAGTCCTGATAACATCTTCGTGTCCTCTTGTAAGCCTGATCAGCTAACACCAGACATGCTCTACTCAATTATTTATGACTGACTAAACAGGTACCTTTTGAGCTCCCTGGACTGCTAGTCTAAGGATGCATGATGGAACAGGATGCAGAGCAAATGAAGCTTCTCTTGACCTGAGCTTTCATATGAGTTGGGGGAAGAGATCGTAACACACACACACACACACACACACACACACACACACACACACACACACACACACACTGTTCTCAGATAGTGATTAATTAGTGCCAGGATGAGAATGTCACATGAATGTGTAGTAGTAGTTTGACAGGTTGTGTATGGGCCCATGATGATAGAGATCAGAGCTTCGGATTTTGGCAGGTGCTAAAACTCTTGAAGACAAGAATGGGAAGGCCACGAGAATGGAAGTAGAAGAGCTTTGCAAAGAAGAACCGCCATTCCTCCTGCCTCCAACTCCTTCAGCAAATCCTACTGGTGTGCACCACCACAACCAGCTAAAGAAGAACTGTAAGAAAGACCTTGGATAAAAGTATTCAGACCAGAATAAGAAACAGGAAGATGATTAGAAGGTGGCATGTTCAGAGATGAACCCAATAAAGCATCTGGGAGCATATAGAGGAGACAGGAAGAGAGTATTGTAAACGGTCAGAGTTGGAGTATCCATCTTGAGATGTGTCCAGAAGGAGATGGAGCAGGCAAATTTGTAACCTCTGCTTATGCTGGGCATTGTATTTCTAGCAGCACAGGCTTACAATTACATGACGTCTTTAAGAAACTCTTCTCTTTCCTATCTCCACTATGATTTCCCATACACGGTTGCTCACTGCTCACATGTCTGAATATGACTCGCACAAATGGAGAGAGTAGGTGGATATGATGCAAGGAGTCATTAAAGTGATTCACATCACATTTTCCCCATAAGAAAAATAATATATAGTCAAAGGCAATGTGGCACCAGACCACGGAGCATCTTGAAGAAGTCTAAATTACATATTTGAAATTCAGTCATTCATTGGAATGTGATAATCTGGATAGGCCTGAAAATGTATTTCTTGAGTCTTCCCCCCTCCCCCAAAGCAAAACTGAACGATGGGAGCAAAATGGAGACTAGGATAAAAAAAAAAAAGAAAGAAAGAAAAATCTCTTTAAAAATTGATAACTCCAACTAAATAGGAGTTGAGTAGAGGAAGTCCAAGTGTTGGTACTTAACTGGACGTGAGCCAATTAAAGGTTGGATTTCTACCTGCTGGAAGCTCTAATTGCCTTTCCAGCAGCAAGCACAGGCCTAGAGATTCTCCTGGGCTGTGGGTATCTGTCCTGACAGCTCCCGTGAAAACCCGGCTCCATTTTAATGCTGAGCCTGTGGCAGGTCGCTCTCAGCTAGCCATGCCAGCTCTTTTCCTCCCTGGCCTCACACTCACACTGCACGTAGCACCTGCTGTTCAGTCACGCAGGCCGCAGGGATCCTGAGGACTCTCCTCGCCCATATGGCACTGAGTTTTTTTGATTCATCATTTTCCTCTCTCCTATCAGTAGGTATTCTAGAAGACAGCTTTATGATGACATTCGCAGCTAGCATGAAATCCAGATAAAAATAAAACAGGATGTCAATAAAGACCTAATGATGTGTGTCTGTGTAAATGCATACTAATGATAATAAAAAGAATAGACATCCGTTTGCAAAGGTGCAATTTTAAGCCATAGAGCTTTCAATGAAGCCACTTTATAAATGAACCAACATATGTGAATGTTTGCCCATGTCTTTCAGCCATGAAAAATCACCCCATACACAGCTGACTTGGGGTTGGAAAGCACTTCATAAGCACTGGATAGTTTACTAGATCACCTTTGCTAAGTGGTAATCTAGCTACCCTCATGACGGAAGCTTCAGTGGCCAGCTGGAAGCAATTCAGAGGTCAGGATCATACAAGGCAAGTTTTAAACAAGTTGGTAACCTGACATTTCCACAAAATGGATTCAGAAGCCTAAGGAAATTAGGTGACAAATCAGAGCAAGCCTCCTAAGAGGGAAGTAGGTATCTCCTGGGCATGCAGAAGCACTTGCGAGAACTTCACTGAGAATGGCCATGGCTGGCAACAACCATAGTTGGGCAGTGTCACGAGATGGGATCATTTCCAGGCTGCAGGCCAGGGATCCCCAGTGGCTCCATCATGGCCTGCTCTCACACCTCTTGCAATTTTTTTCCTTCCACATTAAGTCAGGGGCTGGTCCTCAGGCTGGGGCTGGACTAGTAATGCAACTGTCTTTCCGAGGAGCCTGGAAAGGAGGAGTCCCAGGACAGGGTAGGATTGGGGATACGGGACACAGAACAAGACTTTCTGCACCCTCAGTCCTTCAAGGTCACCAGAACAACTCAAGTTTTCTCCCACCAGGATGTGAGGGGTTTTTTTATTTTTATTTTTCATAATATTCTAAGTTTTGTAAAAAGTTTTAAAGTTTTTTTTTTTTAAGGAAAAAAATCTCGATGATTACTAGATGTTGGGTAAGTTCTTTTCAGCTCTAAAATAGTATAATTTAGCATTCTAATTAAAATATGTAAATGATATACAACTATCTTTAGAGGTTATAAAATTGCCAGTATTGCTGAGCCGTGACAGCAACAGCAAGCAACAGAATTGACTACATCCTGGAAAGCAGAATACATCAATGAGAGATACACACTGCTAAGGAGCTTCGGCTAGCGTGCAGAACCAATAACAAATTTACTTTGGTAATTATTTTTATTTTTCTAAAGACATCTGAACTTTATTTGTAAAAAGCCCCTCTTCTTACTTCTTTCTACAATGGTGTTCAAGCTATGGCATTGGCTAGTGTGCCACATTCTACAAAATCTAAAAATTCTTTGAAGGATGCTTTTGCCTTGGGGACATGGAGACGGTACTCACCATTATCGTTAAATACTCTGCTGTCTGGAGAGCGATCAAAAGCACACACTGTGTACTAAGCACCCATTCAGCAAATACTTGCTGGTCATCTTTCGTGTGGCAAGCATATTCTTGGTATTTGGTTCCATCGATAAACAAAATAGTACCAACACTGCCTCAGTGTTTTGTATGTTGTAGGCAAGAGGTATTAAATTTAGATATAGTTGTCATGTCAGCTCCTGTCTCCAGGTTTCTGCCTACTCTGTTTGAGTTCCTGTCCTGCCTTCCTTCGTTGATGTACTACAATGTGTAAGTGTGAGCCAAATTAACTCTTTCTCCCCGCAACTTGATTTTTAGTCATGGTATTTCATCCGTCACAGCAATAAAAACCCTGAGACAGGACATTAGCTACTATGGAACTTGCAAAGTTGTTAGGGAGCTGAAGTTGGCTATACCTTGAACATGGAGTGGAATTAGATGGGTAGTACCTGGTTTAGTGCGTGGCACATAATCATCAATTGATACAGGAATCTTCAGTGAATGAAAACTGGGGCTAACTGGATGGGCAATAAACATACGTAACTAACAGAAAAGCAGCTGAGGGCAAATGTCAGAATGAGCCCCCATTACTGAGTGAAAGATGGAGAGCTATGGATGGGTAGGGATTATGTGGCTTGTGGTAGCATGTTTATGGATAATGAATGTGAGTGTTTTTTAGGATGGATTAAGTTCATGATGGATCAGTGCTTGAGAGAGAGAGTATAGGTGGGATAATAGATGAGAGAGTAGAGGTGCTTCTGGAGGAAGAGGACTTGGAGAAAGAAACAGGTATCATGGGGATTTTTATCAAGGATTTCACTTTTTTTACACACACCAACGTGAAACAGGAAAATCAAATTATGTGATCCTGTTCTCTCCTTCCTTCTTCCCCTTCTACTTTCCTCCCTACCTCCCTCCCTTCCTTACTTACTCTACTCTTCTCTCCCTTTTTCATCCCTGCCTCTCCTCCTCCCACTTTCTCTTCCTTCCTATCTACCTCACCCCTCTCTATTTCTCCCTCTTTCCCTTCCTTTCTCTCCCTCACTTCCTTCCTCCCATCCTCCTTCCTCTTTCATTCCCTTCCTTATTTTCCTCCTTTCATTCTTTTATTTCATTCTCTCTTTCTCTCAGATAGATAAAGATATAGGAAGTATGAATATATAAACATACAGACAATGAATAGCTAAGTAGTTAGGTAGGTAGGTAAGAGGTGAACAACCCCAGAAATGGCTGGACCATAGCCAAGCACTGAATTTGGTCATAAGATGGCAATAGACAACATGCAAGAAGAGCTCAAGCTTAACAACCCTTTCTCCAGATTCCACTCTATCTACTTATGATGTCACTTTCAATTCACATTTTTTTTAAAGAACACATTATTTAGTGATGAATGGTACAAAAATGAAATCAGTGAAAGCATAAATAAACGACTTCATAATGCAACTCAAAATTGGGAAAATACAAGAACAAACCAAACTCATATGCAGTAGATGGAAAGAAATAACAAAAATCTGATTTTAATTTGATGTAGTTTGCATTGAATCTATAGGTTGTTTTTTTTTTTTCCATTCAATTCACATTTTTATATCCTTGGTAGGAATATTATTTCTGATAATTATTTCTCACAACCAAAATAATTTAAGTCATTATTTTATATTAATAACTTTTATAATAAATATGTATCATATAGTCCATAAATATTTATCTATTTATATATAATGTCACTCCAAAACAATGGGGTGACATTATATATAAATAAATATTTATGTTTTGTATAAAGTTTAAGACACACAAGCAAGGAAGACCGTAATATCAAAATTGATGGCTATCATTCAGAATAAAGTCACATAAATAATATACTAACTATTTTCATGAAGCCAATGATTATCGTAATGAGATCATGATATTGGTAATGTCGATGGTGATGACAGAGCCAACAAACCCTGTCTGGCTAAGTGCAAGGCACTATTCTAAGCATTTTTACAGGTTCAAACATGAAATCTTTCCCATGGCTTCAACTCTCATCTATTCTCATTTATTATGCTTTGTATTATTGGATAGATGAAACATCTGAGGCAAAGAGAAAAGTGATGTGACCAGAGTCAGAAAACAGGAAGCCATAGAAATAAACTTAGTGTCTCTGACAATGGTGAAACTGCCACAGCCTTTAAGCAGGATGGCCTGAGTTCAACCCTCAGGACTCACATGATTAAAGGAGAAAACTGACTCCAACAAACTAATCCCCATTCTCCATGTGTGTCTCAGTGCCATGAATAACACACACACACACACACACACACACACACACACCCCAATACTCAAATGAAAAAAAAAAAATTTAAAGAAGAGTAGCAGAATGAATAGGGCTGGATGTCCCAGAATGTCACACCAGCTCTGTAAGCACTCCTGAACTCTAACCCTGCAATAGTTTGGGAGAGAGGTCCTGATTCCCAGTCATGGAGGACTGTCCATCATAAGTCACTCTCACAGATCTCTGTGTGGGAGCCCCTCACCTTAAGTTCCTAACTCTAAACCAGGTAATTACCTTTTGACCACTTTACCAGATAATCAGTTTTATCATAAAAAGGAACCTGAACGCATTGTTTTCTGCCCAGAGAAACAAAACGTAGTTACCACAATCTATGTGCCAGGACATTGGGTGGGTAGGGGCTATTACCATCAACTATGCCTACCCTATAGACATGAGCCCCTTCCTAGAGAATGATGGAAAAAGATGGTCCAGGATGGAGGAGAAAAGGTTTACTTCAGTGGTGCATAAGCCCCCGGTGTGGCTGCTGTGTTGAAGCACCAGATGAACTGTGAGTATTAAAACTGAACTAAGCAGCTCTTCATATGAAGCAGCATGCTATTTGCCTCTTCCAAAACAGTGGAGAAAATATTTTAATTTTTAAGATTATACAGTACCATGGGACAAAGGAAAATTCATAACTGGGTGACATGTCAGTCAAGGGAAAACTAAATTAAATGAACAGCTCTCCATATGCCTTGAACATTATCAGTTATTCAAAAGACCCAGCTTTATTTTTAGATTCCATGGTGTCCGTTATGCTGTTTTTAAAATTTTAGTTAAAAATGTTCTGTGTGGCTCCATGTGGAGTGTTTTAGGTAGGCTGGTTGACTGTTGCCTGCTGAAGCAATAGCCTCTAGAACGGACTTGCCCATGGGGATTTCTACAAGCTGAGGAGTTCTGTCTTCCCACTCCTACCCTACATGTCTTTTTATCGCTAACAGTGTGGTTCATAAACTAAATATCAGTATAATTTTGCATACAATGTGGAGGGGTACTAACTCATTCTGGTAAATGAGCTGAGACCCGTTTCAGATCCATGACAGAAAAAGAGAGAGAAGCATCACCATTCCTGGAAAAATGAAACAGTGTTCAATTTAAATGTTACTAATGCATCAGCGAAAGCCTTCACAAAGGGTCATTCATTTGTGATTCCAGTGTGTGAACCTAGAAAAGCCAATTATCCAAACAAATGAGCAGTGAAAAGAAGGACGCAAATATATTTCAGAGTGATGCTGTTTCCCACAATTCTTTTTTTTTTTTTAATTTTGAAATACAGTGTTTTATTTCTACAAGTTGCACTGAGGCAAAGGTCTGGTGATGCCATTACTGTGACAAGGTTAATTTTACCAAGGCTCTCTTTGCAGACTCCGGTGCTCAATTGGTCACTTGGTTGACAGGGAATTGGCAGAGCTGACTAAGATAATAATTTTCACTTACCATGTGTAAGTGGGTTCCGAATTCAAACACTATTACACCATTGAAGTCATTTCTCAACATAATGTTTCTTTTGTCATTAAAAGCACTTTAATCTTCAACACTGGGGCCTTACTGTTGGGTTACGGAGAGTAGCCAACAGCCTTGAAAATAGTTTGGGATGTTTGGGTGAAGGAGTGGAAGTCAATAGGCCCCCACTGTCCAATGACTCAACTCATTCTTGGCATTGAGGTTATACATGGTGACATAAAAATGTATGTTTGGCACTTTGTCTCACCCATTATATGATGATTCCACTTAAATTCATCACAGGCACACACATTTCTATAGTAGTGGGTTTCCATATGGCTTTTCAAGGGGCCTGTAGTAATAGCTACCTCTCCTTTATTTCCTCTCTACCCTGTACTCCCATATTTCTCTTTCAATTTAATCCTCATAACCTACCTTTCCTTTATCTCTTTATAAAACTGTGTTTTACTTTCTCTTCCCTGGGAGATCCTCTTCCCCCTGCCTAACCTCTGCAGTTATTCTCATGAAACATACTTATATAAAGCTTGGAAGCTAATGTAAACATATACGATAAAAAGTGCAATATTTATCCTTTGGGGTCTGGGTTATTTCGTTCAAGGTGATTATTTCTAGTTCTGTCTGAGATACCGCAAACTTCATAATGCCATTTTTTAAAACAAATATTAATATTTTGTTGTGTAAGTGTACCACATTTTAACAATCTGTTCATCAGTTGGTGGATTTCTAGGCTATCTACAATTTCTACCTATTATGATTAGAACAGCAATGACCATGGATGAGCAAGTAGCTTTGCAGTAGGATGTAGAGTCCTTTAGGTGTGTGATCAATAGTGGTATAGCTTGGTCTTGTGATATAACAACTTTAGCTTTTTGAGGAGCCTCCACACTGAATTATTTCCACAATAGCTCTAGAAGTTTGCATTCCTATGGATAATGAATGAGTGGCCCTTTTTCCTGCATCCTCACCCCCACCTCTCATCATTTGCCTTATTGATCTTGGCCATTCTGACTGTGATGATATAGAATCCTGATGTAGTTTTGAGTTTTAATTGCTAAAGACTTGAACAATCAGTTTCTCAGTCATTTTTGTTTCATCTTTTAAGGACACTGTTTAGTTCTATACTCTATTGTAATTGACATATGCTGGGAAAGGGAAAAATTGGTTTTCTCCAATAGACTGACATGGAGTGTATCAACCACATTCAAGGGCAGACATCCTGCTTATTTGTGTGTGTGTTTTGTCTTGTTTTAGTGTTCTTTGTCTTATTGGGTTGTTGTTTGTTTTGATATATTTTGATTTTTTTTATTATTTTGAGAGAGAGGATATGAAGCTATTGAGTAGGGAGGCAGAGAGGATCTGCAAGTAACTGTGAGAGGAAAAAGAATATGAAAATACATTACATGTAAGTTATTTTTAAATAAAAAAAAGTTTAAAAACACTTTATTCTCCCATCTGAGTTATACTGTATTGGGGATCACCTTTTGATAAGCATGTTGAAGACCTATTTGGGAAAAAACAGAACCTTTGTCCGTGCATAGAATATGATATAGAAAATGGGAGTGTGAGGCTGAGGCGATAGCCCAGTGGGTAAGCCACACAAACCCGAAGCTGGGCGTTAGAATCCCAAGAACCTACATAAAGCCAGGTGTCATTGCAATCCTAGGATCTCTAACCTAAGATGGGAGGGAGAGACATGAAAACTCCCAGAAGCTTGCAGGCCAGCTAGCCTGGTGCCCACAGCTACATGTGCACATAGAAGGGCAGAGGTCAATGTCAGCCGTGTCCATCAACCGCTCTCTCCTTATCTTTTGAGACAAGGTTTCTCACTGAACCCAGTGCTTACCATTGGCTAAACTGTCTGGCTAGTGAATCCTAGGAATCTGCTTGTCCCCAGGGTCACTTCCCCAATGCCATGTATGCACTAGGACTACAGAGCCATGCCTGCAACCCCATGCCTGGCATGTTTGTATGGGTACTGGACTGAACTTGGTCTTTTGTTTATGGAAGAGGTACTTTTTTCCAACTGAGTTATATCCTTTCCCTGTAGACTCTTTCTTTTTCTTTCTCATTTTATTTATTTTTTTATATCCCAGATGCAGGCTCCTCTCTCATTTCCTCCCAATCCTGCCCTCCCTCCTTCTTCTCCTTCCATGCCCCTCCCCCAGTCCACTGATAGGGGAAATCATCTTCTCCTTCCATCTGACCCTAACCTATCAGGTCTCATCATGACTATCTGCATTGTACTCCTCTGTGGCCTGGTAAGGCTCCTCTCCCATCAGGGGGAGGTGATCAAAAAGCCAGCCACTGAGTTCACGTCATTGACAGTCCCTGTTCCAATTCCTAGGGAACCCTCTTGGACACTGAACTGCCATGGGATACATCTGTACAGGGGTTCTAGGTTATCTCCATGCATGGTCCTTGGTTGGCGTATCAGTCTCAGAAAAGATGCCTGGGCCCAGATTTTTCGGTTCTGTTGCTCTCCTTGTGGAGCTCCTGTCCCCTCCAGGTCTTTCTATCTCCCCCTTCTTTCATAAGATTCCTTGCACTCTGCCCAAAATTTGGCTATGAATCTCAGCATCTGCTTTGATACCCTATTGGGTAGAGTCTTTCAGGGCCTCTCTGTGGTAGGCTTCTGTCCTGTTTCCTGTTTTCTCCCTCTTTTGATGTCTATCCCCTTTCTGAGTAAGGATTAATCATCTTACTCATGGTCCTCCTCCTTTCTTTGCTTCTTTAGGTGTACAGATTTTAGTATGTTTATGAGTATATACCATGTGTGTCTTTCTGTCTGGGATACCTTACTCGGGATGATCTTTTCTAGTTCTGTCCATTTGCCTGCAAATTTCATGATTTCCTGGTTTTTAATTGCTGAGTAGTATTCCATTGTGTAAATGTACCACAATTTCTGTATCCATTCCTCAGTTGAGGAACATCTGGATTGTTTCCAGATTCTGGCTATTATGAATAAAGCTGCTATGAACATGATTGTTCATACAATTGTTCATACAACAAGCAAATGTCCTTGTTGTATATTTGAGCATGTTTTGGATATATGCCTAGGAGTGTTATAGCTGGATCTTGAGGAAGCACTATTCCTCATTTTCTGAGAAGCCACCAGATTGATTTCCAAAGTGGTTGTACAAGTTTACATCCCCACCAGCAATGGGAGGAGGGTTCCCCTTTCTCCACATCCTTCACTGCATGTGTTTCCACTTGAGTTTTTTATCTTAGCCATTCTGATGGGTGTAAGGTAAAATCTCAGGGTCATTTTGATTTTCATCTCCCTGATGACTAAGGACATTGAACATTTAAGTGTTTCTCTGCCATTCGAGATATTCCTCTCTTGAGAATTCTGTTTAGTTCTGTACCCCATTTTTAATTTTTATTAATTATACTTTATTCACTTTGTATCCCCCCATAAACACCTCCCTCCTCCCTCCCCAATCCCACATTCCCTCCCCCTTCTCCATACATGCCCCTCCCCAAGTCTGCTGATAGGGGAGGTCTTTCTCTCCTTCCTTCTGATCCTAGTCTATCAGATCTCATCAGGAGTGGCTGCATTGTCATCTTCTGTGACCTGGTAAGGCTGCTATCCCTTCAGGGGGAGGTGATCAAAGAGTAGGCCAATCAGTTCATGTCAGAGGCAGTCCCTGTTCCCATTACTACGGAACCCATTTAGACACTGAACTGCCATGGGCTACATCTGTGCAGGGGTTCTAGGTTATCTCCATGCATGGTCCTTGGTTGGAATATGAGTCTCAGGAAAGACCCCTGTGCTCAAATTTTTTGGTTCTCCTTGTGGCGCTCCTGTCCTCTCCAGATCTTACTATTTCCCACTTCTTTCATAAGATTCCATGCACACTGCCCAACAGTTGGCCATAAGTCTCAGCATCTGCTTTGATAGTCTGCAGGGCAGAGCCTTTCAGAGGCCCTCTGTGGGGGACTTCTAACTTGTTTCCATTTTATAATTGGATTACTTTATTTGTTGCTTTTTAACTTCTTGAGTTCTTTATACATTCTGGGTATTAGTCCTCTGTCAGATATAGGGTTGGTGAAGATCCTTTCCCAGTCTGTAGGCTGTCATTTTCTTCTGATGGCGGTGTCCTTTGCTTTATAGAAGCTTTTCAGTTTCATGAGGTCCCATGTACTGATTGTTGATCTTAGAGCCTACGGTGTTGGTGTTCTGTTCTGTTCAGGAAGTTGTCCCCTGTGCCAATGAGCTCAAGGCTCTTCCCCAGTTTTTCTTCTAACAGATTTAGTCTGTCTGGTTTTATCTTGAGGTCTTTGATTTACTTGGACTTTAGTTTTGTGCAGGGTGATAAATATGGTTCTCTTTGCATTTTTCTACATGTAGATATCCAGTTAGACCAGCACCATTTTTTGAAGATGCTGTCTTTTTTCTGTTGTAATTTTTTTTGTCTTCTTTGCCAAAAATGAATTATCCATAGATGTGTGGGTTTATTTCTGTAGACTCTTTCTTAAAGGCATAGTTTAATAAATACATAGACAAATTGTGAAATAAGTGGTCATAGATTATAAAGGACATTCACCTTAAAAATTCTTAGAACACTAACTTCACCCTTTTTATAGTCTTTGAGAAAAGGCCCTAGTGTGACGCTTTTGCTGAAATTGCAAAGTGCCTTGCTTACCTGCTAGATTATTCGTTGACTGTAAGTAATTGGTGACTATTAAGCTATGAGAATGTATTTACAGTCCATGAACGCAATTGATTTTCACAAGTTTTACTACGGAACAATGCCCTGTCAACATGTTCTCTGCCTGAAGAATGTCATCAAAGAGCACGAAGCATGACAAATGAATATTTAGCCTTTGAGTTTGGCGCTGACAGAGGATACAAATTCACAAGTGGTATATTCATCTCCCTGATAACACCACACAACCTCTGAATTCTACTCGCAGCCATGCACGATCATTGCATGATCAGATGTCACATCACGATGTAATTATTCCCCTTTAAATGATCCCCTGTGTTTTTAAACTTTTACTAATGTGGTCCTTCTGACCCAGATTATAGCATCATTTTGTATATGCAAAACAGTCACCAGATTTTGAGCCATCTGAATATCTGCCTTTAATCCCAAGAGTACAGGGGCTGAAGTTCAAAACCAGCCTAGGCCACACAAATACCCATCTAGTCTGTAAAACAAAGAGAGACTGTAAGAAAAAAACAATATAAAACACCTCATCCTCTGCAAACTGTTCCCATTGGCTAACAATAGGTGACAAAACATGTTTCCATCCCACAGGGCCTCATTCTTCTGATAGCTATAATGGGAAGCAGGAGCAGGGGAACAGAGAATAAGTACACAGCAAGGAAGTACAATAAGTGTTTGGCTAAGTCTCCAGACTTTGCTATTTATAATGCAGTCTTGTTGTGCTCCTCATTCCTTTTGCAGTGGGTGGCTTTGCATAAGGAGAAAGTGAGCAACATGGAATTGGTATTTGCCTCGTGGTGTTATGAGCATGTAATTTTGAAGGATGTCTTCAGATCACTTTGATGTGGACTTTGGTTAAAAAAAAAAAGGACTGATTCCCCTCTCCCCCAGTTATAATCTCTACCTGATTTCTTGTCATTTCATAAGTGACAGTGTCATTTTGGATGTGTTCTCTTCGACTCAACTCCAATGCTTGTATCCATTGAATGAATTCACTGACTTAGTGCCCCAGCTTGCACGTGGAGAAGTAAAGCTAGACACTTTCCACTTGTCATACGCCATGATGAGCACTTGTGTATGTAAGCCTGGTCCCTTGTAGATTTTGAGATCCCTTTAAAGGACTTTTCCAGAGGACTACATTGCACCCCATCCCCCACAACTGTCTTGTAACATAATCATACTTCATGGACTGTCCACCACCACTGACACCATCCTGGCTGTGCAGATAGATCAAGGCTAAGCGTGGATCTCACACTCACTGGAGTCAGCCATTGCCTAGAGAACACTGCTCGTGAGTTTCCGTTTGAGCAATGGTCATGAATAGTATGAGCTGACCTCAGCCTTTACCCTTGAAACCCTAGCATCAACCATTTAATAGTTAGAGCCATAGTTCTAACATTGGCCTGGTAGACCAATGTTCTTTTGTAGCAGTAAAACTGACAGAGCAAGGAGGCAGTTGTCCTTCTTTGGGCTGCCCAAAGTTAAAATTTAGGAATATAAGTCTTTCTGTGTGAATTGTTCTGATTGATACCATCCATTTCGGCCATGTATTTTGCAATTTACTGCACCATGTCAACTCTACAGGGCTCATTTTGCCCTACAGAATAACTAGCAGGAAGTCTATGCTTCTTCCTATGCTGCATTTGTCAAGTGTGTTTTCAGATTTCACTGTCATCTTAAGCTATGGCACAGCTCTGAAAGTGTAAAATATGCACCGCCAAGAGTTTTATAATCTAAGAAAAGTTCAAATTCTGTCTCTGGCACTTACGATGTGATCAAGGTCAAGTGATATAACCTCACAAAAGGTTTGATTCTCCTATATTTAAAAGACTATGATATTTGGAACTCTACTGTATCAGGTTGGTATGAGCCTAGTCCCTATGAAACACTTAATATATGTTGTTGTTGTTGTTGTTGTTGTTAAAAACAAGCCATTCCATCAAGGAATGTTGCCATGGGCCACCGCACCTGGGAGTCATTGGTGCTGTTCTTCTCATTTACCTAGTTTTATAATCAGTATGGCAACCCCTTTGGCCTTCTATTGGCCATTTTATCTGCCCACTCAAGTTTTATTGTTCATGGGAGTGTTGCTTCCAGTAAACCCAGAAGTGTTATTTTTCTACTCTAGAAATTTGTTGGCAAGAAGCTATAATATCTGTAAAATACCTCTTCTACCCCATAAGAAAGAATTATTTTTGTTCCTGATATTTTCTCATATTCAGAAACTAGTCATTTCTCCTTCTGGAGGTAATGGGATTAGAGAGAAGAAACTCTCTTGTCATGTTGCTCAGGCTCAACCTGCCCCTCACCGTACAGTTCAGGCAATCCTCAATCCCTGGCCTACTTCTTCAACGTGTCGATGTTACAGGGATGCAGCAAGATTCCTACATCTCAGCCTTTCTTCCTTAACAAGTTAGAAAACCTCCTATTTTCAGTACATTGGACCTTCTTTGTCATTGTCATTGCAGAAAGAAAGTCCTTTTAGTACAGCTTCAGTGTCTTACCATGTGTGCCCTAACTGACCTGTGCTACAGGAAGTGTCTCTTAACCATCAAAAAACATGAATGAACAAAAAGTGGAGGATTGTTGAAAAGGTTTGTTTCATTTCTATAGCTAGAAAATTAAAACATTTAACTCCAAGTGAAGTAAGCATTTCTTGCACCTCCCCTACGACTTTGTAATAATACTTAGCTGTCTATACACAAGAGGAAAATGAACTCCTTCATTTGGATGTGTAAATTTGATTCTTTTTCTTTTCTCTCCCAGTTCTTTATTTCTTAACCAGTACTCAATATTCTTGATATTACCCAAAGGATAACAGCTACTCTTAATGAAGCACACAAGGGCAGAGTCAAGTATCTGATTTGAAGCAAGCTTTACCCTTTAATCTCTCAAATTTCTTCCATTAAATGCTCCATTTTTTAAGAGTCAAAGCTACAGTCCTTGCTTTGTTAGATGGTCATTGAAAGATGAGTTTGGAAGGAGTAGATTTCTTTTCCTGTGGTTGATTTATTGATTTAAAAATGATCAATTTTGAAAACCCAATATTTGTTTTCCAGCATGTCATCTTGAGGTGTAAGTTTCTTCATTTGAGGAGCAAAGAAGTTACAGAAAGCTCAGAATGTAGTAATCCAATCAGACCCATGGCGGCCAGGAGGGAAGCATCTAACATATGTTCTGGCACACCAGCTGGGAAGCCTCCCTCTCTGCTGGTCCTTTTTCAGTCCAATTACAGGTGAAAAGATGCTACCTTTCGGCTTGCCATTTAAATTCAAATATAGACAAGGTCTGTCGGTTCCCTTTCATGTACTTCTTGCCAAGATGAGAGCATTCCCTACCGAGACATGTATTGATGTTTCCACTGAAGCTCGCTGTTCTTTGTAAACATTGAACTTGTCAGGGAGCTGAGTACACTGGTGCCCAGTAACGTGACAGGGAAAAGTTCAGGTACATGCTCTCTTCCCTCAGGACCTCAAGACAAAACACATGCCAGCGTGGAGTTCTAGAGTTAACAGCAAACACTATCTTTCCAGACTTGAGGAGAAGATGTGTTTCAGTTGCCTGTGTCCCCATGAAGTATAGAGGATACCAGGGTGATGAGTGACAGTCTCCTTAGTTCTCGGACTTCTTATATAATGAGAGAAACATAAGTACATGCTAAGACTCCTTAAATAGACTATTAAAAATCTGAGCTCTTGAAGAATAATTATGCAATTAGAATAAGATATATTAATATAGACACTGGAAAAAATGGTTATAGGTATAAATGATGGTTTGGGATTCCTTTTAGTGAAGTGTGCATCAAAATGAGCCATTTGTTCCTGTGGTTAACCAGAACCTCAAGATTTAGTGCAGAGAAATTTCCCTTTCTTTCTTTGTGGGGTGCATGACGAACGGGGGGGGGGGGCACCGGAATTTGGGAAAACAGCTGCGGTTAAACAAGGACCGCCAAACCCTCACAGCTGGCTACAGAGATAATAATTATAAAGATAGTGAGCAAGTAATCCACATAATTATATAAATGTTAAGTAATTTACATAATTGGGCATATATACAAATGGATTTCTTCCCTGGGTTATTATTCTAACAGGATGAAAAAATTCCATCTACTAATGGTGGACTATTTGATCAAGAATCTGAGTGTGAATAAACCAAAAAATGTATGTATTCTTAGACTAAAGATGTAACTTGATGATGCTTGCCTAGCATATACAAAGCCCTAAGTTTGTACTCATGCACACACAGAGAGAGAGAACCAGAATGTGTGCTTTATAAAGTTTTTTTCTAAATAGACCTTCCATCTCTAGTTGTGATTGCTAGCTAGTGAAGGGAGTTTTGAACAAGTCACAAGTTAAACTGATGCAGAAAAGAGGAAAGTCTGAAGGAGAGTCTCCAAGGTGACCCCCAAACTCTTTAAAATGTATTACCAATACCATCCTTTTTCTACTCTCTTGTACTTCTTAGATTATCTTTGGTTTTGCTTAGTTGGATACCCACTGCTAACTTCCTCTACCTTTCCTTTTGTGTAAAGAGGAGAAATACCTGCCTAATGACGTCGGCTTGGAGGTTTTTACTTTTATAGTTACTCATTTTCCTGTCAGTATCTTTATAGTTTGCTAGAGTTCTACATTCTCTCGATCCCACCCCCTTCTCTCTCTAAATTGCTCTAAATTAAAAACAAAACCAAATACTTGTCATCATATTTTCTTTCTTTATTAGGATTAAAATCATTTTTATGAATTATTTTATTGTATCCACTTTTTATTTCCTTTTCCTAACTCTGTTCTATCAAGAAAAGGTTATATTTTCTATTAGCCACAGCACTTCCTCTAATCTGTATAAGCATTATGTGAAAATGATAAGCTAATGAAGCCAATAAAACCTCAATTTACTGTCTGAATACAAGTGGAAATGTCCCGACATAATTTGAAGAGCATGGTTGTTTGTTTTAATTTGTTACTCATATGAACAATTCAATATGATCTTTTGTGATATTATTTTTCAGCCACACTATCTCAAACAAGACATTAGGCAGTTTTTGTGAAGATAAAGTTCAGGGTGAGCCACTGAAGTGTCCAGCTGCCATGGTCTTTTCTCCAATGATCCCTCATGAGCATTCAGTGGGCTCTTTCCTAATGAGAGCTTCACTGGACCTCATCTGGCTCCCACTTCTGTCTCTGGATTTCTTTTTCTAAGTCATATTCTCCTCATAATGAGCATTTTCTGTCTTTCAATTAGCATGAGCAGTAAAACGGAGTGAGAATCAAACTCAATTTTACCTGTGCAAACTAACACTGATGGCTTAATGAATTGGCGAGGTGATGTGTGTGTGGACTTGAAAGTCAAATGTGTGCACAGTTATCTCAGACATTACTTTTACCATCTTGTGAACAGATAGACATACTTCTGAGATGCAACAATATTTAACACTTCTAAGTTTCTGCAGTGGAATACTTCTTTGGGATACTAAAATTATTCTTTTTGCCAAAATCTAGATAGTTGAATGGATTGGGGACTTGCTTAATTTAGCCTGTGCCTCGTTCGTTTTACAGGATTGGCATCTGCCTTTAATTAACCAGGCTACTTACTGTTCAACAGTTTCAATCGCTATGGTACACCTTGCTTCACATTTTTAGTGTGTGTGTGTGTGTGTGTGTGTGTGTGTGTTTGCGCACACGTGCGCACGTGCGTGTGTAAACTTGTCTGCCAGAAACTGAGCCCTCACAGCAAAAACAACAATAAAGCTGCAAATACTATAAAAACCTTTTATCTAACCTTAACTTCAAATTCAAATTTATCTTAAGCCTACATTGGGAATGACCCATACCCAAAAGCTTCACTGCACGTGTGTGGGTGTGTTTGCATGCTCGTCTGTTTGGGCTCATGTGCATTAGTCACCCTCTTCCTTGTGGCCGGTGACACTCCTATAGACAGGCCCTGAGCTGTGGAGGATGTCCAACCGTGTCACACAAGGAAACACTCTCAGAGAGACTCTCAGTCAAATAGTCAGACAACTGCCTCACCATCCATTTCTGCGTGACCCTAATCCGATAACAGCTCTCCTTGATACGCGTCTTTTTCTTTTTTCTTTTTCTATTAAAAATAAAAGGCTTGTTATTTCCGTTTTCCAGGCCCCTGATCTTGGGTCTGCAAATGACTTCTTGATCAAGTACTGTACAAGGAGATTGATCTGCATGATTCTGTCAACACGAGACCTCCATGGGATGTGCAAGAACTGAATGTAGCCTCTTTGATATTTGATGCTTTTCGAAATGTTCCTAATTTCTAGCACTGACTCTTTTTCTGGCTACCAAAGATCAGTATGAGCATTTGCGAGATCAGTTTGGCATAAATGTTGCTCACGTATACAAGCTGGACGTCTTCAGAGAGAAGCAATATCAATATCATATTCTATACATAATATCTGCATGGCTCTATGCAGTAAACTTTGAGAAAGCTGTTAACTGTTAGACCAAATCTGTATGGTATAGAAACGGTGAGTAGATAATTAACCATTCATTCTAAACTTGCCTATTGTTGACATTACTCCTTGAATTCTTGGTATTGAACCAATAGCTAAACATTATATATATGTTTTATATGTATGTATTTATATATGCATATATATATATATACACATGCCTGGTGTCCAGGAGTGAGCAATCTAGAAATCTATTTGGGAGATGTCCATGCTTATCTGCTCCCACTCCTAAGGCTCTCAGATGGGAAGGAAAAAGCTCCAACTTGTTGCGTAAAAACAGTATCTAGGTAGCTCCGCCTACCTAGATGGAGTGTCACCAGGGGACAAAGCAGAGATAGCATGTCACATTCTTCTCACTGTTGTTCCTGAGCTGAGAGCACAATGAGGAGGTGAACTTGCGATGATCCTCCCAGACACCGGACAAGCTCAGTTTATCTTTCACTTACTATCTCCAGCTCATATTTTATCAACAACCAAGATGGCACTGTGACCTTGTGTTCTTCCCTCGTTGCTGTGCACTTCACACTTTTGATCACACGTGGAGACCTTTACAGAGCCAAACGATCTTGGTTCTTCCTATGTTCAGCCTGTTCAGTGGGGTACAGAAATTGTATATGGTCGACCTATGTGGGTCTGAATGTTTCAAGCCTTTTTATCTTCCTAATTAGAGAGCTGATTATCTTCCTATGAAGAGAGAGCTAATGTCTGTATATCTCTACATAGCTGCTTGCATCTCGACTTCTGTCTCTATTTCTACCTGTCTTCTATCTTTCTCCACCATCTCCGAAGAAGCAGTTTTTTTTCTCCAAAAATCCAGGTGCTGTAGTTGCATTGACTGGTCTCTGAGTCCTCTGTTTGATTCTGTCGATGTGAATGTCTGTTTTTGACCCAGTGTCATGCTGCTTTTATTACTGTTACATTGGAAATATAATGTAAAATCAGTTCTCTAGCAGTATTTTGCTGTTGTTGATGTTCACAATTGCCTTAGCTACCCTTAATCTTCACTGCTTCCATATAAATGTTAAGGTTTTTTTTTTCCTTTTTTTTCCCCTCCAGTCAGTGAAGAATGGTCTGGGAATAATGACAGGGCTGGAGAGATGGCTCAGAGGTTAAGAGGACTGGCTGTTCTTTCTTTTCTTTTCTTTTCTTTTCTTTTCTTTTCTTTTCTTTTCTTTTTTGAGACAGAGTTTCTTTCTGTAGCCTTGGTTGTCCTGGATTCTATTTGTAGATCAGGCTGACCTCGAACTCACAAAATCCCACCTACCTATGACTCTGAGTGCTGGGATTACAGGCATGCACAGTTTACATTCTGTTTTCTAATCCAGTCTACTTGTCTATATCTTTTTTTTTTTAATCAATCTGGCGCTTTCTCAGAAAATTAGGACTAGTGCTACCTCAAGATCCAACTATACCCCTCCTAGGCATATATCCAAAATGTACTCAACTATACAACAATGACATTTGCTCAACCAGGTTCATAGCAGCTCTCTTCATAATAGCCAGAAGCTGGAAACAATCTAGATGTCTCTCAGCAGAGGAATGGATACAGAAATTGTGGTACATTTACACAATGGAATACTAATCAGCTATTGAAAACAAGGAGATCATGAAATTTGCAGGCAAGTGGTGGGAACTAGAAAAGAAAATCTTGACTGAGTTAACACAGAAGCTGAAAGGGATACATGGTATATACTCACTTATAAGTTGATACTAGCCATATAATATAGGAGAAACATGCTAAAATCTATACTCATAAAGAAGCTAAATAAACACATGATATATACTCACTTATATAGACCTATAAGATAGGATAAAAATGCTAAAATCTATCCACCTAAAGAAGATAAACAAGAAAGAGGACCCAGGGTACAATGATCAGTCCTCACTTAGAAAGACAAATGGGATAGTCATTGGATGTAGGAAAAAACAAGTAACAGGACAGGAGCCTACCACAGAGGGCCTCTGAAAGAGTCTACCTAGCAGGATATCAAAGCAGATATTAAGACTCATAACCAAACCTTCAGCAGAGTGCAGGGAATCATATGAAAGAAGGGGGAGTTAGTAAGACCTGGAGAGGACAGGAGCTCCACAAGGACCAAATGTATCAGGGCAAAGGGGTCTTTCATGAGACTGTTTCTCCAACCAAGGACCATGTATGGATATAACCTAGAACCCCTGCTTGGATATAGCCCAAGGTACCTCAGTATCCAAGTGGGTTCGCTAGTAAGGGGAACAGGGACTATTTTCTGACATGAACTCAATGACTAGCTCTTTGACATCCCCTCCCCCACCCCAGGGAGGAGCAGCCTTGCTAGACCACAGAAGAGGACATTGTCACCAGTCCTGAAGAGACCTGATAAGCTAGGGTCAGATGGAAGGGGAGGAGATCCTCCCCTATCAGTGGACTTGAAAAGTGGCAGGGAAGAGATGAGGGAGGGAGGATGGGATTGGGAGGGAATGAGAGAGGGGGCTACAGCTGGGATACAAAGTAAATAACCTGTGATTAATATTAAAAAATTATTTCAAAAAAGAAGCTAAATAAAAAGACCCTAGTCTACATCTTTTTGTTGGGGATTTGAGGCCATTAACATTCAGAGTTGTTATAAAAAAGATGTAAACTAATTCTATTTTATTGATTTTCTGATGTCTTCTTAGTTCTCATTTACTTGCTTATTCTCATATCGTTCATTTTTTTCCTGTAATTTTCAATGTGTTCATTCTTCTCTTTAGAACTGCTGGGTGCAGTGGTGCATGCTTGTAATCACAGCACTCCGGGAGGCAGAGGCAGATGCATCTCTGTGGGTTCAAAGCCAGCCTGGTATACAAAGCAAGCCCAGGATAACAAAGACTATACAGAGAAACCTGTCTCAAAAAACAAAAACAAACAAACAAAAAAAAAAAACTGCATATCTCTTCTAGTAACCTCTTTAGAGCTAGAACAGTGATCATATATTCCTTTATTGTGTTTTTATCATAGAATATGCGTGTTGCTTCTTCAATTATGACAGAATATTTTGCCAGTATAGTAGTATAGTTTGGCAACTGTGATTCTTCAGAACTTAAGATACATCTTTCCAATCCTCCTGGCTTTAACGTTGCTATGGAACAATTAGCAACATTAGTAATTCTGATTGGCATATATTACATGCAATGTGAGGCCCTCTCTCTTGCAACTTGCAGTACTTTTTCTTTGTTCTCTCTTTTTAGTGCTGCAAATGCAACATGACGTGGGGCGTTTCTTTTCCTATACCTATTTAGCTTTCTGTATATCTTTGAGCCCAGAAGGGTATCCCTTTTTCTAAATTCAAGAAAATTTTTCTATAATCCTAATGAAAATATTTTCTACTCCTGTGGAACTCTTCTACTTTTATGCCCATAATTTATGGATTTGATCTTTTTATGGTTTCTAATGCTCTCTCATACTCTCTTCATCTTTTTTTTTTAATTATCATTGAATCTGCCTGAAAAGTCCTATTTCTTTAACTTGGCCTCAAGGCCTAATATTCTGTTTTATACATGATTTTATTCTATTGGTAAGGGCATTGCACTGAGGTTTTTTATTGCTTTATTAACATTTGCACTTCTACCATCATTTTGGTTTGGCTTTTCTTCTGTATTTCTATTTATTTGTTGAATTCTATTTTTATGTGTTTGACTTCTTTTATTCATTCAGCTGATTGTATGTGTTCTCTTACAAGCTATGCATTACCTATTTAATTATTTGAGTATTTAAGTATTTATAATCATTATTTTAAATTATGTGTCTGTAATTTCATCTAAATGATGCTCATTAGGAGACATTTCTGCGGGTGGGTAGTTTTAGGAGGAGACAGGCTGTCCTGTTTTCTCATGCCACTTTTGTTTCTGTGTTAGAATTTTCATGTGTGGAAAGAGTTTGTTGATAAGAAATTTTTTTTTTTCGTAATTAAAGTCATCTTTCTTCTTACAGCCGAAGTTGGTCTAAATTATTTTTCACAGTGGGATGCACTGGTTCTTCTGACTCCCAAAATTGTCCTTTGTAGTAGTTTGCTCAGATAGGGGCAAAAACAATTACTGTTGTTTAGTCAAAGATGACCTTTGTGTTCTTTGATGGCCGGGTATGAAGCTACCTTCCACTGTTCATAATTTAACCTTGCTTTAGGATTACTTCATTTAAATTCACCTTTGAGTGTCTCTCCACCTCTTTTACTGTCTGGTGTGAGTCCCCACAATTATGTGTCCTAACCTGGGTCACCTTTGGCCTGGTCCCCACTTCCACCATTGCCTAGTGTGGGTCCTCTTTACCTCTAGGCCAGTCTCTGACTCCATTACCTTCTAGTATCATGACTAAGATTTTAAATTACTGTTATTTATTTACTGTGTGTGCATGCATATGTGTACACACATGGAGGAAAGGATGCATGTGCCACACAGCACGCATGCAGAAGGAAAAAATAACAGCACAACAGGAGTCACTTCTCTCTTTCTATCATATGGGTGCTAGGAGCTCAGGTCACAGGTTTGCCAACAATTATCTAACTACCAAGGCATCTTGCTGGCCCAATAAAAATTCTAAAACCGACTGTGTAAAGTAGTTTGGTTTTATTGAGCTCAATAAGACATGCCTGAAGCAAATGAATATCTTAACACATTTAGACTTTGAGTCCTAGAAGATTTATGACCTGACATTCAGCTCATATTCCCATTAGACAGTCCTTCTCTTAAGAAAAAGGGGCTAACTTGATGGTGATGGCTCATGCCTTTAATCCCAGCACTCACTAGGTAGGCAGATCTCTGAGTTCAAGGCCAGCCTGATCTACAAAGCAAGTTCAAGAATAGCCAGGACTTCACAGAGACAACCTGTCTTGGGAAACAAAAACAAAACAAAAAACATAAAATAAAAAGGGGAGGGGTGGCAAAAGTTTAATTCGCTAGCAGTGGATGGAATCTTGGGATGTTGAGATTATCAGCTACAGCTGTGTGCCCATTTGGAGCTTCCAAAGTCATGGTCACATAGACCTGATAACTCACTGGGTCATAAAGCAATACAAAAGAACTTGACAAAAAAAAAAAAAAAAAAAAAAAAAAAAAGAGCTGTAGAGAGAAAGGGTATTGATAAGATGAAAGAGGAGGTTACAGGGTTACAGAGACCTGGGAGTGGGAGTGGCTGTAATCAGGATACACTATATACATATACACAATTATCAAAGAGCAATTTTAATTATTTAAAAATTAAGTTCACAAATCAGGTGTTTCCTCAAACTGAGAATTTACTAAAAGGAAAATGAAAGTTGATGGTGTCATGGAGAATGCCTGAGACAACATCAGAATAGCAGAGAATGGCTTTCAGAACTCAGCTTTGCTGCCAAAGGATGAGATGCAGGAGCCAGCCCCTGTGGATCTCTATGGGAAGACAGTGACGCTAGATAATAAACAGCAAAGGTTCTAAAGAACGATCATAGAAAAGAACCCTCCGATAACAAAATATCAGAAGTCTAGCCAGGTCGAGTAGCAGTGAACGCGAGAGAGTATGGTATGAGGGCAGGTCATGAAGGCAGAGCAGCAGCTCTTCAAAAAGACCTGAAAACGACAGAGGTTGAGTTTGAAGTATGTGGAAAGCCACAGGAAGTTCCCAGCACAGGGATATGATTGCTTTGCATTCTTAGGAAGATTTCCTGAGGATTGGATACAGTGGGCAAGATGAAAAGCAGGCAGACCAGCAGTGATTTTAGTAGTGCTGGAAAAGATGTCAAGAGCTTGGATTGAGAGAAGAGCCGATGCTGAAATATGAATAGTATTTGCTTTAAACTTTAACCTACTGTGTCTCACAATCTTGTACATGTCTCAGGTATGAAGAAGAAAGAGAGAGGCTAGTTGTATTTCTTCTTAATTTTTGCTTGAGGTGTCTGGATTTGAGGTGGATTGGCCATTTCAGTGGCAGAAGAACCAATGCCAAGATGAAAAGTCCTATTAAAAGTTACTGGGTTTTTGTAGGTTTTTTCAATATTGTATGGTAATAATCACTTATAAGTGAGTTTATTCCATGTGTGTCTTTCTGCTTCTGGGTTACCTCACTCGGGATGATCTTTCCTAGTTCCCACCATTTGCCTGCAAGTGAAATGGGGTTGGGAGGCTACAGCAGGTTCTTCTGTGGACAGGCTGGGAGACTGTTTCTTTTACAGGAAGGAGACTCTCCAACATAGACAGCCTGGTAAAGCTTTTCTAGAAACTTCTGTCCCTCCCTCCCTCCATTGTTGCTTCCTGAAGGCAGTTGAAGAAAAAAAAAAAAAAAAACAACATAGTAAAAGCATCTTTGTTAGCGTTGTTTTTCAAAAAACGGAATCATTATAAACAGGAAATCATAAAATATGGGGGAAATTGCTTCATCGACCCTTGGCTGCAGTCTACAAATTAGAGAATTGCACAGGAAGGCATTAAACAGGGCCGTGAAAGATACGAATTTGATTTTATTAGTCTTAGATGAGAGAGATGAACCTTGTTTTGAAAGCTCCGAGATTCTCTGAGGCCCAAGTTACAAAGCGATGTGGATGCAACCCAGACCAGTGGAGCCTCAGCCAGTCGCAGAGGTGGGAGGAACCACAGCTTTACAGCCAGGGAAGTCAGCATAGTGTGATAGAAACATTTGAATCCCAAGGACAGTCATCCATGCCTAATTCAAGCTACATAATCAGGTGATACATTCTATAATGTAATATATTCTTACATATTATATAATCCTACTAGAATATTTTACTCTTTTGTTTCCATTTCTTTCTTTTTCATTCATTTCAAAATTATTCAGATATCCAGAATATTCAGTTACAATAGGAGGGAATTAAATGGTGCAGGGGAGCAACCAATAAACTTGATTAAAAAATATTAACTATTTACATATATACTATTTAGGTACCTATGTTTTAAGCATATTGCTTATGTTATAAGCAATAAATTACTGTCATTTATTTCATATGTATGTATATTTTGCCTGCAATTATGCCTGTGCTGGTCCTGTGGAGGACAGAAGAGGGTATTGGGTCCCCTAGAACTAGAGATACAGATGGTTGTGGTACGCCGTGTGGGTGCTGGGAACGGAACTCAGGTCCTCCAGAAGAGCAGCCCATGTCCTCAACTGCTTAGTCATCTTACTAGCCCCAAGTACCTAAGTGAGAAAACTGAAATAAATAAGCAATACTTGATCCAAAATGGAGTTATCTTTCATAACATCATCAGCTGACCTGGTATGATAAGAATGTAAATGTTGTATGTCTTGTGTTAAATGCCAAATGTCCTTTACCAAAAACTGAATTTATGCAAAAGGATAAAATTGAAAGAATCTTGACATATTTATTAATTACTACAGGCTTATTATGTTATGAGTTTAGATATCCTTCATACAATCCTATATACAAGCTTGAACTTAATATTTCAACAGTAATTTTATACTCCAAATAAGGTAGATTGATTTATTTGGAGAATTAGATACTATCATAAGCCAATAAAAGATTCTTTTCTTAACAGAATTAAATTAAAATGTCCCATTAAACCCTTTTCTGGAAATCCCTATCAAAGAAAGGAAAGCATATCCAGTGACACACTTGTCAGCTGGTCCCATAATGATTTTCTAGTGAACATAGAAGAATCGTCTGAGGGTGGGTGACAAGATTCTGTTTGTAATAAGCTACATCAGCTTTCTTTAAGCACTTAGCACACAGGAGTCTTTTTTTCCTAAGCTTCAAGAGTAGGTGAGGAATGAAAGCAGACAGAGAAGGTAGGTCAGGAGTTGTGAGTGGCTTTCCCTATCTGTATTTTCCTCTGTCTCCTCACATCTGCACACTCTGAGAATAAGTATCCAAACACCTACGAACTATGAACAGGAATAAACGATATGAATAAACGATGAACAGGAATAGGCAGAGGGTTGAAATTGGTGGCATGTGTGAGAATAAATAAATTCATCTCAACAACTTTAAGAAACGGGACGGGCGAGAAAAAGAAACACAGGTCTAACACTAGGGGAAAAAAGTGTTAGTTGACTGTTCAAACTCATTAGCATTCTTACCCTGGAGGTGGTAGATTGTGTGTGTGTGTGTGTGTGTGTGTGTGTGTGTGTGTGTGTGTGTGTGTAAGGGCAAGTGACTGTTCAAGGTCAAATGACTAGGGGAGGCATAGTGTTTATTTTTATTATTTTAAGTTAGAAGTGGAGTGTGTGTAGCTTCAGAGACCAAAGGTACCAGGTTCCCTGAAATCCAGGGCATTGTGTACCATCTGGGTGCTGAGAACTGAGCTCATGTTCTCTGCAAACGGGCTCTTAACCGCTGAGCATCTCTGTAGACCTGCTTCTAAGCATTCCCTACTGTCACGTTTTACATTTAAATTCCTTTTCTCCTTTGGGCTTTTCTTTGACTCACCATGTAATCATATGAGTGAGAAAGATTTGTGTACAGTCATACCTAGTGCCCACCATCAAATTTTCCCAAAATAAATTATCTATAGGCCACCTGATTTCCAGAAAAGAGCAATAAAAACAAGAACTGTGCTAACACTGGAGCCACACCTGTGCTTGTGAGCAAGAGGCCTAATGACACACTGTGTGTGAGGTGTTTAAGCCTGATGACAATGGTAGAAAGAGCGTGGGTTTCGAGCAGAATGGGAAAAGAAAAGCAAAAGTCCATGGAAACTAGCTCTGGGGTCCATTGAAAGGGAGCTCGTATCAAGCTGTCAGCGAGATGCCTGGCAGGCACTGCTGACCACACTTGCAGAAGTGTGGAGAAGAATCAGCAATCAGAAGAAAGCCACGTGCCTGGATTCTGGTTTAGGAAACCTGCAGTCTGGCAGGGGCAAAATGGTATCAGTTCACCTGATGCAACTGTCTAAGAGTCTCCATGAAAGCAACACTTGAATAGAAGCATTTGTCAAGGTTTTCTTCTGCTGCTGCTTCTTCTTCTTTTTCTTCTTCTTCTTCTTCTTCTTCTTCTTCTTCTTCTTCTTCTTCTTCTTCTTCTTCTTCTTCTTCTTCTCCTCCTCCTCCTCCTCCTCCTCCTCCTCCTCCTCCTCCTCCTCCTCCTTCTCCAGTATACTCAAACTACATATAATAAATTATTTATAGATTCATTATGCAGCAAGTGAAGATCCACATAAATGATAGCTGAAGACACTAACCCTTTCCCCAATCTCCGGGCAGTGGAGAAAATTGGCAATGGTCCTCACATCTTCCCCATAGTCACTTCTTTTCCATTTTATTTCACTTCTGTTTCCCTTTTTTCCTTTTTCTTTCATTTCCAGCATCTCATTTCCAGTGATGTCTAAGGAAATGGCTCCATCCTGCTAGCTGTTGGTGTTAGGAAGGGTTTTCTTCATGAAAGGGAACCTCCAGGTGACTGGAGAACCAGGACAGCATCCATGAGAATATTACTGCTCTGCTACCCATAGGCAGGAAGAGTTATTCCAATCAGGAAAAGCCTTTGTCCACAGATTTGATGCTAGGCTGTTCACCACATGGAAGCCTAATTGGTGATGGACCGCCTCCAATGGAAATGAAGAAACAGGAGCTAAGTTAATGCCCAGGGACTTTCCTGATCAAGAAGGTCAGAGGGAATGCAATTGAAAGTGCCACCACTAAAGTTTCAAACATTCTGTCTGTGACTTTCCAATGACAATTGTAGTAGGTGTTGATGGTGATAGTGTAGGCTTTATTCCTTTAATAACCCCCAATGTTTGCTGAGCACTGTTTCAGGCGGTGACACACCCATTTTCCATATAACACCTTATTTAAACCTCCCAGCAACCAGTAACTCTTCCGTAAGAGAGAAGAACTAGGTTTCAGGGATAACAGATTTGCCAAAGCTCACTCAGCTAGGTAATCATGTCACAGATCTCCTCCCTGAGATGAATACGTCATTTCCCCCATGTGCCTGAGTGAAGCAGCCGGCCCAGTGCTCCAAAGGGCAGGGGAAGGCTGCAACATCCTGGATGTTAGCTATTCTTAAGCCTGACCCTGGAAAAGTGTCTCTGAACAGACGCTAGCTCAAAATCTGTGCTTGGAAGGGTCACCCTGGCTACCGTGGGTCACCTCAGCCACTTCTCTGAATCTCTACCCTTTATTCTCCTGCGTTTTCTTCACATCACATATCACTACTAGACCATGTTATTCATCTCAGGCTGTCACAGGAAGATGGTACAAACTGCACAAGTTGAACAGCATACATCTCTTTGTTCAAACGAAGCTGGGAGGTCAGAGATCAGTGCCAGCATGATTGTGGTCTGTCGAGGCCTTCCTTCCTGACCGGTGGACAGCCACCTTCTCGTTGCTTCCTTACTCTGTGTGTGTGTGTGTGTGTGTGTGTGTGTGTGTGTGCGTGTGTGTGTTCCTCTTTATTTAAGGCCACTAGTCCTGACAAATGAAGATCCCATCCTTAATGACCTGATTTAAACTTTATTATCTACCATGAGCTCTATCACAGCTACATAGCAAGGCTGCAACCTATAATTTGTGACGGATCAGCAACTCCATCCATAGGTCTTCCTGTCTACTGAGTAGTTCATCAATGTGCTTATTGTGTATTCCTCTCTAATAAGATCAATGTTAGTGAAAACTCAGGAGTGTCATTTATTACATTCCTAATAACACTGACTCGTACATAGTGGGTGCTCATCAAATATGCATCGGGTAATAATAAACACGAAGATCTCTTTTCTCCCCTCCACACTAGAAAATCTCTGTGGCCTAAATGAGAAAGAGGCAACTCATGTCTTGCAGCCTTCCAAAATTTCAGCGGCACACTAGGCTGCTGAATAAGCTTGGGAAGCTGTAACTGGCCATATGGCTGCCCTTCGTGACATCTTTGAGCCAATTCTGGGAAGACACAGGCAGTCCGAGGTTTACAACAGTGCTGCCGCCTGCAGAGGACACACTGTGGAATGAGTGTGACTGTCCTGTCGCAGAAAGGGACAGATGACGGCAGATAGCAGCTGAGTGGCAATTGAACCTCTGCTAGGACACCGTCCTGTATCACACAATGCTGGCTCCATCACCAAAGGCCAAGTTGTAGTTCTCTGTATATTCCCTGTTTGGAATGTGCTGGAGTAAAGGCTTTATTTAGGTTGAGAAATTCATTTTGAAAACGTGTACAGAAGAGAATTCATTCACCCACAGTACATCTTGACTCAAGGCTGTGTGAAGGAAGGGGTACTTTCTATCTCACCCCAATACAGGGCATGGTATTTACACAAATGCCAATGGCAGTGCAGGATATGGTGTTGCAATATAGCTGGAGCAGTAGCCAACATCTACACTGATATCCCCAAGAAGAACAGGAAAGAGTTAAGGTCTGTGTTTGTATCATTGGATAAAGTGTTCCTTCTTCTATCATCTAAATATTAGTCGGTATTTTTGGGTGGCTGTTTGTTTTATTTGACAGGTTTGGTTTTTAGAGATGAGGTCTCACTATGTAGCCTTGGTTGTCTTGGAACTCATTTTGTAGACCAGGGTGGCCTCAAACTCATAGTGGTCCACCTGCCTCTGCCTCCAGAGTGCTGAGACAGCATAACCACAACTGACTAAATATTAACCACAATATTAACTGCCTCGTTCTTATGATTAGTAGTGGGACCTTTTCAACTTTTCACATTTACCTTTTTCCCAAGAGATGAGCACAAAGAGAGTATGGATGAGTGAATGAATGCAGCTAAGCATGAGGAGTTGGATTTGTGGTATCAGTTTATTTGTGGTATCAATTTATTTGTGGTATCAATTTATTTGTGGTATCAATTTATGTATGAGAAAAGGTTAGTGAGCTGTATAGTTAACTACAAACATTAAAGTAAATCCAAAAATTGATGACTCGTGATTTCTGGTTAAGGTCCACAGATATAGATTACTGGCTTTATGTAAATCCCAAATACTTTGATGTTCTGGTTTGAATTTGTACTCTCTCTCTCAAAACTTCTCTTTGGCTTGGCCCTCAATTCAGCATATTCACATATGAGACTTTGGGGGAAATGATTGGCTCTTGAGGATTCTAACTTGAGCCATGGGTTAGCACTGTGATAAATTTACAGAGCAATGGACTTATTTGAAGGAATGGAACCTCTCAGACATTGAACCCAGTTGAAAGAAGAAGGCCCTTGAGAGCCATATCTTGTTCCCAGATCCTGTCTTACCATTTCTCCTTCTGGTATCTCAGAGAGAAGCAGTTTTTTCGTTTGTTTTGGTTTGGTTTTGGTTTTTGCCACACAGACCAGGCCTTATCATGGTTCAGAAACTATGGAGCCCACTGACTGTGAGCTGAACCTTCTGAAGTATGAGCTAAGACAGACCTTCCCTCCTTTATTTTTCAGGTCACAGCAACAAAGAGCTGATTAAGACATGAGGACTGTGCCTAGCTGCAGATCAGTTGTTTAATAAGCAATTGTGCTAGTGGAGATCTTTTGGGGGCTATCTTAATGCACAGGCCACTTGAAACTCTTGACCCCACCCCCACCCACAAGAGGCTCTCCATCCCTCTTTGAGTGTGTTCTGTGCAAAAGGAATCCCTCCTGCTTCCTCCGTGGCATTTCCATCATTTGTCAGTTCTAAATGTTGAAGGTTATTTTTATATACTTGGAATATTTCACAACTGTCACAATAAAATAGAGTTATTTTGGGTCTTGCTCATGAAAAAAAAAAATGTTGAGCAGGACAGAGCCCAGGAGGGCCCAGACTAGAAATTAGGGGATTTACTCAAGTTGATACTGTTCTTACAGCTGGAGCTGAGTGGCCAGTTCCAGGCATATTCTGTGTGCAGTCAGCCATTTCCAGGATCTCTTCAGCATGGCCTTGCTCACAGCCTACCAGGGTCTGGGGGTGTAGCCACAGCTAATGGTCTGATAGGTGAATTCATAACAGTTGATAGTGCCATCACACCGATGTCTGCCAGGTCTGTTCCAAGTCCTCCGTGTACAA